>NC_043005.1:94078718-94116218 GCF_006345805.1 Octopus sinensis | reverse complement strand
CATATGCAGCAGGCTTTCACAGAGTTTCTTTCTATGAAATTCGGTCACAAGACATTGGTCAGCTTGGGGCTGTAGCAGAAAGCACTTGCCCAAGGTGGTGTGCAGCAGGCTTGAACACATGGTTGCAAAGTTAGCTGCATAACCACACAGCCATGTCATTGTTCATAAGCACAGCATGACGACTGGAATGTGCTTTGAAATGGGTTAGTTATGTGACACTGGCATTGGCCACAGCCACAATCTCACTTGGTTTGCTGGAACTTCTCAAGCACAGCATATTTCTAGAGCCAATGTGGGGCATTTGAGAATGAGTCATTAAAAAAAAAGTTGTTTTGTGGACAATTTTATCAAATTTTGAACACTTTAGAGCCATCAGATCTTCAAAGATCTGATGTCTCTAAATTTGAAGATCTGTTTGTCTCTAAAGTGTCCACTAAAGAGGGAATAGATTATTTCCTTCAATATAGTGGAGGTATTTACAAAAGCATATGTGTCTCTGAGAGGGAGAGAGAGAGAGAGAGAGTGGGTGTGTTCGTCCATGCTGATCAGTTGGTCAATACTGAAAGCAATGCCATCTTAATTCCCTATGGAGAAATATGTGTGTGGGCAGTGATTCTTTTGTCTCTGGTGATAAAAATCTTGGTACACAAGAAAAATGGAATGTGAAAATGAGTTGAAATGGAGCAAAGGTAAGGAGTCAGTGAAAGAAGAGAAAAAGGCACAGAGAGAGAAACACAGATAGATAGAGATTTATGGTACTGGTAATACACACACACATGTGTGTGTGTATTTTCATCTCTTTCCATATATATATATATATATATATATATATATATGGAAAGAGATGAAAATTAACAAGTCATTTTGAGTTTATGAATTCAGCAAAAAGGTAAGAAAATTTCACATCATTGATAGAAAGGCTTGTGCAGCTGAGAAGTTTCACGAAATATTTTTTGTTTCTTTTTGAGCATATTTTCCAAAAGTTTATACTGCAATCCTTTTGAAGAAATATATAAAATGAGTAGTGCAAGTAAAAAAAAAGTTTGTCAATATTTCAAAATTTGGATTTATACCCACTATCCACAATAAATGGTCACCTTTCTGCCTCTTATGCCAATAATGCTTGACCATCAAATCAATGAAATCAAATCGTCTTGAGTTGCATTTGAAAACGAAACAGTGCGTATGTAAGCTCAGATTTGAATTACTTTAAGTCTTTGAAGGAGAAGTTTGCAAAAAGAACAACAATAATGTCTCTGTTTATTACACAATCTGTTAACGCCCGTCGTACTCTTGAGGCTAGTTATAAAATTTCATTACTCATTGCTAAATGTGAAAACAATCATACTATTGGAGAGGATTTAATTAAACCATCAATATCAGCATTTTTTTAAAACAGTCCTGGAAAAAGATGACAAAGTTATTCAAGTCATGCCACTCAGTAACAATATTGTTAGTAAAAGAATAGATGAAATGAGGGAAAATATTGAAACACAACTTGTTGAAAAGCTGAAATCAAAAAAATTGTCATTACAAATAGATGAATCAAGAGACAGCGAGGTTGTATTGCTAACCTATGCAAGATATATTGATATGGTGAATTTGTTGATGAAATGATATTCTGCGAATCATTAGAATCCACCACTACCGCCACTGATATGAATATGATAGGCTAAAAAATTACTTGGATGTCAACAATATACCAATAGAGAACATATCATCTTGTGCTGCAGGTGCTGCTCTTGTTAAGATGGGCAAGAAAAAAGGCTGCTTAAAATTGATGAAAGATGAGAACCCAGAAAAGCTTTTTGTGCACTGTTATCATAGAGAGAACTTAGTATTCAAAAATATGTCTCCTGTTCTCAATGAGGTACTAAAATCAGTTCTGGCCCCATGCCGGTGACACGTAAAAGCACCATCCGTTCGTGGCCGTTTGCCAGCTCTGTCTGGCACCTGTGCAGGTGGCACGTAAAAAGTACCCACTACACTCACGGAGTGGTTGGCGTTAGGAAGGGCATCCAGCCGTAGAAACACTGCCAGATCTGACTGGGCCTGACGAAGCCTTCCAGCTTCACAGACCCCAGTTGAACCGTCCAACCCTAAATGATGATGATGATGATGATGATCAATGCTATCAAAGCTGCTAATGCCAAATGTGAGCGTCTTTTCAGGCAGTTTTGTGAAAATGCAGACTATGTGAGACTTTTATCTCACACTGAGGTAAGGTGGCTCTCAAAGGGGAATTACTTGAAAAGACTTATGGAACTATTTGATGTTGTTAGTGACATTTTAAGTGACAAGCCTGAAATGAAGCATCTGCTAACCATTGATGGTAAAGCATTTGTGAGTTATTTAAAACTCTTATTGATGCAAAGACGAAGATATTTGGCTTTGTTACATTCATTGAGGTATGTCAAAAAATATTTTTGACCAGTTTCATTGGCTAAGAAAATGTAAGGTGACAGATACTGCTGTACTTGTCTTTGTGGATAATCTGTAAACATTGGCCTCTGATTTGAAAGATTTTCTGATTTAAAACAAATTGATTTTCCAACATGGGTGATGCAGCCAATGCTAGTGGATATATCTGATGTTTCGATAGAGTACCAAGAAGAACTCTCGGAAATAGAAAAAGATGAGTCAGTGAAAACTTTATTCAATATAAAAGGAGTGATGTCATGGCTTTGTGATGAGACAGAAACCAAATACCCAAACTCAACCAACTTTGCAAGAAAATTGTTGTTACCATTCCGATCTTCATATTTAGCTGAATGTGGCTTTAGTGCTGTAAATGATTTGTTATTGAAGAAAAGAAATCGGTTGGATATCACTAAACAAGGAGACTTGAGACGAAATTGGTGCCTAATATAAAATCTCTTTGTAGCAGGCATGAAGCACAAGCATCTCACTAACTTAGTTTACTTATTTTATATTCAAATATTTTATATTTCTGCATTTCAGTTCTCTATTATATGTTTGTTGTGTGTTGCTCGACACTGTTCTGTGTGGTATTATGATGATGTACTTTGTCGTCAACCTGACTGGCCCAGATTGCATGAGTGACCGAACGGTGTGCCTCGCCAACTATTTACTTTATTTAAGCACTCAGGCTTATACACAGAGGGGACAGCACAAGGAAAGATAGAACACCACAGTAGAGACACAAAACGAATGAATGATGAATGAACAAAAAATAAATGAAGATGATATGGCTGCATGCTCCCCACTCGCAAGCAGTATCATTTAAATGTTTTAGTTTAACATTTTTATATCATTTTTCTTTTTGCATCTGTGTTTCAACCATTTACTTTTTTTTTTACCATTTTATGTAAGGCAATGAGATCCTCATAGTCTATTACTGGCGGCAAGCCATTAAACCCCACGCGTACTTCCATTGGGTCTATCTTTTTTCCAAATAATTCTCTCAATCTTTCACATCTCTCCTTGTCGATATCAATTGCCTTGGTACTCACTGGGTAATAATTCTGTTGATAGTTTCACCCTTATTCCCGACTTCATTTTCATTATTTTCTTTTCAATCTCCGTGCTTCTTGCATATGTCACTATATGCCATTTATTTTTCGGTTCTATTTTGGTTACTTTTTCCTGCAGTCCCACTTGATTTTTCTTGTTGGCTTCCCTTTTTGATGTTGTTGCAATCTTTTGCTGTGTCTCTTCCTGTTTACTTTTCTTTAATGGGCTCTTCGGTGAGGAGTCAACGTCTTCCTATTTACCACCGTATATTTCTCCTCCACCTTCTCCAAACACTTCTCGCTGTTCCTCTTCACCTGTATCGTCTTTCTGGGGACACCTTGCTCTCATGTGTCCCCTCTCTCCACACTGATAACAAGTTAGAGGTCTTCCCTCCACCACTACACTCTATCTCATGTCCCCCCGCAGTATCACCTCCTCTGCTATCTTGTGTAAGTCTTGTAAACTGATTTGGATGGCCACTTCGAGACTGTATCTCCACCAATTTACCTCTTTCGTTCTCGTTACTTTTAAAACTTTTGCATCTTCCTCCATATTATACATGGCTGCTACCAGCCATGCCTCCTCAATCTCCAGAGGTATTCTGCCAATCCTTACCCTGGTCACTCATTTGCCACAGTAAGTTGGCAGAAGTACCCACTCTGCTGTCCTTAGCGCCACAGTGGAGTGGTTTATCGCTTCTTGTTCGCTAGCAAACCTTACATCCATTGGGCTGTATCTTCTCCCTCTGGTGTAGAATGTTGTGAGGCTTTTTACTGCCTTCAAGCATTCCTCTATGGCCTCTACTATGGCTATTTCTATCTTTTGCGTTGACATGGACAGCATTCTATATACCACTGTCTGCTTCGTCATGCTAGCTGTTAAATTTTCCGGCGAGGTCAACCTCAAACTGATCCCTTCCTTCTCGATCATTCTGTTGAACTCCTTGAACTTCTTTTACTCCATTTTAACTTCTCGAACCTGTAATACGTCTGCAGTTAAACTTCTTCTTCCAGTGGCTGAAGCATAGCTGCCAGCTGGAACTGGTTCGCACTCCATTCTTCTTTTTTCTTCTACTTCACTCATGAATGGGGAAGAAAACAAATATAAACTTATAAGCAAAAGAAAACGGCATAACTACAGATTCCTGCCCCCCCCCCACCGACTTTGGATGATCATAACTTTCAGGAAAATGGATATCTTTTAATGAAATTTTCTACGAATATGTGTTATAACATGTAGATTCTGAATATACAAAACTTTTGGGGGGAAAATATTTTAGGAGTGGGTGGGGAAATTCGGAAAATTCACTGGTGTCCACTTCAATTCGTCTTAACTTCCAAGAAAATAGATATTTTTTAATGAAATTTTCTACAAATATACCTCGGACTATGTAGATTCCGAGAACATAGGAATTTGAGGGGAAAACAATTGGGGGTTACTTTTGAGGACCGTTCCACACTCTGGGGTGATTCGGAACAAGTCGTTCATATTTGTTTCATTTTCTCCGTTTTGTGCGTTTGTGCATCCGTAGATTTCTAGTCCTCACACACATTTATATGTAATTAAAAGAGTTCAAACGGGGAATTATTCTATTCAATGTCTTTCTTTTAGAAACGTTTAGACCTTTAGCTGGTATTTTTAGCATAACGAGTTTTCTTGTGACAGCATCATTGCCGGCTGCTTCAGTAGAAATCTACGGATGCACAAACGCATAAAACGGAGAAAAAGAAACAAATATGGACTGAAACACACCCGAGTGTGGAACGGTCCTCAAAAGTAACCCCCAATTGTTTTCCCCACAAATTCCTATGTTCTCGGAATCTACATAATCCGAGGTAAATTTGTAGAAAATTTTGATTTAAAAATATCTATTTTCTTGTAAGTGGATGCCGGTGAATTTTCCGAAATTTCCCCACCTCCGAAAAGACTTTCCCCAAAAGGTTTTGTATATTCGGAATCTACATGATATAACACATATTCGTAGAAAATTTCATTAAAAAATATCCATTCTTCTGAAAGTTATGATCATCCAAAGTCGGTGGGGGAAGGAATCTGTAGTTATGCCCCCCCCCAAAAAAAACGGCAACAACAATTCAACAATGAGGTTCACCCTTACGGGAAACCTTCAACAAATAATTAACAATGCGACTCACGTCTAACAGGGATCAAAGATGATTAAACCGAACAGGAAGAAAAAAATATGCTATCGACTGCCCCACTCGTTATGTCTGTTAACTATTTGTAGTGAAACAACCCGCTTCTCTGACTCGGGGCTGTCCTCCACCGCCCCACTTTGAGATTTTTTTTCTATACACAGCATATTTTTTCCTCCCTCCTATCACAGAGAAGATCGCCGAGAAATTAATTATTTCATAGAGTTCTCCGATATACATCTATCAACAATTATTTTTTTTTTCAATTCTATCTATTGCACAGAACAAATTCCTTTTTTTTTTCAATTTCTCATCACAGAGGCATTAAATTATTACATAGAGTTTTCCGACACACATCCATCGGCAATTATTTCTTCTTTTTCTTCTTCTTCTTCTCTATGTATTCCACATTCTTACCAGCAGCCGTACGAACACATGAGCGACCTGACTGAAATACTTCCTCGGACTTGTATTATTATGAAATATGTAATCAATCTGCCCATTTTCAGTTCCACGATGTTTTGCGTTTGTCACAGTATTTCTTTGCTATTTTTCCTTTTCCTTTTTGCAAAAGAGCTTGCTATTATTTCTGCACTCATATTTTTGGAAACTTTCAAAGCAAAGAAAAAAAAAATGAACACTTTAATTTCACATGAATTACTAGTTATATTACTGCGGGAAATTACTCTGAAAGAAATCTTTGCAGAAAAGTGAGTAGATTCATTACATGTTTTTTTCATATTGATACGAGGTCAGTTGAAGAAAAAGTGTTATGACCCAGTTTCTGCTGGCTGGTGCCAGATGGACTGGCGAAACAAGTTATGGGGCTTTGTCTAGTCACCGGTAAGGGAAATTAATGAGGATAGAAAGTACCTCTGACCCTTATCCGGTCAAGCAAGGTTGAGAAAAAAAGTAAATCTACCACCCTTTAAAATGTGGCGAGCTGGGGTTAGTTAGTTAGCGAGAGGAGTCGATGCAGAGATGACAGTTGGCAAGAGGCGAGAGGGACAGGAAGATAGGATTGAGGACTTGTCAAGCGAGAGGAAGTGAGGGAGATTACGGCGAGAAGGCTAGATTGTTGTAGTAGGAGCTGAAATTGTTGTACACTCGGAACGTGCGGTAATGTTTATTTATGTTTTTGTTGTTGAATTTTGGATGGTGATGTGCGTTAAACGAAAAGAGAAAAGAACTTGTGAACTGTGTTAAAAAAAAAGGAAAAAGAACATTGTGTCAAAAAGAACTGTAAAAAGAGAAGGGAAAAGAACATTGTGACATAAACTGTAATCTATTGAAATGTACAAAGAATTGTTGAAGAAAAGAGAAAGACTTTAATTTGGACTGTTTTCGAACTCTGTATTGCGTTGAACATTTAAATTGGATTATTTTCGGACGTCGTGTATTGTGCATGCATTGATTATTGTTTTTCTTTTTAACTTTGTACGATTTGTTAAATGTTTTTCTTTAATGTATCTGCAATGTATTACGTTTTGATTGATGTTGTAACAATTGTATAAACTGTTGTAAATGTAAGCAACTGCCTTCCACTGTCTCTCTCTTCCTGTTGTTGTTGTCTCTGGTTTCTGGCTTGCGTTCTGGCTGTCAATTGCCGCTTTCTGTGGTGGATTTCCGTTTGACTGAGCGTGGTCGTCGTCGTCGCTCGACTTGGGGTCCCGAGTTCGAGTTGAGCGACGGCAGGTTCGTAACAATATTATGTTATCGCAGTTTTGTGAGATTTGGCTGTTATTTCTAGTAGTGGGTTTTTTCGATCACGCATGGGCGTTGATTTGCGGTTAAAAGTTGAAACAGAGTTATCGTTCTTGTTTTACCTCTGAAGATAAATTCAAAAGGTTTTTATTCCCAATAATGGAGTCAAAAGAAAATATATGAAGACGTGTTCAACGATCATATACGATCTGAAAAATTGAGTGCTATTAAACGAGTGAAAAAACATTCTGGCAATTTATCTGCTGTGTCAGAAAACGACTGAGAGAGAATGGTGCACAAAAGAAACTGAGTTAATCAATGTCAGACAAGAGGGGGCGCAGAGCAATTTGTGGAGGTAGAAGACCAGCACATGGAGACCTAGAGCTTGAACACTTACAGTGGATTGTTGTTCAGCGTGCAAACGATATAATCGTAAATTATCGTCGTTTACAGGAATATACTTTTCAATTAGTAAAAGGATTTGAAATGGAAGTGAACAGCATAAGATGTTCTGATAAATGGATTTTCAATTTCATGAAACGGAATAAACTGTGAGAAAGATTACACATGTTGGTCAAGCAGGCAATAAAACACTTGGAGTAAAGGCACAAATCGCCAGTGACGATCTAGATAGCATTCCTATATTAACAGCAGATAAGGATGCTGACCAGATTTATAATATGGATGAAACAGCTGTATACATTGACATGTTGAGTTCAACAACCATAGACTTTGTTGGCAATAAAAATGTAGATGCTAGCCACTGTGGTGCTACCAAAGCTCGTTTTACTGCTGTGTTGTGTGTTTAAAGCTGCAGGAAAGGTATTGAAAACAATGATTATCCTTAAAGAATTGATAAACGTGCATAAAATTAAGGTCCCGAAGAATATTTCCGTAACAGTCTCCAACAAGGGATCAATCACATATGAACTCATGCAGCTGTGGGCTGACAAAGTGTTTGGGCAGAGAACAGCACAACTATTCCATGCTCAGAATTCAGTGCTAATGGTTAGTTAGTTAATTTGCTCAGAATTCAGTGCTAATAGTTAGTTAGTTAATTTGGCTCAAAAGCAAATAGCAAGGCCATGTAGGGGGACATGGAGTTAAGTACAGGGTGGTGTTCATGTAAAGAGTTCAGGCCACTTGAGGTCCAGGGAGGCTTTGAACAAAGCGGTCGTCGGCATCTTTACCATCTCGTCTGGCAGCTTGTTCCACGGATCCGCAACCCGGACGGAGAAAGCTCCTCTCCTTCGATTGAGATGAAATCGTCGCAGGTAGAGCTTTTCGGAATGACCCCGCAGCCGACGCTCTGGAGCAGGAGTGAAGAACAGCTCTTTCGAGAGGTTACACTTTCCGCTTATGATGTTGTGGGCGAGAATGAGATCACTACGGCGGCGGCGTTTTTCAAGAGAATAAAGGTCGAGCGTCCTCAGCCTTTCTTCGTAGGACAAATTTTTGAGACCATGAACCATGCGGGTAGCCAGCTTCTGGACTCTTTCGAGATGCTGTATGTCTTTGAGGAGATAAGGAGAAGAGGCTTGAATCCCATACTCCAATATGGGTCTCACCAGCGTGACATAGAGTGGTAGGAATATGGCTGCTGTGAGCATTCCGAATGACCGTCGAATCAAGAACAGAATTCCGCGTGCTTTGTTGGCAGCATGGACGCACTGGGCCGAAGGCGAAAAGGAGGAATCCACCAAGATACCTAGGTCCTTTACCTGATCGGTCCTCTCCAGCAGCAGACGACCCGGCTCGAAATCAAGTTGAGTTGCAGGAGTAGAGCCGACAGGCAGATGACAGCACTTTGACACGTTCAGACACAGGTCCCAATCGTTAGACCACTTCCAAATTTGGTGGAGGCATCGACGAAGATCCTCTATATTACCGCGAGGAGCGACCAGTTTGATATCGTCGGCAAATAGAAGGATGTGTTGCGTGAGGTCGTCGGGCAAGTCATTTATGAAGACTAAGAATAACAAGGGTCCAAGCACTGAACCTTGAGGCACGCCACTGCTCGCACTGGAGACGTCGGACCGCGAACCATTAACTTGGACTTGGAAGGAGCGATCTGAGAGGAAGGCACCAACCCATCGTACAATATCCGGATGGAAACTATATGCTTGAAGCTTGACAAGTAATAGGCGGTGGTTTACCGAGTCAAAAGCTTTGGCAAAGTCCAGTAAAACGATGTCAACAGCATCACTATCATCGAGGATGCGCGTCACCAATTCTTCCATTACTAGTAAGTTGGTCAAGCATGATCTCTCACGAAGCCGTGTTGGGAATCAGAGATAGAGGCTGTGTTTAGGAGGTGGAGCATCATACTTTTCTTAAGGATGGTTTCGAACATCTTGCTGATTATTGATGTAAGGGAAACCGGTCGGTAGTTAAGCGGGACTTCGCGGCTCCCTTTCTTGAAAATTGGGCAGATTATCGCTGTTCTCCAGTCTGCAGGTATAACACCCGTCGCCAATGACATATTGAATAGTCGCGTTAAGGGCTCGCAGATGACCGGAGCCAACGCTTTGATAACCCGTGGGTGTATGCCGTCAGGGCCGTGACCCTTGTTGACATCGAGGCCTTGAATAACACGTTTGACTTCGTCCCGCGTGATGACCAATCGAAGCATTGGAGGTACCGATCTATCAAATGGAGGGGGTTCACGACCATCATCTTGTTTGAAAATAGTTGAAAAAGCCTCGGCAAATAATTGACTCTGTTGATAAGGGTCCTCAATCGATACGCCTGTTGAGTCTACCAACGTTGCAATCTGGTTGTTCAAGCGGGAATTCCGCTGGACATGGGCAAAGAAGGTTTTTGGATTGCTACTGGCATTTGCCGCGATTTTGTATTCATAACTGAAGCGTTCTTTCTTTTCGATTTTCACGGCTCGGTCTCGTTGTGTTTTGTACACCTCAAAAGCTGCAGTCGAATCCAGATTTTTGAATTCAGCCCAAGCAATATCTCTGAGTCGACGTATTCATGGTGGATGAATACTCAGTGCACAAGAAAACAGAGCTCCTAGAAGTGTTCAAACGTAGGACTACAATTCTCAAACTTATACCTTCTAAAACAACATCTTACTTGCAGCCGTTAGATGTATCAATTATTGGTCCTTTGAAGAAAGCCCTTCGTGCTGAATGGGAGAACTGGTTTTCAAATGGCAAAAAGGCGTATACAAATAAAGGATATCGCAAAAAGCCTTCTTATCAAGAGATAGCGAACCTTGTGACTCAAGCTGTTGCCACTTTGAATTAAAAAAAAAAACACAATAAAGCGTGCTTTTGAACGATATGGAATTGCAGCTCGTGGCCAGACTGTAGCACATAAGACTCTTCAAATCACACTCAGAGGATGTTTTGTCTGGCTTTGAGGTAAAATAATGCACATGACAAAAGTGAAGAGGAAAATGAGACACAGATAAGTGAAATTTGCTCTGATATTATGGCCAAGCAACAAATGAAGAAATTCGTGATATTTAACTTGAAACTATTCGGTTATTATTCTAGCATAAATGATCAAGGACATTATTTGTTCATACGAGGCTTCTATTCATATTTTCAACAGTTTAATTTTCAATATTTCCTAATAGATCCATTGTTAACTTCAGAATATTTTTTGATATGCTACTTCTTTTCAGGCTGTTTCAGTTTCTTTATGTCTATATATCTGATAACCGAAACGATAGAAGTTCAGTGGAATTCTATAAAATAAACATGCTTTTTGAGAATATCTTTGTTTTTCCTAGGTGAAATATTTTATTTCCATATTACTACCCATTATTATAGGTGGGCGGTTATTTATGGTAAAAAATAGTTTTACAATTCTATATTTAAGAGATGAAGAATTATGTACATTATTTACATTTGACGGATATTTGTCCTCATCTTGTTTGTTGTTAACACACTTCGGCTGATATACCCTCCAGCCTTCATCAGGTGTCTTGGGGAAATTTCGAACCTAGGTTCTCATTCCTAGGGTATTTTTCAATATTATTATTCAGGTCACTGCCTGGAATCGAACTCGGAATCTTGGGGTTAAGAGCGCGGGATGCTAACCCCAAGATTCCGAGTTCGATTCCAAGCAGTGACATGAATAATAATAATGATAATAATAATAATAACAACAACAACATGGAAAAATACCCTAGGAATGAGAACCAAGGTTTGAAATTTCCCCCAGACATCTGATGAAAGCTGGAGGATATATCAGTTGAAACGTTGTGTTAACAACAAACAAGATGAGGAAAAATTACCGTCAAATGTAAATAATGTAAAAAATAGTTTTGTAAAATAGAATTTTCCGTTTAACAGCCCTGGGCGGATTTTCGGGAAACCCCAGCATGTGGATAGCCTGCTTGAAGGCCAAGACCGTAGAATTGGGAGGGGAGGGTGTTGCGGTTTTATATATATATATATATATATCCATTTTCATGAAAGTTATGATGGATCTTGTGAATTTTCCGAAAGTCCTCTCCCCACCCCAGGTTCGTTTGCGCAATAATTTTTTTTAATATTCGTTTTTTACACAGTTGTTAACACCCAGCAGACTGGGGGTTTTTTCTTCTTCTTTTTTTCGTTAACGGGTGAGGATCTTTATATTGACCAAAGATATTTATTTTCCTCAAAGTTATGGGCGAAAACCTCGGATCTTGTGAATTTTCCGAAGTCGTCTCGCCACCCATTCGGAAAAGATTTTACCCTCAAATTTCTTTATAACTATAATGTATGTCGTTTGAAAGGTATTTATATAAAATTTCATTGGATCTTTTCGGTTTGAACGGCAATTTTTAAAAATAATTTCTATGTAACTAAAAAATTTTAAACCGTATACTGGTAGAATATGTTTATAAAACATCTTTTTCTCTTGGATTTATTGAGGAAATTCTATAGTTTGTAAGATATTTGGTCTTTAATTTCTTGCATTTCGGCAATTTCACCCAACCAATGACGTCTATTGAGGTGAAAACGATTTCTGCCGTAACATTTTATGGCAGCGTTATATGAAAATGTCGCTGTTATTTTATGAGAAAAAAGATACCCTGTGGCCATAAACTGAGGGGTCACTCGTAAACAGAGCTGGATAACAAAACCGTTCCCTCCTTAGTGTCCACCCATAATTATGACCCTAGTATTGATCTATTGCATTTCAATCTGCTTTAGGGTTAGAGTTAGCGGTTGGGTTAAGGTTAGGTGTAGGTTAGGGGTGGGGGGAGGGGTATCTTTTTTTTCTTCAGAAATGTAAATAAACCCAATCTGTTTCTTAAACAAGGGACATTTTCATATTTCACCGCCAGAAGATTTTACGGCAGATAATGTTTTCACCTCAATAGACGTCATTGATTGGTTGAAATTACCAAAATTGAAGAAAATATCTTACATACTACAGAATTTTCGGATCTTTTCCTTTTGAATGGCACATGTCAACACAATTTCTAGTTAACTAAACACTTTAAAACTTCGTATACTGGTTGAATGTGTCAAAATAAAACATTTTTTTCTCTTGGCTTTCTTGATAAAATTGTAATTCGTTTGTTTAACATAGTTTAATTTTTCGAATTTTAACCAGTCAATTGCCTCTAATTAAGCTAAAATCATTTGCTGCGTCTAAAACTGAGACAACATCCTGTCACTAACCCTAACCCTCACCCTAACCCTCACCCTAACCCTCACCCTAACCCTAAATTTTAGCCTTTCGTTTTTTTTTTTCTTAATTGTTAAATTAATTTAAGGATAACAATTAAGAAAAAAAAACGAAAGCAATGGAAAATAATTTAAACAATTAACAAACAAAATAATTCTATAATTTTATACACACGCTATCTGTACGTATACATAACGAAAGGCTAAAACGAAAGAAAAAACTCAAAACAAAAACAAAACGAATAATTTTAGACACACGCGTAACAATTAAATTAATTTAACAATTAAGAAAAAAAAAACGAAAGGCTAAAATTTAGGGTTAGGGTGAGGGTGAGGGTTAGGGTTAGTGACAGGATGTTGTCTCAGTTTTAGACGCAGCAAATGATTTTAGCTCAATAGAGGCGATTCATTGGTTAAAATTCGAAAAATTAAACTACGTTAAACAAACAAATTACAATTTTCTCAAGAAAGCCAAGAGAAAAAAATGTTTTATTTTGACACAGGCCGGTGGCATGTTAAAAGCACCAACCGATTGTGGCCGCTGCCAGACTCCCCTGGCACCGTGCCGGTGGTACGGGAAAAGCACCCACTACACTCGCGGAGTGGTTGGCGTTAGGAAGGGCATCCAGCTGTAGAAACACTGCCAGATCAGACTGGAGCCTGGTGCAGCCCCTGGCTTCCCAGACCCCGGTCGAACTGTCCAACCCATGCTAGCGCGGAAAACGGACATTAAACGATGATGATGATGATGATTCTACCAGTATACAAAGTTTTAAAGTGTTTAGTTAACTAGAAATTGTGTTGACATGTGCCGTTCAAAAGGAAAAGATCCGAATTTTCTCAAGAAAGCCAAGAGAAAAAGATGTTGGGTCTTTTTGGTTTGAACAGCAGTTTTTAACATAATTTCTAGGTAACTAAAAAATTTTAAACTTCGTATACTGGTAGAATGTGTTTATAAAACATCTTTTTCTCTCGGCTTTATTGAGAAAATTCTATAGTTTATAAGATATTTGTTGTTTTTTTCTTCAATTTCTGCAATTTCAACCAATCACTAACGTATTTGAGATAAAAAACATTCTGTGCCGTATGAATATGTCCCTCGTTTAAGAAACAGATTAGGTTTATTTACATTTGTGAAGAAAAAAAGATACCCTAACCCTAACCCTAAAATAGATTGAAATGCAATAGATCATAATTATAGGTGACAATTTCATATGACACCGCTAGAAAAAACTGCCATTCAAACCGAAAAGATCCAAGATGTTTTATAAACACATTCTACCAGTATACGAAGTTTAAAAGTGTTTAGTTACATAGAAATTATGGCGATGTTTCATTTGTCGTAGCACATGTTTCCGTCGATTTCCGTAAAAAACTTTTATTTTTTTACATATGGCTTTGCGGGAATATTTGAAGTAATGAGAGCGAAAGAGACTAAGAGGAAGCGATTTTATGACGAGGGAATTTCTTTTTGAAGTCCCCGTGTGTGTGTTTGATGGGGTGTGGGAGACAGACAGTATGTTGTGTAAGTGAAGTGCTTCTGTTAGTGTGTGCGAAGAGACAGAGAGAGTAATGTTTGAAAGAGAGAGATAACTGAAATTTTTTACTCAGTGTATGTGTATATGTATGTGTGTGTGTGTATGTATCTATGTATGTGTGTGTGTATGTATGTATGTATGGCCGATTCAGTGTAATTTTTTACTCGGTATATGTGTATATGTATGTCTGCATGTATGTGTGTGTGTGTATGTATCTATGTATGTGTGTGTGTGTATGTATGTGTGTGTGTATGTATGTATGTATGTATGTATGTATGTATGTATGTATGGCCGATTCAGTGTTTACATTTTTTACGGAAATCGACGGAGGAAATCGACGGAAACGTGTGCTACGACAAACGAAAGTTCGCCGAAATTATTTTAAAAAACTGCCATTCAAACCGAAAAGATCCATTTCATTTAAAAACCATTTTCCTAAAAGTTATGAGGGAAAAACTTGGATCTTGTGAATATTCTGAAGTCCTCTCTCCATCCACTCCCATTGCTTCCCGCGCATTTTTGTTTTCATATTCTTTTCCTACACGTTTCTTAACATCTGTTGCACTATTTTTTTTTCGTCTCCGTGTAATATTGTAAACATTTCTCTGCTTTAATTTTTAATTCATCATCAAATTTTTCTTTGTATTCTGCAATCATTGTTGTATCCCGCGTATGTTCGAAAACTTGTCGCCACTGTTGTGTCTTGCATGTTTTCAAATTCTTGTCACCACTTTTACAAAGTGTTAGGATTTTTTACATTTTCCACTGCATGTAGTTCAAATTCTTGTCGCCACTGTTGGGTCTTGTTCAACACTGTTCTGTGTGGTGTTGTGACGACGTACATCAGCTCAACTGGCCCAGACTACATGAGTGGCCAAACGGTGTGCCTTGCTAACTTGTTTTCTCTATTTGGCACACATGCCACAACACAGAGGGGGGATGGCACAAGGACAGGCAAAACACCACAGTGGGGACAAAAACCATAAAACAATGAATGAGGGATGAATAATAATTAATGAGGATGAAATGGCTGCATGAGCCCCACTCTCAAGCAGTACCATTTAAATATTTCAATGTAAAGATTTTATATCAGTTTTCTCTTTTTTTTTCCTTTTTTTTCTTTCTACATCGTGTGTACAGTCTTTTGAAATTAAAACAGTTTACTTACGGTTTACTATTTTATATATGGTAATAAGTCTTTATAATCTATGACTGGTGGTAGTTCAAAAAATTCCACCTTGTTTCCAAACAGATCTTTCAATTTTTCGTACCTTTTCTATCACAATTGCCTTCGTACTCTCTGGGTAGTGTTCTACTGGTAGTTTGATTCTAATCACCAATTTGAATTTGGTGATTTTTCTTTGCAGATCTTTGGATTGTTTGTTCCTGCGGTGGAATTTGGTTCTCTATGGTATTTTCCCTTTCACTTTTCTTTGTTGGTGGTACTGTTGGAGGCTCGTGTCGTGTTGCTTCTGCACATTCCACTCTACTCTCCTTCCTTTTCTTTAGTGGGCTCTTTGGTGCTGAGTTCACACATTCCTTTTCTTCCTCTCTGGCCACCACCACAAATGCCTCCTCCGCCTCCTCTGAGCACTCCTAATCTATCAGGGCCACCACTTCAGCACTCTGCTCCTGTTGCTCTTCCTCACCTTTAATGCCTTTCTGGGGGCACCCCACCCCCATGTGTCCCCTCTACCTGCACCAGTAACAGGCTGGAGGTCCACCCTCCACCACCACTCTCAATCCCACATCATCTGGCAAAACCACCTCCTCAGCAACTTCATGCAGATCTTCCAGTCCCACCTGGAAGGCCACTTCAAGGCCACAACCCCATCTGGTTCACCCGCCTTGTCCTCGTCACCTTCAAAATTTCCACATCCTCCTCCATTTCATGCAAAATGGCTGCCACCCGCCATGCTTCCCCGACCTCCAGGGGCACCCTACCCATCCTCACTCCAGCAACCCCCTTGGCATGGTAAGTTGGCAAGAGCACCCACTGCTGCGTCCTGAGTGTCACAGTGGAGCAACCCATCACCTCCCACTTGCTAGCGAACCCCACCTCCACTATGTCACACCTTCCCCCTCCTGTCTATAATGTTGTCAGGTTTCCCATCTCCTTCAGACACTCTTCCACTGCTTCCACTTCAACCCTCCTCACTGTCGCAGACAGTGTTCTGCAGACCACCATTTGCTTTGCTATGCTGGTTGTTAATTCTTCTGGTGGGGCCAGCCCCAAACCAGCTCCCTCCCTTTGGACCAACCTGTTGCACTCCTCTCCAGCCTCCTCCGCTTGATTTCCACCTCCTGCACCTCCAGCGCATCTGCAACCACATCCCTTCCAGCTGCCGAAACATAACGGCCGGCAAGCGCTGGAACTAGTTCCCATTCCATTTCTCCCTTCCCTCCACTTGCCCCCAAAATAGGGAGGAAAACAAATGCAAAAATCACACGGCCGCAGGCAAAAACAGCAACAGTAATAAAACAAATTCAACAATCCAAATCATAGGCTCACCCCAACGGGAGACCTTCAACAGTATATAACAATGTGCAATACGACCCACATAAATTAGCTTGCTGGTTTCCCCACTCGTTATGTCTGTCAATTATTTATTTGTAGTGGAACAGTCCACTTCTCTGGCTCGAGGGTGTCCTCCACAATGTTTTTGAAACTTTATTTATTTAACTGCCTTTCCGCTTTTCTTTATTTTTCTCTTTCATGAATGCCATGTTCTTTGGAAGCTTGTTTAGAGACCAAATTAATAGCCTTTTAAGCTTCTTCCAAGTGAATAGTAGTAAAATTTTGAATAACAAAAATTAGATATCACAAGGGGTGGGTGCATCAGGATTTTAGAAATGATTCAGTGGGGCATGGCCAAAAATTGGTTGGGAACCACTGCACTAGAGGTCTTGGTCGCTTGTCATTGCCTTTGTGAGGCCCAACATTCAAAGGTCATGCCTCACCACTTCATCCTATGTCTTGATAATATATATTAATCTAATCCATGTTAATATGGAAAAATAAACATACAAACTGTGATTTGAGGAAGATTATTCTGCTATTTTAGACAAGTTAAGCCACCATGCACAGTCTTGCTCATTGGTTTGATTTTGTGGGTTTATGGACGTGTGTGTTTCTGACTATGATTAAACATGATTAATCATAGTCAGACCTTGTTCCAGTTATGACCAATCTGCTTTTTTGTAGACATTGTATATGCAGGGCTACAGTATTCCGTATGTCCTTCCTGATTTTATGATTGCGGTACGTGGTTTAAGAGAGGTTTAGAGGATTGCTTTCACAGCTTTGACGATCTGTGGCTGCTGTTACACACAAACATCATAAACTCCATCCAGAAAAAAGCCATTCAACTGATTGACATATAAATCACTCATTGATGCACTTCAACCTCTCATTCACAAGTATGCTGTCTTTGTTCCTTAAAGCAGCCTGTGCTCACACCTCTTTCACTCAGACACTCTGCTTCCACTAGTCTCTCCTCCTCATCTGATCACTCTTATGTCCATTTCTACCAGGCCTCACACTAACTACTATTCCCAGTCTTCCTCATAAGTATTGACTTAGAAAGATTCATGAGGAACATTAATGGCATCATTCTCACTGGTCTAAGAAAGTCTGCAAAGGCCATGAGCCTTTCCTTTTTCTCCAGACCCAATAGGTAAAAAAAAAGAACTCATTTACCTGAGGGTTTCTCAGCAGTTTCATTTGTAAAATTAATTGACTGTCCATTTAACTCTTTTGAGACAAACGTGACTGAGACCACCTTTGATTCTGTATACAACAATTCTTGCTTTAACCCTTTAGTGACCATATTCTTGTTGAAATATACTTTGTTTCGGTTGAGTTTTTAAAATAATAAAGAATTCGGTAAAATAACTTTGTCGTTATTAATCTAGTGTTTGAAGCATAAATTAAAATGAAATTTTGATGGAAGATTTTAATTTAAATCACTTTAGAACCAGAAGTTTGTGTAATGGAGTGAGGAGCGCTCTCAGGTAGGTTGATATCAAAAGAACTAACATGGTTATATTTAAATTAAAATCTTCAATCATGATTTCAAGTACAGTTTTATTATATGTTCAAACACCATGTTAATAAGGAAGAACTTAAGTATTTTAATGAATCCATTTGAACTTGTTTTCTAAGATAAAATGAAACACCTGGACATCATCATCATCTTCATTTAATGTCAGTTTTCCATGATGACATGGGTTGGATGGTTTGACTGAAAATTGCTAAGCTGGGGAGCTGCATCAGGTTCCAATCTGATCTGGCATGGTTTCTACGGCTGGATGCCTTTCCTAATGCCAACCACTCCAACAGTGTATTTCATTTTGAAAAATGATCATGAAAAGGTGAACTTCATTTTTCACATTTCTGCCTCATTTCAGTCAGTCTCATTTTCATTGTTTCAACATTCCATATTACCATGCTTGCATGGGTCTGACAGATTTTCTATGGTTCAATGCCTAACATCAAACTTCAACTGTTAGCAAGCAAAGTAATGTTCCCCTTTAGCAGGTTGTCTTTTTCATGAAAGACTGGAATGAACAACCAAACTTAAATAACAGTAGCTCTCATTTACAACTATCATGTCGAGTCAAGGGGACATAAGCATACACTCACATAATTGTGAGTAAGAAAGGCTACTTATTACTCACCTAGAACTCACAATTGCCAATCCTATCTCCATGAGATACAACATGTACTTCACCAAGAAGAACGTCTTGTAAATGAACTTCAAGCCACTACCAACTAACAGCCCTGATATATTATCCTCAGCCGAGCTGTCCTACACACAAAGGCAGGTATTTAATCACTGCTTCCCTTATAGACTACAATCCACCCATATTGGTCAATCAAGGATCCCAAAAGTACAGCTCCCAAAATTACTGCAGAGCTTAATGACCACCTTTGAGAACCCAGTTTCCACAAAAAATGTTCACCGGGAGCAGCACAAAGCCGGATTTCACGGCAGGGCTGCAATCAGAAAACCACTACTTTCAAAAACAAACATTGCAAAGCGTTTAGAATGCAGTAAAAACCTACATATGCCCGTGGGCATATGGCGTAGTGGTTAAGAGCGCAGGCTACTAACCTCAAGATTCCGAGTTCGATTCCAAGCAGTGACCTGAACAATAATAATAATAATAACATCAAAGAATACCTTAGGAATGAGAACCCAGGTTTTAAATTTCCCCAAGACACCTGAAGAAGGCTGGAGGGTATATCAGCCGAAACGCTGTGTTAACAACAAACAAGATGAGGACAAATATCCGTCGAATGTAAATAAAGAAGGACTTAGAGGAGGTGTTGAGTTTGGGCTCTGCATCCCACATTTTGGCAGCAAGAATTGCCTTGGACCGTCACCTCAAAGTCAAACACGAGGGATGTAGAGTCCGGGCTAAAGTGCGAGCATTGGGCTGTGAGGGAATTAATGTTGCTGGATGGGCCCGTACAGTAGAAACCCAGCATGGCAATGATGCCACAATTAGGTCAGGACGAGATGGGTGAGGCGCTATACAAGCACTTTGCCGAGTTGTTCGGGATCATGGTGAGGCCCTTAGGGACTTCTTGTCTGGCAGCCTGCATCTCTTGGCCTGGGAGGCTGAGTGCTGTGAAGGGCCAATCACAGCCAAGGAAGTGATCAAGGTGCTAGACGAATGCCTTGGGGAGAAGTCACTGGGTCTTGATAGTCTGCCCTATGAATTCTATAAGAGTATGCCAGACTTGTTCGGGCACCTGCTGGCCTGCGTTTACACCAATTGGCAGCAGAATGGGAGAATTCCCAAGTCTGCAAGCTGAGAGGAGGTGATGCTGATCAGAAAGGACTCAAGCAAGGGGAATGAGATTAGTAACTTTCAGCCCATAACTCTGCTAAGCACAGAGTTAAAGATTTTGGCCAAGGTGTTAGCAAAAAGGTTGGCGTGGGTCATGGACAGACTTGTAGGGTGGGCACAAACTTGTTCCATCCCAGGCAAGTCGATCCACGACAATCTCCATCTTCTATGCTACACCTTAGGGTGGGGAATCTTTCTGGCGCACGAGGGGCACTGGTACATTTAGACCAGTCTAAAGTGTTTGATAGGGTTGACCATTGGTACTTGGTGGCAGTCCTCGAGAAGGCTGGCCTAGGCCCGACCTTCTACAGTTGGATTGCTGCTTTGTACAGCGACATCGAGTCTGCAGTCAAAGTGAATGGATTCTTCTCGAAACCATTCAGGATCAAACGCTCAGTACATCAGGGGTGCCCCTGTCTCCGCTTTTGTATTTACTGGCTCTTGAGCCAATGCTGCGGAAGTTGGAAGCACTAGGAGGCCACCGAAGGATCTGTAGTGCAGAGGTGGAGCTACGACGTATGTGGATGACATCTCCATCGTGGCGGATGAGAGCCAGCTTCCAGTGGTGGAAGAGGCCATCAAAAGTTACGAGGTGGTGGCAGGAGCAAATATTAACAAGGAAAAGTCGGTCGGTTTCCAACTCGGCACCTGGAGAGGCAAGCCAATGACATCCAACAACGTCATAGGACGTTGGACCGAAGGTCCTGTTGAGCTGCTTGGAGTCTGGTTTGGACCAGATCTCCAGATCGAGAAAAATTGTACTGAGGTAGCCAGTAAGGTGACTGCTCTAACCCAGACCTGGTCTGGGTGGGCGTTATCCTTGCTAGGGAAGGCAGAGGGGGTGCAGATGTTATCACCTACTGTCTGACTGTGGTGCCTTGCTCTGATTTGTGGCTGAACAAGTGGGAGAGAATCCTTTTCTGCTTTCTGTGGAAAGGAGGAAAACCTCTTGTGAAGTGCTCTGTCTGCTGTCAGACTAAAGGGTGGGCTAGGGATGCCTTGGCTGAGGATGTGAAAATTCACATTAAGGCTGAGGCACCTCTGGCTTCTCCTGGATGGAGAACAGGTGTGGTCACCGCACGTCCGGTTCTACCTTCCTAGGTTAACGTCCTTAACAGACATTGGTACATGGATCAAGCAGAGACCTGGGCTGTGGGATCGGCAATTGGAGTGCCGTCAGGCACTACAGCTACTTTTTCAGGTGGGCAATGCTGGCAACAGAAGTTCCATAGTGGATTTTTATAGCAGGTTAGTGGGATTCATGTCTGAAAACGCCTTGGGGGAGACCCTGGCTATGATCAACCTGTTCAGGAGAATGTTCAGGCCGGGGTATCTGGATAATTACTAGAAAGCCCTGGCTTGGCAGTGCTTCCCTGTGGCGTTACCAGTTCATGATAAGCTGTTAAGGCATGTAAGTGCCATCTCGCCGACATGTCCGAGGTGTGGGCAGGACAGGGAAACCATCTTGCACACATTCGTGGGATGTCCGTAATTATCGGGACTGATAGTTTTCACAGAACAACTGATGTCATCGATGGGAAGAGTACAGCTATCATTGAGATTGTGCCGCTTTCTTCCCTTAGCGGGGGAAAGGAAGGCCTGTTGTTACTGTGTGGTAGCCATTTTAAAAGAAACGGTATGGAAGACACGTGTGAAAGGGATTGTGACGGGTACCTTTAGTTACCACCTCAGTGACGGGTAACTTTTTTAGTTACCACCTCAGTAGCAAGATCGGGCTGGAGAAGAGGTATCTGTCACGTGAGAAATTCGAGAAGAGATGGAAGCCTGTAGTAAGAAAGCTGGGAGTGATTGGCACCAAGTAAGTGGAGCCTTGGAAGAAAAGCAAAGGCCCTACCCTGATGTCTGATGCCTTTCCTTCGGTGTCACATTGCATAGCGCAATGTATTTTATTTTATTTTATTTTTTAATTTTTCATATTTTTAATCGATTTATAATAACGCTTTAAGTTACTTCACCATTCTATGTTTGTCCTTGTTTGTCCCCTCTGTATTATGCCTACATGACAAATTTATTGAAATAAAGTAGCTTGCATACAAACCACATAGATCCGGGTTCAGTCCCACTGCGTGGCACCTTGACTAAGGCCGACCAAAGCCTTGTGAGTGGATTTGGTAGATGGAAACTGAAAGCCTATCATATCTATATCTATATCTATCTACCTATCTATCTATCTATCTATCTATCTATCTATCTATCTATATCTATCTACCTATCTATCTATCTATATATATATATTATATATATATATATATATTATATATATATATATATGTATATATATATATATATATGTATATGTTTGCATGTCTGTGCTTGTCCCTCTACCATCGCTTGACAATCAATGTTGGTGCGTTTACCTTCCCGTAACTTAGCAGTTCAGCAAAAGAGACTGATAGAATAAGTACTGGGCTTACAAAGAATAAGTCCTGGGGTCGATTTGTTTGACTAAAGGTGGTGCTCCAGGATGGCCACAGTCAAATGACTGAAACAAATAGAATACATACACACATATCATTGCTATTATGTTAAACTGTTGTAAGTCCAAATTTCGGCAAATACTTTTTTGCAATATTTATTTTTACTTGCAACTGCCGGTTCTATCATATCTCCAACTGCTTCAGATCCAAAGATATCAAAAATTGTTAAAGTGTAGTACAACAGTTTTGCTATGAAATGGTGAAATTATTTTTTCAGTTTCTGAAAAAGCAATATTGTTGACTTACGACACTTTTGCATAATATATATATATATATATATATATATATATATATATATAATGTATATGTACTACAGATGGATGAGGAGAGCTGTATGAAGAAGTGTCACTCCCAAACAGTGGCAGGAACCTGTGGTAGATGGGGACCCAGGAAAACATGGGATGAGGTGGTGAAGCATGACCTTCGAATGTTGGGCCTCACAGAGGCAATGACAAAAGACCGAGACCTCTGGAGATATGCTGTGACTGAGAAAAGCCCAGCAAGTAAAGTGAGATCACAGCCATAGCCTACACTAGTGTCACATAACCAGCCCACTTAAAAAAGTACCTTTGGATTGTCAGGCGACATGCTGTGCTTGAGGAGACCTCTTGAGTCAAGTACATCAAAATCAAAATCAAAACAAAATCAAATGGAAATTGTAGTTGTGGTTGATGCCAGTGCCACCTGACTGGCTCTCATGCTGGTAGCACGCAATAAGTACCACTCATGTGTGGGTTGTTGCCAGTGCCACCTGACTGACTCCCCATTCCAGTAGCATGTAAAAAGCACCATTTAAACATGGTTGATGCCAGCCCCCTCGCCCCGAATAGCAACTGTGCTGGTGGCACGTAAAAAGCACCATTTGAACATGGCCGATGCCAGTGCTGCCTGACTGGCTCCTGTGTCGGTGACATCTAAAAAGCACCATCCAAACATGGTCGATGCCAGCCCCCTCGCCCCAACTGGCTCCTGTGCCAGTGGCACATAAAAAGCACCTATTACACTCTCAGAGTGGTTGGCATTAGGAAGGGCATCCAGCTGTAGAAACATTGCCAGATCAGATTGGAGCCTGATGCAGCCTCTTGGCTTGCCAGACCCCAGTTAAATCATCCAACCCATGCCAGCATGGAAAGCGGATGTTAAATGATGATGATGATGATGTCCACACACACACACAGATATATATAATGTATATATATATATATATACACACACACATACACATATATACACATATATATATATATATGTATGTATACATATATATACATACATCACATGTGATACTTCCTGAGGTATTTACCTGGATTTCTTTAATCCCTGTTTTCCATCACTAAAAAATAGCAAAAAATAAGAGAAAGAAAATATCACCATCACACACACACACAGATACAAATTGGTGAAAAAAGGCAGTTAAACCAGTATTTCTAAACAGTAATATCTCATGATAGTTGTTGCTGTCATACAGATTTTCCCTCACATCACTGTTGCCTTTATTCTTATGTTGAACTGTGATCAGTCCATTGTAAACATGTGAACAACAACAACATTGGTCACAAAAACACAATAGGGTAAAACCCCCTTTAGTCAATGACCATGGGATTGCACCTAGAAAGTTCCCCTCCAAGGCACAAGTCCATGCAAAGTTGTTTATGGAGGGCCAGCAATCACCCCTACACACTAGCTTCTCCTCTCCATGCCACCGATGTTATACAAGGGAAAGGGAAAGGCTGATACAGCTTGGCACCAGTGACGTTGCAACTCATTTCTACGACTGAGTGAAATGGAGCAACATGAAATTGAGTGTCTTGCTTAAGAACACAACATGCAGCCTGATCCAGGAATCAAACTCACTACTTCATGATTGTGAGCCTGACATTGTAACCACTGAACCATACACCTTCAGAAAAACATGATATAACTAAATAAACTGATCAATGTAACAGACAACCTTGTTCTTCATAGATGAGGCAATTTACAAGTAATGTTATCATTTTTACGTTATCATCATCTCTCAATACCAAGTTATGACACTATCACCCCACCCAACTTCTCCATCTGTTAAAGATCATGCCAATTAGTAACATGAGTTTGTAAACAGATCAATTTAGAATTGAGTTTCTCTAATCACCAAACTCGCAATTTAAGGTGAAAATACAAGGCCACAATTGCATGGACAAACATTTCTTCAAACTAACTCAGAACACACAAACAAATTTGGAAATAACAATGGTTTGGAGTGTACTGGATCACAGACAGCCAAATGTTGAATAAGGGATCACCCAACATCATCACCACATTAGATAGCTGTTGGGTCTTCATAATTCTCACCAAAAACACTTCTTGTCAAGCTGTAAGCTCATATTATTATTTCTCTTTATCACAGGTTTTGTTGGAGCTTCTGGAGTCTTGCATGTGTAGCAGGCTTGCTACCTGCAAGTTACGGTACCATGCTATCCATTCTTTTCAGCTATCTAATTCTTTGCTGATTATTCTGGCCGTGCCAAGGAGGCAAACCTCTTGTAACAGTTCTATCAGGCATTCTACTTCAATTTCCTTTATATTCCCTCTTGATGCCTTCTGATACTGTTCCCAAGGACCCAACAATAATTAGCTCTATCTTCACCTTCTTCATTTTCCATAGCCAGACTATTTCATACTTAAGAGAGTTGTATTTATCTTTCCTTTTGCTTTCCTTCTTGACTACTTGTAGGTCAAAGGGACATACAACATCAACTATATAGCATATGTGGTGCATCTTATCCACCACCAGCAGGTCCAGTCTGTTATGCTTTAGCACCTAATCTGTTTTGATTGGGAAATCCCAGAGGATTTTGCTAGTGTCTGACTCCGACACTCTGTCTCCAGTTTGTTTTTCATACCATGTCTTGCCTCTCTCTAGCCCCCACTTTTCACAGTTTCCAATGTAGCACTTTCACTGCTGATCATGTCACCACAACTTGTAATGGTTTGGGGCAAGTTTAGGGCATTTGTTTGTGATATGGGCTGTGGTTTTATCTACTCTATTCAGATGCGGCACAGTGGACTCACTTGCTCATTCTTAAAGTTCACCCTCCAGTTTGCAGCCAAAGCTTGATCTTGTGCTGTCAGTGTAGTGCTTTTGGTCTCTTTTTCTAGTGTTCCTTTCACCAGCCAGTCCTACCATTTTTTTCCAGCAACTTCTGTTGTGGCTGCATGGAATTGATTGTGTAGTCCCTTCTTGCATAATTCTTCTTCATGTCCTTTTTGCACTTCTTCCTTTGTTTTTCCTTTTTTCTCTGCCTTCAATATTCCCTTGCTACCAGATGTCTCTAGCAAGGTTTCTTTACTTTAGGCTAGGTATCTCATTTAGTTCGATACGTACACAGTCTTCCACACTTATCAGTCCCCTTCCTCCATTTGCTTTCTTCATGTATAGGCAATCAGTGTCCGCACATGGATGATGGGCACCATGCATCATTAGAAGCTTTCTTGACTTCCTCTGCCATCTCTTTTAGTTCCTCCTCGGTTCACTTCAGGATTCCAGTGCCATACCGAACTGCTGTGACTGCACCCGAGTTTATTGCTGAAATTATGTTTCTGGCATTCAGCTTTGAAGCCAATGTTTCTCTCACTCACCGCAGGTACTCTCTTTTTGTCTTTTCCTTCATGTCATTGTGTTTGATTCCATCTACGAGGGGCGTTCAATAAGTAATGCTTCTGACCCACTTGCAGTTATTTGATCTAGCTGAAATTTTGCATGTACAATTATTTATATCTTTATAGATTAAGTGACAAATTACAGCTCTGGACTAATTGTGGTTTCTGATTTACAAGTGTTTGAACTGAGTCAAGTGTGAAATGGAGCCTGTTGAGTGTCGAGCAGTGATCCGGTTTTTGTATTTGAAAGAACGCACACCACGGGAGACTTTTGATGAAATGAAAGTAACTTATGGGGATGATGCCCCATCATATGACCTTGTAAAACGCTGGCATCGTGAATTCAAACATGGTCGGAACTCTGTGGAAACAGCTCCCAGATCTGGTCGCCCCCTTCTGCCATTGATGAGGCATCTGTCCGTCATGTTGAGGTTGCCATTTTGGAAGATCGACGCATAACTATTCGCCAAATAGCCCATGAGGTCAAGATTAGTACTGGGTCTGTGGAAACTATCATTCATGACCATTTGCATATGCAAAAGGTGTCTGCCAGATGGATTCCCAGGTTGCTCACATCTTTCCAGAAGCAAGAACGTGTCGATTGCTCGAGGATGAATTTGGAGATGTGCCAAGAAGATGAGTCAAAATTTTTCAAAAGACTGATTACACAGGATGAAACCTGGGTCCATCACTATGATCCAGAGACCAAAGCCCAGTCAATGCAGTGGACACACCGTGACTCACCTCCTCCAAAGAAGGCAAGGGTGCAGCCTTCCGTTGGCAAGGTCATGCTCACAGTCTTCTGGGACCAGGACGGAGTACTGATGACAGATTTCCTGGCAAAGGGTGCCACAATTACAGGAGCCTATTATGCTTCACTTTTGAGGAAATTAAGAGAAGCTATCAAAATCAAGAGGCGGGGCAAGATCAGCAAAGGCATCCTCCTCTTGCAGGACAACGCTCCGGTTCACAACTCGCGTGTCGCCAGATCAGAAGCACAGGCGTGCAGCTATGAACTCATCCCCTATCCCCCCTACTCTCCTGACCTTGCACCCTCTGATTTTCACCTCTTCCCAGCCATGAAGTTGTTTTTGAAAGGAAAGCGTTTCCCAGATGATGCAGCCTTGATTTCTGAAGTCACGTCGTGGTTGGAGGATCAAGCTGGGGTCTTCTACAAAAACGGTCTTCAGAGCTGCATCAAACGATGTGAGAAATGCGTAACTCTGGGTGGTTCCTATGTAGAAAAAGACTAATAACTGTGCCACGTTTCGTTGCTCTACTGCTATGGGAAGTGGGTCAGGGGCATTACTTATTGAACGCCCCTCGTACCTCAAGTATTCCCAAGTATTTATAGCTGGACTGAGGTTGAATTTCCTTCATATTTCCACCACTTGGCTATCTTATGCTTTCTGTTCTGAAAAGCTTTCCTTGTCTCATCACCATCATAGCACATTTTGAGAGTCCTAACACCATTTTAATATCATTGGAGAAAATCTGCACAGATTGGACTAGGCTGTCCAGTTTTGCTTCAGTTTTTGTTAATAGCTTCAAATCGTCCATGAGGAAACGATTCAGTTTTCCCTTACCTCTTCCCAGATCAGACCCCAACTTTGTTTTCTGTAGATTTTCATTCAAGGGTATCACTCCCAGCATAAAGATCAATGGGGTCATGCTGTCCCCCTGGAAGATACCTCTCTTGATTTCCATCTCTTCTAATACTTGATTCCCTGTTGTCAATTCTGTTCTCCAGCATTTCATGCTATTCCATATAAGGCTTTATTATTATTGTTGTTGTTGTTATTATTAAGGCAGTAAGCTGGCAGAGTCATTAGCACACTGGGAAAAATGCTTAGAGGCATTTCGTCTGTCGCTACATTCTGAGTTCAAATTCTACCAAGGTCAGCTTTGTGTTTTATCCTTTCAGGGTCAATTAAGTACCAGTTGAGTACTGGGGTCGATGTGATCAACTGCCCCCCCCCATCCCACAAAATCCAGGCCTTGTGCCTATAGTAGAAAGGATTATTATTATTATTATTATCATCATCATCATTATTATTATTATCATTGTTATTATTAACGTGACGAGCTGGCAGAATCATTAGCATGCTGGGCTAAAATACTTAGCATTGTTTTGTCCATCTTTATGTTCTGAGTTTAAATTCCACCAAGGTCAACTTTGCCTTTCATCCTTATAAGATCAATAAATTAAGTACCAGTGAAACACTGGGGTCGATGTTATCAACTAGTCCCTTCCCCAAAAATTTCAGGGCTTGTGCCTTTAGTAAAAAGAATTATCATTATTATTATTTACTTTTAATCACTCACTGAGACACATCCAGCATCCTGGGACAAGTGAAGGATAAGATATGTTATAGATTGACTGAAAGCTTGAGGAGGGAAAGTTGCAGGGGCAGGAGTGAAATATTTTATATGTGTTGTATTACATGAAAAGGGTTTTTCTAAGGATATGGGTCGTGCTTGTCAGTCCAACCTTTTGGATTTCTCTAAGACATGGTTCATCTGGGATATTATCTAGATGTTTCTGACATCCCTTTCTTATCATACCAAGGGCACCCTCAATAACAGGAACAGTTCTGGCTTTAAGATTCTACATTTTTTGTATTTCAATTTCCAGGTCTTTATATTTACTTAATTTGTCAATTTCCTTCACAGATATATTTTTACCAGTGGGAAAACTTACATGTATTAGTCTACAAGTATTTTCTTCAGTGTCTTTAATGACTATGTCTGGTTGATTAGCCTGGATCGTTCTGTCGGTGTTGACTGGAAAATCCCAGAGGATGGTGACATTTTTACCTTCAACGACTGGCTCAGGATGATGTTCATACCAGTAAGCAGGAGTGATGGTTTTGTAGTGTTTACATGTTTTCCAATGTATAACCTGGTAGTTTTTGGTAAGCAAGCTTTGATCTTGTGCCACCAATATGAAACCTTCAGTTTCTGCTTTCAGTTCTGAACTTCTCAGCTACTGTTAGGTTGTTGCTTAGTCTACATCAGCATTTCAGCTTCGAAGTATATGCTGTCCATGCAGAGGCTTCTGGTTCCACTGTTCCTCAATTTGTTTCTGCCCATTCTTTTTTGCAGTCTGTTTGATCCGTTTTGCTTTTTTCGTGGTAGTGGTTTCAAGTTCTTCATCTAATTCAGGGTTAATGCCAAGTTCCCTTGTGAATTTGCAAGCTTCCTTGACAATAGAATGTGATTTTTTTGCTGCTTTCGTGTTTGCACACAAGCCACAGCATCCAGTTCTCTGTACTAGATAAGTACTTGTTCATTGTTACTATGGAAGTCTTATAGCACAGTTCTACCTGCATCATTCTTCTATCATCATTATCATCATCATCATCATCATCATTATTATTATCATTATTATTAAAGACAGCAAGCTGGCAGAATCATTACCACTCCAGGCAAGATGCTTAACAGCATTTTGTCTGTCTTTACATTCTGAGTTCAAAAGTACCAGTCAAGTACTCGAGGCAATGCAACCAACTACACTTCACACCCACACTCACCCCACCAAACTTGCAGGCCTTGTGCTGATTTGGGAAAGATTATCATTTTAGCTCAGAGAACAACATACTTAACAGCACTTATTCTGGCACTATACATTCTGAGTTCAAATTCCATCATGGAATCTTTGGTGGGAAGGATTGATCAAATAAATACCAGACAAGTATTGGAGTCAATGGTATCAGCTAGTCCCCTTCCTACAGCCCTGTACAGTGTCTTTAAGACTGATGGGAGGGAGGAATGTAAGTATTTTCAAGTTGAAGACTTGGCGAAGGTGTCAGGTGATGAAGTCTATCACCCAAGTAGGCCATGGTGGCATTTGAACTCAGTTCACAAAGTTCTGAGACAAATACCATAAGGCATCCAATCAAATATTCTTAGAGTCCCACCAATCCAGTATCTTGGATTGGGACGTTTTTTATCATTCCTAAAATTATGAAAGATGAAGTTGATCTCAATGAGATCTGAACCCAGAGCACCAACGGTCAAAACAAACACTGTAAAGCATTTTATCCTATGCTGTAACAACTCTGCTAATTTGCAGGTTGTAATGGTAGGATGGTTTATGTAGAGGAGAACTAAAGAATGGTAGTGACAGAGGTAATGGCAAGAAAGATGGTGTTGTGATGACAGTGAATATGTTTTGCAGGTGGTGGTGGCAGTGGTGGGGGAAGCAGTGGTAGCAGAAACAGCAGCAGTAGAATGATGGTGGCAGCAGCGGTGGTAGAGTGGTGGTGGTGGTGGTCTCTGTGTTGTCTGAAGTGATGGCAATAGTGGCTAGGTTAGAAATGTGTTGCACAAGATAGTCTGCAAGCTAGATATAGTGATGGTGGTTGTGATGGTATTTGTGATGGTGGTGGGGGCGGTGGTGGTAGTAGTAGTGGTGATGGTGGTGGTGGTGGAGATAGATATTTGGGATTGACTCACCAAAAGCTAGCCCTGAAAGCAGATGGCAAAAGAAATATTTTTTTACTACTCTGAAAAAAAAAAAGAAAAGTTTAAAAAAGATTTTATCTTTATTTTACATATTGTATTTGATTTGATTTTAATTCATTTTATTTTTTTATTTTATGTAACCTCCTCACCTCATTCCTTATAAGTTATCTGGAAATAAACTGGCACCATGAATGGTAAGTGGAGATAAACTAGAAAACTGATGTCTGACTTAAAATGGCAATTTCTTGTGACTAGACTAAACAAGTGAGGTACATTTTTTTTCAAGGATGAGTAAAGTTGACTTATCTCATACCAGCATTTTAGGAATTAAGGCTGGATTTGGTGGTGCCATTTTCATTACATTCAAGAAATGAAAGCTGATGGTGCCATTAGTTTCTGCTCAAAACAGAGGGAACAAAAGTCATCATCATCGTTTAATGTCCACTTTTCCATGATTGCATGGGTCTGACAGAATTGTTGGGTAAGGTTTTCTACAACCATATGCCATTCCTGTCAGCAACCCTTACCTTTTTCCAAGTCATCATCATCATCATTTGCTAACATGGGTTGGATGATTTGACTGAGGACTGGCAAACCAGATGGCTGCACCAGGCTCCAATCTGATCTAGCAGAGTTTCTACAGCTGGATGCCCTTCCTAACGCCAACCATTCTGAGAGTGTAGTGGGTGCATTTATGTGTCACCAGCACAAAGGCCAGTGAAGCGGTCTGGCAACAGTGACACTCAAATGGTGCTTTTAATGTGCTACCTGCACAGGTGCCAGTCCAGTGGCACTGGCAATGACCTTGCTCGAATATTTTTCATGTGCCACCAGCACAAGAGCCAGTAAGGCGACGCTGGTAATGATCACATTTGAATGGTGCTTTTTATGTGCCACCAGCACAGAAGCTGGTCTGCTGCTCTGGCAGTGATCACACTCGGATGGTGCACTTAGTGCTCCACTGGCATGGATGCCAGTCATCAAATTTGTGAATTTGATTTGATTTCGATTTCACTTGCCTCAACAGGTCTTTGCAAGCAGAGTTTAGTGTCCAATGTAGGAAAGCTACGCATAAGTGGGCTGGTTACACCCCTGGCTTAGGCCACGGATTATGGTCTCACTTGGCTTGCAGAGTCTTCTCAAGCACTGCATATTTCCAAAGGTCTTGGTCACTATTCATTGTCTCGGTGAGGTGTAATGTTTGAAGGTCGTGTTTCACCACCTCATCCCAGGTCTTCCTGGGTTTACCTCTTCCACAGGTTCCCTCAACCGCTAGGGTGTGGCACTTTTTCACACAGCTATCCTCATCTATTCTCGCCACATGACCATACCAGCACAGTCGTCTCTCTTGCACACCACATCTGATGCTTCTTAGGTCCAACTTTTCTCTCAAGTTACTTACACTCTGTCGAGTATGCACACTGACATTACACATCCTGCAGAGCACACTGGCTTCATTCCTTGTGAGCTTACGCATGTCCTCAGCAGTCACGGCCCATGTTTCACTGCCATATAGCATGGCTGTTTGTACACATGTGTCATACAGTCTACCTTTTACTCTGAGCAATAGGCCCTTTGTCACCAGCAGAGGTAAGAGCTCTCTAAACTTAGCCCAGGCTATTCTTATTCTAGCAGCTACACTTTCAGCGCACCTTCTCCCGCTACTGACTTGGTCACCTAGGTAACGGAAGCTATCAACTACCTCTAGTGTTTCTCCCTGGAATGTGGCGGAAGTTGTTTTCTGCACATTTTCAGTGTTTATTGCTCCTGAGCATCTGCCACATACAAAAACTATCCTCCTAGTTAGCCTTCCTTTGATATTGCTGCACCTCTTATGTGTCCATAGCTTACACTGGGTACATCTTATAGAGTTTCTACCTACGCCTTTTCAACAGATCAAGCAGGGCCATTTCTACAATGTTTTCCACAGAAGACTGGAAACAAACAACCTTGCTTCTATGATGATGATGATGCTTATTTACAACTATCATATGATGTCAAGATAAGGGTACACACCCACATGCACACACACACACATCGATGTTTGTTTTTATGTCAAGTTATAGCAAAATAATTTTACATTATATTGTAGGATTACTCAATTTTTGTAGATTACAAATTTATTATTCTTTAACAGGAATAGTTTTGACAGTGACTTCGAAGTTTCAACCTACTTAATCTTCATTAGACTATCCAATAAAGGCTAAGCAGGCCAAAACTTCGAAGTCACTATCAACACTACACTTGTTAAAGAATAATAATGATACACACACACACAAACACACACATCAGCCTCTTCATATTTATCAACAGCATCATCCCCTTCGCCATCATCACCATTATCATTGCTATCATAGAAGAATTTTGCCAGAGTTGTTTTATCAGTTTCTCTCATTCTCCCCAATCCTCATTACAAAGTTTGACCTCCCTCAGATCCCACTTTGATCAGCCCCTACCCCAACTTCAACATCATCGTCACCACCACCTCCATCACTTTCATCACTGTCAGCAGCACACTTGGTTCAGCACCTCACAAGAACAGTCCCTAAATTTAGAAATTTAATTAGCCATTTAGAGTTGAGAGCTGTTGGGTTTTGCACAGTTCCTTGTCACACACTCTCTTTCTTTTCTCTCTGTCTTTCTTTTCTCTTTGTTCCTCTTCTCTCTTTCTCCCTCTCTTCTTCTTCCTCACCACCCTCTCTCTCTCTTTCTCCACTTTCTTTTTCTTTCTCCTATTTCATTTGCCTTGTTTTCTCCCAAATAATCTGACTTATAACATGATCCTAGTCATATTACCAGCTGCATTTGTATTTTTATAGGCTCTATTAAGTCTAAGAGAAAAAACCTACAACAAACAAAAGCTACTTCAATTCCCACCACACCCCAACCATTATCTGTATATGTAGATAAATAAATAAACATAAATATATATAAATAAATAGATAAATAAGAAGTTTTACTTTTGCTTTCACCTTGTTGAAAAAGATTTTGGTGGATGATAAGTAGAAAAGGTTCATTTGGTATGTAAGACACATGTAAAGGTATCTATCCATCTATTTGCCTGTGCCTTCTATCCATCTATCTGTCTATCCATCCATCCATCCATCCATCTGTCCATCCGTCCATCTGTCCATCCATCCATCCGTCCGTCCGTCCGTCCGTCTGTCTGTATGTATGTCTGTCTATAAATCTATCGTACTCAATATTTCTGTTTATGTATCTGTTTGTCCACCTGTTTGTCTGGCTGCTTGTCCATCTGTCTCAAATCTAACTCAACATATCTTTTTTATGTTTTGTTTGTTCACCTATTTTTATCTATTTATCTATCTGTCTGTCTATCAATCTCAATTTATCACTCTATCCATCCATCCATCCATCCATATTTGTAACATAGAGGGCCACGGGGAATTCCTGCAGGACAGTTTGCTGAGTGCCACAGACCAAATCTGCTGCTGGTGCCAAGTCCCATCCAGACCTAGAGCAATATGGTGGTGGAATGATGTTGTAGACAAAGCCATTAGAGCAAAGAAACAGGTTTGGAAGTACTGGAAGTGTGAGGGTAGCAGGGAACTGTATCAGATAACCAGAAGGGAAGCCAAGAGACAGATATATCTAGTCAGCGAAGAAGCAGAAAAGAAGAACTTTGCCTATATTCTGCCTATGTTTCAGATTGCAAGAGAGTGTGTGAGAGAAAATGATGATGTCATAGGAGAGAACTGTGACTGTGGATGATGGTTCACATGCATTTAATGATTCTGCAAAGAAAGAGGCTTGAAAACACCATCATGAAAGGCTGCTAAATGTTGAGAATGAATGAGAGAAGAGTCTGTCAAATGTTGACCTAGCTGAGGGACCAGATATCCATATCGACAGTAGCTTGGTTGATAAAGCAATGGAGGATATGAAGAAAGAGAAGCCCCTGGCCCATCAGGAATCACCACTGAGATGCTTAAAATATTTGGCAGGGTAGGATATAGCTTTGTCACCTGTATAGGGAGAGAATCAGGTTGTGCCCAAAGGAGTCATACCCAATGATTGGTGTAGCAATATTGTAGTTAACTGCTACAAAGGTAAAGGTGACACCTTAGACAGGAATAATTACAGAAGCATCAAATTGCTAGAGCAGGTGATGGAAGTCACTGAAAGGGTCATAGCTCAACTAATTAGGAAGAGAGTTAGTGTAGATAAGATGCAGTTCAGATTTGTACCAGGCAGGAACACAACTTGTGCTATATTCCTGGTTTGGCAACTTCAGGAGAAATATTTACTCAAAAATGAACCCCTATACCTGGCTTTTGTCAACGCAGAGAAAGCCTTTGGTTAGCTTGAAGCTATAGTAGAAGACACTTGCCCAAGGTGCCACGCAGTGGGACTGAACTCAGAACCATATCACTGGGAAGCAAGCTTCTTACCACACAGCCACACCTGCACCTTAAAATGTATGGAACATTTCACAAATTTGCCTGTTGTCCTATACATACATGCATGCATAACCACACACACACACACACACACACACACACATATGATGGGTTTCTTTCAGTTTATTTCTACCAAATCCACTTGCAAGGCTTAAGTTGAGCTAGGGTTGTAGCAGAAAAAACTTGCTCAAGGTGCCATGCTGTAAGACTGAACTTGAGATTTTGTTGTTAGGATGTAAACTTCTTAATCTCTCAGCTTTGGCTGTAACTTATTTTTGAAATATTGAGACTTTCTTTAGTCTGTAAAATCATTGAAAGTATTTCCATGAATCTCTTCTCACAACATTCTTATCAAGTTCATCATCATCATCATCATTGGTTAACGTCCGCTTTCCATGCTAGCATAAGTTGGACGATTTTGACTGAGGGCTGGTGAACCAGATGGCTGCACCAGGCTCCACTCTTGATCTGGCAGAGTTTCTACAGTTTGATGCCCTTCCTAACGCCAACCACTCCGTATGGGTGCTTTTTACGTACTACCGGCACAGGTGCCAGTAAGGTGACGTTGGTAATGATCACACTTGAATGGTACCCTTTTACGTTCCACAGGCACAGAAGCCAGTTTGCTGCTCTGGCAGCGATCACTCTCGGATGGTGCTCTTGGCACCCTACTAGCACGGGCACAAGTACCAGTAAGGCGATGCTGGTAACGATCACACTCGAATGGTGCCTTTTATGTGCCACTGGCATGGAAGCCGGTTAGCCACTCTATCAATGATCACACTCGTTCAAATATTGAAATATTCTATACCAGAACCCGAATGAAAGAGAAACTTAAGCTGTGTTTGTTTAAAACATCTTAGTTAAATAATGAAAGACTGTCAACTCACCTAAATGGTCAAAATGCATTTGGCACAGTCCAGTTTACTAATATTTACTTATTTTTAGTTTACCTTATTTGGTCATTTCTTCTGTGTTATTTCAATTTTATAAAAACAAGTTTGCTTGAAAAAGATAAACAAGGATTCATTTATATAACACCTTCACACCAATTAACAGACAAGTTCATGAGGGATCTTTTTTATTTCAGTTTTTTTCTTTGTTAAAGATGTTAACTATAATTTTAAGGTGTGTAAGAGAAGATAAATATTTTAAATAAATTTTCCTGGACTATTTCTTTCTGTTCAAAAATTAGTTTTATTATAGTTTTGCAAACTATTTCAAATGAAGGTATCCCAATGCCCAAAGCACTTGCTTCTCATCCACCAGCAATATAATAAACCTGATGCTTGCACCATGTGCCCACATGACAGGTCATCTCAAAGTATAATGCAGTGCTTGGTGCTCTAACAATATATCTACATTGAGTTGGAGATAAAGATTGCCTTCATATGTATGTGTGTGTTTATGTGTTTGCTCAGCCACCACTTGACAATTAGTGTTGGTTTGTTTGTGTCCCCTTAACTTAGCCTCAAACACATGTTGTAAGCTTGCCCAAAAGCACTCCAGTCTGGACTGTATACATTTAGACATAATTTCTTGTTAAACTTTGTTGCAAGAGACACATGACAGCATTTGTGAAGCAAGGTGTGAGGGCGAAGACAGAAAATGTGAGGTGTTTGTGAACAAGCCATTGCCTGAAAGCATTGTTGTGTCAGCACTCTGTCCCAACCTACTTTTGGTAGATGAGGGTCAGAGACGTGTGGTCCTTGGAGAGCTTACTGTGCCATTGGAGGAGAGTATAGCTGAGGCCCATGAGTGGAAACTGTTAGGTTATGAAGAGCTGGTAGCTGAGATTCAGGAGAAGGGTTACATCTGCGTGCTGGTTGCGTTTGAGGCCAACTGCAGGGGTTTCCCAGCAGCTTCTCTCAGAAGGTTTCTAAAGATGGCTAGTGTGTCTACTGTGAGGAAGACCATCAAGGAATGTAGGGAGAAAGCAGTTGAGGGTAGTGCTTGGATCACCAGGAGGTTTATGAATGTGGATAAGGCCGCAGAACTGTCATGAGTGGGATGCAATGCAATACGTCCAGCTGTTGCAAGCCCACTGTGTAGAGAGATACTGAGCCTGATGGGCCGAAATCTTGTTGAATCATGGTGCTCAG
>NC_043005.1:94061218-94073718 GCF_006345805.1 Octopus sinensis | reverse complement strand
TATTATATAAGTGTAGCATTATGAAGTTTATGCATAAGTTTTTATATTTTACATTTTTATATTTTTATATTTATATGTATATGGAAAAATAATTTTTTCACAATTATAACAAATTTAATTCTCTGAAGAGGCCGTGGGGCATCCTTGTTAATGCCTCATTTATACCTGCCTTTATGGCTTATAGGTTAAATGAGGTATGACTGCCCTTGCTGCCGTACAGCTGTCAGATATGATTTATTACATATTATATTTGAAATTTTATTTATATCTCTTTGTCTATTTACATTTACTGTATATTTTGTATAATGCCTTTACTGATATGTAATGGTGTAATAAAGTATTGATTGGGTAATCTGATAGTTGATGTTTTATTGATTTAAGTATGTTTCTCCATTTTCTAATTTTGTAGTATTATATACATATATATATATATACATATTATATATATATATATATATATATATAATATATATATATATATATATATATATATATATATATATATATATATATATATATATAATATATAATATACATATAATATATATATAAATATATATATTAGCTGAAACTGGAAAAAAGAAAAATGTATATCTCTTATTATAAAAGGCAGATTTTATCTGCCTCCCTTTGTCTCTTATAGAAATCTACAATATAGCATTTCTTCAATTACAATTTACCTAGCATTTTTAAGAGTAGAATGCATCGGGTCGTGCCAGGTCCAGTTTTTAAAATTTCAACCCCAATTAAGTAAAATTTAGAGAAAACTCACATTGTGGTGTGTGAGTCAAGTGCTTTTCTTAGTGTGGGCTATAGCACACGCACACACACACACACACACACAAAAAGGGAGCGATCTGATTCACTCAAGCTATCACTCTAATTTCTACGACTTTTTCTTGGCAAGTTTGCAACGATTAAAGTGAAACTATTTCGATAAAACGAGAGAAGTGTACCTTAAACCACTACTAAAAAAAAAAAACACAGCAAACAGAAACAAATAAATACATAACGATTTACTCCTCACACAATTTCTTCAATTAGAGTTTACCCATGATTTTTCAAAGTACTTCCATTGGGTCATGCCATACAAAATTTCTTTCAATTTTACCCCCAATTAAGACAAAATTCGAGAAAACTCAATATTTTAACATTTCACTCCGAAAGCATTGATGTACATGTGTGCGTGCGTGAGTGTGTGTGTGTCATTCCTCACACACACGCATACACATACATATGACAGTGACAAACACAAACGTTTCAAACAACTACATACAAACACGTGTGTGTTTGTTATTAGTAAAAAAGGCGCCAAAACACAACCACTTCTCATTCCAACACATTTGCAAAGACACACGGACGGTCGAATTGCTATGATAATACAGAGAAGGTAAATGGTTTTTATTTTACTTTCTGTCGTTAAATTTTGTTAGTATTAATTGGCGAGCCGAGCTTGCAGTATGAAACAGTGTTTATGTATACAGACGACACTTATATATAGTTATTAATAAATGTATGCATCCGTTTAAAAGAAAAACCCAAAAATATTTTCTTCTTTATAAATGTTTGTTTTCAAATAACATTTTCTTTTAAGAATGTGTATATACTAAGTATGGTGTATAAACTACGTGGCTTATATCTTTAAATATAAAAGGGAAGTTGTGTGTCTGTCTCCTACGATTTAGATTCGTAACTACTCCCACATTTTGCGGTGCAGTTTAACCAAAAGCGGGTATCTTATAGTCGTGATTCATATCGAGCCCTTCTGGGTATTAGCGCGCGTCTACGATGAGTCTACGATTTTAAAAAAAATTACCATCATATTTTTCCATTTTAATGCATTTTTTTGCTATTTTTTGGCTATAACTCTCTAAAATGCTTATATAGTTATTTCCCTTACAAACCCGAGCAACGCCGGGCGATACTGCTGCTAGTATATATATGTGTGTATATATATATATGTATATATATAATATATATATATATATATATATATTATATATATATATTATATGTATATATATATATATATTATATACTATATATATATATATATATATATAATATATATATATATTATATATATATGTATATATATATATCTACATATATATATATAATATATATATATACATATATATATACATATATATATGTATATATATATACATATATATATATATATATATATATACATCTATATATGTAATATATGTATATATATATATATATATATATATTATATATATATGTATATATATATACATATATATATATATATATATATATATATATATATATATATATATATATATATATGTATACTAAGCAATAAAGGGTTTAGCAACGAATTGCCTTACCACATACCGAATTTAGAAATAGCAGTCAAAGAGTTATAGCTATTTCTTCTACTAAAAAGGGAGATCTCAGTAAAAACAGCAATTGGAAGGCAGACACAAAGGTAAGAGAGAATGAATTGACGGCAATCTATCATACATTTTAAGTTATCTACGGACGCACGTTTCGAAATCAAGTTTTTAGGAAAGCATAAGAATTAAATATTAAATAATTCTACCTTACCAAAACTTCTTTTCTCTTCAGCGTAGAATACTATAATCATAAATGATTATATATTGAATTTTGAGATACTAGAAGGCACCAACTCAACTCAGTATCAGAGCGAGCTAGAATCCGCAACTAGTATCACCAAATTCAAAGTGTGAATGAAAAGATTGTGTCACCAGCCCCTTCCCACCCGCGTGTAGCCAAAACAAGATGCTGTGGTCATCTACTGAGATAAAATATGGTTATTCGTAATAATGAAGGGTGTGTAGTGATGCTACTGTGTAGGGTTCGGCGCGCATGCGCAGAATGGGACTACTTCCGGGTGGCCACCGGAAGTCTTCCCCATGCGCATGTGCGGGAAAACATCTCTCGAGCCCGCGAACCTCAAATCTCTCTCTTCGGCTCAAGACAGCACTGCGATCGGTCACGGTTTTCCTGGCTCTGACAGCCACACACCAGCTTCAACCAACTTCAACCAACCTCAACGACCAACACCAGCAGTATATCAGAGGCTGTCTATTCCCCCATCAGACAACGTACAACCATGAATCAATAAACCAAGTTGTCTGTTCACCTTTAACCTGAGTTTCGTCTGTTTGTTTTCTGCAAGAATTTTGTATGTGACTAGAAAGGATCTCGACACCCTTCCAGTGCTTCGATGATAGATCCTTTCACGTTACAATTGGTGACCCCTAGTTGAAGAAAAAGAACAGGATAGAAGAAGACACAGCGAACAGGTTTTTTTTTGGGGCCGAAGAGCGCGGAAATTCATATTTATTTTCCTATTTTTCTCCTTTTCAGCACGGCGAGGTGGGTCAAATAACCTTATTCATCGCACTCAGTACAAAAAGAAAGAAAAAAAAAAAAAAGAAAACACACACACATTCATTTTTCCTTTTCTGTATTTTGTTTTCCTTGTACACACCTATTCCTTTTTTTTTTTGCTACCCACGAGGTGCACACACAAACACAATTTTGATTTGCCTTGTCGGTTCCACGTGTTCTCTCTCCATTTCTCGACCATACCTTCTGCCCCCTTCTCACAGACTCCTTCCGACAAAGGCATGGCTTCAGGTTTGCCTTCATTCACGGGGGATGCGGGGCTGTGGTTTGCACAGGTGGAATCACACTTTGCCGCGCATACCATTCCGCCACAACAGCAGTTACATCTACTGTATTCAAGTTTGCCCTCCCGGCTCGCAACATCGGTCAGGGATCTCATTGTGAGTCCCCATCCTGACGCCACATATGCGTCAGTAAAGGCGGAGATCCTCCGTCGCAATACGCGCTCAGAAGAAAGTCAGTTTAATGAGCTGATGGCCGACGAGCAGTTAGGGGACAGAACTCCATCCCAGTTTCTGCGCCATCTAAGGGAGCTAAGCGGCAACGCCGCTGACGCGCCGCTCTTACGTAAAATATTTTTCTCAAGGCTGCCTGCCCACGTGCAGACAATGTTGGCCACGGCACTGGATGCTGTGTCTGTGGACCAGATCGCCACGATGGCCGACAAAGTGTTGGAGTTTTCGCGCCCATCTCCCTCGCGGGGCCTGTACGCATGTACAGATCCCCCCCCGACACCTCCGACGAACGATAAACTGGCCGAGAACATCGACGCGCTTACGCGGAGGATCGATGATCTGTGCCGTGCGATCGGACGCCAATCTCGTAGTCGCAGTAGCTCTATTTCCCGCAGTCGGAGTGACTCTGTTTCTCGTTCCGGCTGGTGCTGGTACCATTCGAGATATGCCGAAAAGGCAGATCGGTGTACCCAGCCGTGCACTTTCAAGCCCTCGGAAAACTAAATCCGGAGGAGGTGAGCACGTCACCTTCTTCCATCTCGTTTCCCAAACATCGTGCATTCTATGTAAAAGATCTGGTGTCGAAGAAATTCTTCATGGTGGACACCGGCTCCTGTTGCAGCATCTGGCCCCTTCGTCTGGCTGTATACAAGCCCAAGCGCTCTTCGATTGTCTTGCATGCTATTGACTCGTCTCCCATAACCACTTACGGTCAGATTTCGCTGCGCCTCGACCTCAACCTTCGTCGAGACTTTCGATGGGTTTTCGTCATCGCTGACATCCCGCATCCTATTCTCGGTGCTGATTTCCTGGATAGGTTTAATCTATTGGTGGATGTCAGGCGTCGGAGGCTTCTTGATAGCACGACGTCGCTCTCTACACCGACTGGGAGTTCCACCACTGCGGTCCTTAGCCCGACATTCTTTGTTGCCACCTCTGGAGACCCTTTTCACTCTCTTTTGGTTTCATTTCCGGAGCTAGTGGACATTGCCTTTAAACCGGAAAAGCCTACCCACTCGACCCTCCATTTCATCACCACCAATGGGCCACCTGTATTCTCACGCCCCCGGCGCCTAGCGCCAGACCGACTAAAACGGCCAGAGCCGAGTTTGAGCACATGCTTCAACTTGGCTTTATACGCCCCTCCACCAGCCCATGGGCATCTCCCCTTCATTTGGCGCGAAAGGGCGAGTCTGATTTTCGCCGGTTGAGACTATCGACGCCTCAATGCCGTCACAATAGCCGATCGCTATCCGATTAGAAATCTCCGGGACTTTACGGCAAATCTCCATGGTTGTACCATTTTTTCGAAGGTCGATCTGATACGCGCTTACCACCAAATACCGGTCAACCCAGCCGACGTTCCAAAAACTGCAATCACTACCCCGTTTGGGTGTTTTGAGTTTTTGTACATGAGTTTCGGTTTGCGGAATGCTACTAGCACCTTCCAGCGTTTCATTGATGAGGTTGTCCGCGGTCTTGATTTTGTGTTTGCCTATGTCGATGACATACTCATTGCGAGCGACACACGAGAAAATCATCTCCGGCACCTTCTCAACTCTTCCATCGCGTCTTCGCGCGTATAGCATACGCATAAACCCCGACAAGTGTGTTTTCGGACGCTCTTCCCTAGATTTTCTAGGGCATCATATTGATTCGACTGGAATCAGCCCCCTCTCGTCAAAAGTCGATGCCATTCAACGCATCGCACCCCCCACTTCCTTGCGCCAGCTCAGGCATTATCTAGGGATGGTCAATTTCTACCGACGCTTCATTCCCGGTTGTGCAGATAAGCTGCTACCTCTCACCAGGCTGTTAAAGGACTCTCCTAGAAAGGACAGTCAAGTCACCCTCTCTGTTGAGGCAGTGACAGCCTTTGAGTCCATTAAGAAGGAGCTGGCTTCTGTTTCTTTGCTTGCACATCCAGTTCCTGGTGCTTCTCTCTCTTTGACTGTGGACGCATCGGACACTGCGATTGGCGCTGTGTTACAACACACAGTGGATGACCATGTTCGACCTCTAGCCTTCTTTTCCCGTCAACTGCAACCAGCTGAACGACGATACAGCACCTTTGATCGTGAGCTCCTAGCGATCTATCTATCGGTTCGTCATTCCAGCATCAACTTGAAGGGCGAGATTTTGTGATCTATACGGATCACAAGCCCCTTACGTTTGCCCTGTTTTCAAAAACGGACAAACTCTCACCCCGTGCTTTTCGGCACCTGGATTTTATCTCTCAATTTACTAGCAACATTCGACACATACCTGGAAAAGAGAACGTTCCTGCTGACGCTCTCTCTCGCCTTCCAGTTTGCGCCCTTTCGTCTCCTGCTGCTATCGACTTAGCTGCCATATCGCAGGAGCAGCCACCTTTGGCGTCGTTAGATTTAACTTCTCCCAAGTTCTCCTGTTGCCAGTTTTCCTACCTTCCGCTTCCGTCAGCCGAAGGCACCATTCTTTGTGACACTTCAACTGGATCTCCCAGGCCACTGGTGCCTGAGACCCATCAACGCTCAGTGTTTGAAGCACTGCACTCCTTATCACATCCTGGCATCGCTGCCACCCTCAAACTAATCACTGCTCGGTTTTTCTGGCCGAATATGCGTCGCACAATTACTTCTTGGACACGCACCTGCTCCAAGTGTCAACGATCCAAGATTCAACGGCACGTTCGTGCCCCGCTTGGACAATTTCCCCCCACGGAGGCCCGTTTTCGCCATGTCCACATCGATCTGGTTGGACCATGGCCTGTGAGTCGCGGGTTCTCTTATCTATTAACTTGTGTCGATCGTTTCTCCCCTGGCCAGAAGCCATTCCGATAGCAGACATTTCTGCTGAGACTGTTGCGCGAGCTTTCGTTTCAAACTGGATTTCTCGCTTCGGAGTCCCGTCCCGATTGACAACTGATCGTGGACGACAGTTTGAGGCCTCGCTATTTCGCGAATTGTCGCGAATTTTGGGTATGCACCATATCCACACCACAAGCTACCATCCAGCGTCTAATGGATTGGTTGAGCGGTTCCATAGACAGCTCAAGGCCGCTCTTCGTGCCTCTTCGGACCCACAGTCCTGGATCGAATTTCTGCCCATTGTGCTTCTCGGCTGTCGGACTGCTGTCAAGGCAGACCTGGGGTTTTCTGCTGCAGAGCTGCTGTATGGTACCACACTGGCATTGCCCGGTACGATGTTGGTGCCAGACACTTCCCCGCCCCCATGATCCGGCGACCTATGTCACCAGACTGCGGGAATATTTTTCAAACCTTCCGCCCATGCTTCCCAGAAAGCAATCTCCACCGTCCCATCTTCCACCGGATATGAACACCTGGTCGCATGTTTTTGTTCGGGACGATTCTGTGAAGGGCCCACTTGTTTCTCCCTATAAAGGACCTTTTCGTGTGCTTTCTCGCACACCAAAGGTTTTCACGATTGAGATAAATGGTCGTTCGGAGACCGTTTCCGTGGACCGTTTAAAAAAGGCACATTTTGAGACGTCTTCATCTTTTGATGACAACCTTGACACACCCACCTATGCACCTTTAACAACACTTTCACCTGCACAAACGCCTTCACCTGCACAAACACCTTCACCTGCACAACGCCTTGCCTTCACCGGCTCCTACAACACCACCCTCGCCGTCAACGGGTGCCCCGAGCACACCGTATGTTAAAATCGGGCAGAACAGTGCATTGGCCCTAGAAACTTTCAAAAACAATTTACATTTAACTTTCTTTAAAATGTTTCTTATTGTAATATAGTATGTACCAAGTCTTCTGGGGGATCGGCAAGCCTTCTGTTTTCTGCAGCACCACCACAATATTCTGGTTGCCGTACTTCGCACTCGGAGGGGAGCCCTGTAGTGATGCTACTGTGTAGGGTTCGGCGCGCATGCGCAGAATGGGACTACTTCCGGGTGGCCACCGGAAGTCTTCCCCATGCGCATGTGCGGGAAAACATCTCTCGAGCCCGCGAACCTCAAATCTCTCTCTTCGGCTCAAGACAGCACTGCGATCGGTCACGGTTTTCCTGGCTCTGACAGCCACACACCAGCTTCAACCAACTTCAACCAACCTCAACGACCAACACCAGCAGTATATCAGAGGCTGTCTATTCCCCCATCAGACAACGTACAACCATGAATCAATAAACCAAGTTGTCTGTTCACCTTTAACCTGAGTTTCGTCTGTTTGTTTTCTGCAAGAATTTTGTATGTGACTAGAAAGGATCTCGACACCCTTCCAGTGCTTCGATGATAGATCCTTTCACGTTACAGGTGAAATTAATTAATTTGGAATAATTATCAATTACACCAAGTAGTCTTCGGCATGTAAAAGCCTCATTCGAGGAAAATTTAAGTAATACTAAGCAATAAAGGGTTTAGCAACGAATTGCCTTACCACATACCGAATTTAGAAATAGCAGTCAAAGAGTTATAGCTATTTCTTCTACTAAAAACAGCAATTGGAAGGCAGACACAAACAGGTAAGAGAGAATGAATTGACGGCAATCTATCATACAATTTAAAGTTATCTACGGTCCATAGCTCCTTCCCTGACCCTACCTCCCAACCCGGCTCGTTCCCCTGCTCCCGCCCACGTTGCCGCACTTGCCCTTACCTCTCCAACACCACCCGCCTCACTAGCACCCACCATCGACCCTATCCCATCATCCACTCCTTCACCTGCACCTCCAGCAATATTATCTGTTGCATCTCTTGCTCTCTCTGCAATTCCTTGTACATCGGACAAACGGGACGCCGCTTGGCTGACCGGTTCGCGGAACACCTTCGTGACATCCACCTTGCGAACGACACACCGGTCTCACGCCATTTCCGCTCCATTGGTCACTCCTTGCAACACCTATCTGTGTTCGGTTTGTCCTTACACAGAGGCCATCCGGATTCCCGTTTGCGCCGTGAACAGGAATTAATCTTCTCTCTTCGCTCTTATACGCCATTTGGTCTCAACTCTCCCCCCCTCCTCATCTAACCCCCCTCTCCCCCCTCCTCACCTATCCTTTCTCCCCCCGACCCCTACTTCTTCAGTCCTTCATCCTTTCACCCCTACTCCCCTTCCCTTCTTCCCTCTTTCTCCCTCCCTCTTCCCCTTCCCTCTGCTCCCTCACTCCCTCTCTCCCCTTCTCTCTCTCCCCCTCTCCCTCTTTCCTCCTTCATCCCCCTCCTCACCTTCCTTCTCCCCCATCGTCTCCTCTTCCCCTTCTCCTCCCCCTCTTCTTCCCCTCCCTTCTCCCCCCTCTTCTCCCCCTCCCCCTCTTCTCCTCACTACACCACATGACTTTACACATCACATCACATATGATGTGCCATACTAATACACACACCAACTAATACATACTAATACGTACTAATACATACTAGTACATACTAATACTTACACCAACCCTATACATACACACGTCCAGACCCCGCATACGCACTTATACTCTCTCTCACACACACACACACACCTATACATACCAATACGTACTAATACATACTAATACATACACCAACCCCATACATACGCACGTCCAGACCAATCTTACGCACTAATACTCTCTCATACACACACACACACACACACACACACCCTTATACATACTAATACATACACCAACCCTATACATACACACATCCAGACCCCTCCCACGCACTTTTAGCTGGTCCCTCAACCCTTTTATCAACCCTATTATCTCCCCTTATTTCGCTCTCGCGTCTCATGTTGATCTTTGACCTCTGGCCGAAATCAGATCGCCATGTTGATTCGTTAGCTACTGCACGCATTTTTTTTCTCTCCTTCTTTCTGTTTTTTCTCTCTCTGTGTATCTTTCTGTTGAGAGCGTAGGCTCGAAACGTTAAAGACTTGTTTTATTTATATTTCCTGAGCGCCATACTAATACAATTGTTCGTTTGTTTTCCACCTGCCTTCGTCTTTTGTTTATTTTCATAAAGCTTCCCGTTATATATATATATATATATATATATATATATATATATATATATATATATATATATAATATATATATATATATAATATATATATATATAGATATATATATATATATATATATATATATATATATATATATATATATATATATATATAGATATATATATATATATTATATATATATATATATATTAATAAAAGGAATTCCAACCTTGTCTTCATTATATATATCATCATCATCATCATCATTTAGCGTCCGCTTTCCATGCTAGCATGGGTTGGACGGTTCAACTGGGGTCTGTGAAGCTGGAAGGCTTCGTCAGGCCCAGTCAGATCTGGCAGTGTTTCTACGGCTGGATGCCCTTCCTAACGCCAACCACTCCGTGAGTGTAGTGGGTGCTTTTTACGTGCTACCTGTCTTCATTAATATACTCTTCTATACACAATCACACACACCCGTATATATATAATATATATATATATATATATATATATATATATATATATATATATATATATATATATAATATATATAAGAGTATATATATATATATAATAGTATATCATCATCATCATCATCATCGTTTAACATCCGTTTTCTGCGCTAGCACGGGTTGGACGGTTTCGACCGGGGTCTGGGGAGCTCGGGACTGCCCCAGGCTCCAGTCTAGTCTGGCAGTGTTTCTACAGCTGGATGCCCTTCCTAACGCCAACCACTCCGCGAGTGTAGTGGGTGTTTTTTACGTGCCACCTGCACAGGTGCCAGAGGGGTCTGGCATCGGCCACGTTCGGATGGTGCTTTTTATGTGGGGGGGTGCAGAAATATAGGGGAGCACCAGTGGGGAGGGGTGGTTCAGAGAAATGATGACAGGTTCTAGGCAAGTAGAACGTAGGATATCGAGAGAGGGGTAATGCATGGTGAAATAGCGTATTGAAGAGGGGGGTTCGAAGAGTAGACACCTATAATGGTGGTGGGAGAAGCGACATCCGGTATAGATGGAGCAAAATATAGAGATATCCGGTATTGGTGGTGGGGGTGGGCAGGGCGGGTGCACCACGAAGATACGAAGTTTGATTTTAGACGAATGAAGATAGATAGATAGATAGATAGAGAAATTAGATAGATAGAGAAATTTGATAAATAGTTAGACAGATAGAGAAACATAAGAGGGAGTATCCGGTGTAGATGGTGAGAACAGTGTTCACCGGTATTGGTGGTGGGGGTGGGAGGGCGGGCGCACCGCGCATTGGGAGAAGATGAGGTTTTAGGCGGCAGAAAGAAGACAGGATTGAGATTAAATGCTTTGCGGTGGTGTGAATAAGTTTTTGTGAGTGAAAGTTTTTATGCTTCAGCTAGCATTTGAGACGAAAGACAACGATAACGCTATTAGATGGGGATACAATAATAATAAGGCTTGCAAAAACAATGAAAAGAGGAAACAGGTCGGGAACTTAGCTTGATGTTTTTCATCCTGCGGTATTGGCTAAGCCTGTGGAAGCGAGTGAAGGTGAGATATATACCGAGAGAGAGAGAGAGAGAGAGAGAGAGAGAGAGAGAGAGAGAGTGAAAACAGAGGGAGAACCGACACCACATAGCGAGAGAGAGAGAGAGACATAGTGACACCGCGCATTGGGAAATGAGGTTTTAGGCGGCAGAAAGAAGACAGGATTGAGATGAAATGCATTGCGGTGGTGTGAATAAGTTTTTGTGAGTGAAAGTTTTTATGCTTCAGCTAGCATTTGAGACGAAAGACAACGATAACGCTATTAGATGGGGATACAATAATAATAAGGCTTGCAAAAACAATGAAAAGAGGAAACAGGTCGGGAACTTAGCTTGATGTTTTTCATCCTGCGGTATTGGCTAAGCCTGTGGAAGCGAGTGAAGGTGAGATATATACCGAGAGAGAGAGAGAGAGAGAGAGAGAGAGAGAGAGACAGTGAAAACAGAGGGAGAACCGACACCACATAGCGAGAGAGAGAGAGAGACATAGTGACACCGCGCATTGGGAAATGAGGTATATATATATATATATATATATATTGTGAAATAGAAAGATGAATAATCTTGTTGCAGATTAATCAAAAGTTTAACCGATACCTTGGTAGCAAAAATCCAAGCAGAAGACAGCACGGTTGGAGGTACAACCATATGGTGTTGCAACCGTGCGTTGGTGCGGATAATTGAATTTTAATATTATTAGTGAATTGAAGAAATGGAGTTGAACGAAGATTGAACAGAAATCGTTTTATTGCATTCTACACGTGTTTCGAAAGGCACAATTTACCAAATTCCGATTGAATAAGGAGACCATATTGTGTCTTTCTCTTCAGGAAGAAATAGGAAATCCTGAAGACAAAGACACAATATGGTCTCCTTATTCAATCGGAATTTGGTAAATTGTGCCTTTCGAAACACGTGTAGAATGCAATAAAACGATTTCTGTTCAATCTTCGTTCAACTCCATTTCTTCAATTCACTAATAATATATATATATATATATATAATATATATATATATATATATATATATTGTTGTATTTCGGAATGGTCATTTTGCCAGTTTAGCCAATAAAAACACACGCACTATATATTTGCTTCAGTGTTATTTATTTTTTACATTAATCTTAATCTTATTTCGGCCAGAGTTCTTTCGTCACACTCCTGTGACCACATCAGTGGTCCTTTGCT
>NC_043005.1:94053718-94056218 GCF_006345805.1 Octopus sinensis | reverse complement strand
AAACGGGTCTATCCTTTGACATCTTGGCATCCTATGCAGCACATATGGAATGCACATAAATACAATGTGGTACATCCACTCATGTGCGTCTATGCTTGTCCTTTTTGTTTAACCAACTATGACTTTGTGGCAGGGATGGAACTTACCATCTAGTTGATGAGGTTAATAATAACAATAATTCTCAAGTTAGAAATTCATTAAGATAATTACATCTTAGCAGTTAATTCATTTGTTCCAGTTTTTCTCGACATTTACACAAAACTTCTACAATTCAATGTTACTTTATTACTCAAGACATTTTGTCATTCATGAAAAAAATGTTTAACTTTTTCTCTTATGTTTCTTTTTTACAATTTTTATATGCTTGTCAAATTTATTGGAGATAACAGAGTAATCCTGGACCTTTTGTGGGGAAGGAATCCCAAATTACTCTAGGTGGGCTGCCCACTACTATGGCCAGTAAAAGAAATCATCATCATCATCATCATCATCACCAGGGGTGACCTCAGGGGCTAGTGCTCCTCACCCCTCAAGAAAAGAAGTGCACCCTTCTAAATAATGTTAATATGCCCTTTTCTCCTGGAATTATATTCCCTTCTGACCTTGTGCCCTCCTTTTGAAAAATTCCTGATCAGCATTATTATTATCATTATTAAGGCAGTGATTTGGCATCAGAAAAATTGCTTTGGAGCATTCTGAGTTCAATTTTTGTTGATGTTTATTTTGCCTTTCATCCTTTGGGGTCAATAAAATAAAGTACCAGTCAAATGGTGGGGTTGATGTAAGCAACTATCCTCCTTCCACTAAAACTGCTGGCCTTGGGCCAAAATTTCAAGCATCATCATCATCATCATCATCATTATTATTATTATTATTATTATTATTATTATTATTATTGAGTGAGAGAGCAGTTCATGCCATCAAAGTGACACTGGGGTAAAATATACGAAGCCCAATATACCCATCATGACTACCCGTCTGATAAAGGTACACCAGGCACATGCATCACAACCATATGTGCGCGACATGGTGATCTCATATCAAGATAAACAGCACATGACCTTGCAGATGGGGCCCAGTTAGAATTTTCTTCAGGTTGAGTAGCCCATCCCGCTCAAACGGTCCCTGAATAAGGGTTGTTTAAGGATGTTGAAAGAACCACCCATGTTTCCAGAGGTGAACTATTCAAACCCCAAAGAATCCCTCTCAACACATGATGCTCCCCCACTACGTCTGCTCGTGATCAGAGATGCACATATCGTCAGCCACTAAGGGACATGCTCAACTGGTTAAGGTCAAACAACTGACAAGCAAATCTGTGGTATTGAGCAGAATATTTGCTGTAGCCCATCTTTTATACCAAGACAAAACAATGTACATGATAACACTTCCAATCAGTTAAGATCAGAAGCCATGAGAGCCACTGCCTGGTACTGCATCAGGGCATTTATTATTATTATTATTATTATTATTATTATTATTTTTAAGGCAGTGAGCTGGCAGAATCGTTTGAGCATCGGACAAAATGATTCATGATATTTCTTCTAATTACATTCTGAGTTCAAATTCTGCTGCAGTCAACTTTACCTTTCATCCTTGTTGATAAAACAAGGTTGATGTAATCGACTAAGCCCTTTTGCCCCTAAAACTGCTGGCCTTGTGTCGAAATTTCAAACCATTATTATCACTGTGATTGCACCTTTTAATTTCTTAGAATTAACTTTTGGTAGCATTATTAAAAACTGATGCAGTCAGCCTAGTCTTTTATTCTTTTGGGGTTGGTAAAATAAAATACTTGTCAAGTACTGGGATCGCTGCCCCCCCCTCCACACACACACAGGCATAAAAAGACGGCTTTGGGCCAAAATTTTAAACATTTATTACGAACCATTTTTTGTTCGTCTGCCACTTCTCAGGTTGAATTTTGATGTTTATTATTTATTTTGGCTTTTCTGTTGTCTATCAAATTGATGCAGACAAATAGACAGATCGATAGAGAGAGAGGGGGAGGGAGGGGGAGATATTCGCCGAGAGAGAGAGAGAGAGAGAGAGAAAGAGATAGACATGCCCGCAGGCACACATGCACACATTTTCTTTATATTTTCTACCTTTATACATGAACACCCGCACGCACATAAGGACGCACTCAATGCTTCTTGTTCTCTCTTCGTCACTCATTTTCTTTCTCCCGCTTTCTCATTCCTCTTTCACGCTTTCCTTATTCTTCCTCCTTCTCTCTCTCTCTCTCATTTTCCCTTTATTACTTTCGTTTACCTTTATATATCTTTACTTTCATTATTTCTTTCTCTTTAACCCCCCCCCAGTCCTGACACACACACTTGCACTCATATACACACACGCACATATGCCCCCCCCCCCTCACTCTCTGTTTCCAGCCATCTTCAATGGCTTTTACCATTTGTCATTCAGGTTTGCAAGAATTCCTATGTGAACATGTAAATCTAGGTTCTCTATATTTGTGTGAATAATGGAGATTGGG
>NC_043005.1:94026218-94051218 GCF_006345805.1 Octopus sinensis | reverse complement strand
AAAAACAACAACACGTGGAACAATTACAGTATTATATATATATGAGTACAGGACACCACAAATAAACGTAGAACACAACGAGAAACGAAAACATAAAAACAAACAAGGAAACGGACTTTTTTTAACAACGAAAAAACAGAGTACAAGACAAACAATACAAGGAATATTCCCCTTCATCAGCTGCCCCTGGTTCGACTCAGAACACGATCCGGCCGAAGAAGTCCTTCCTGCAAAATGAATTAAATAAAGTTCTTTTGCAGAGGGGTAAAAAAAGAGAAAAAAAGTGACAAGAACAGGACGTAAAAGCAATACAAATAAAAATACAGTACACATAAAAAATAAGAACAGGACAAGGAAACCAACATTAAGTGCTTTTTAAAGCCTAGACGGTGGACGAACCAGGGGCAGCTGATGAAGGGGAATATTCCTTGTATTGTTTGTCTTGTACTCTGTTTTTTCGTTGTTAAAAAAAGTCCGTTTCCACATATATATATATATGTGCATGTATATATACATATAGATGTAGGTATGTACATATATGTATGTATGCATTTGTTAATTTGTTATTATATGATTGAACACCTCGCGTCACTTTCTTATTTCTCCAAGTAAGTTTTTATTAATAATAATGACGCGCACTCTTTAACCCTTTACTTGACCTTTCCTTCCTGCCTGTCTGTCTTCCTCTCTACCTGTCTCTCTCCTTCTTATTTTTCACCCTTTCTGGTTTCTTTTCCTCTCTATCTCTCTCTCTCTGGTCGCTGACCGGACTACTAAACTTCCTTTTGCTCGCAGATTTCAACAAGTCAACATCGACTTCTTCTGTCTCTAGCAAGTCGATCTTCTGAATTGCGTTCCAACGAATTTTTCCACCGTCTAGGCTTAAAAAAGCCCTTAATGTTGGTTTCCTTGTCCTGTTTTTATTCTTTATGTGTAGTGTATTTTTATTTGTATTGCTTTTACGTCCTGATCTTGTCACTTTTTTTCTCTTTTTTTACTCCTCTGCAAAAGAATTTTATTTAATTCATTTTGCAGGAAGGATTTCTTCGGCCGGATCGTGTTCTGCCCTTACCTTCGAAACACGCATTGAGTCGAACCAGAGGCAGCTGATGAAGGGGAATATTCCTTGTATTGTTTGTCTTGTACTCTGTTTTTTCGTTGTTAAAAAAAGTCCGTTTCCTTGTTTGTTTTTATGTTTTCGTTTCTCGTTGTGTTCTACGTTTATTTGTGGTGTCCTGTACTCATATATATATATATATATGCATGTATATATACATATAGATGTAGGTATGTACATATATGTATGTATGTATATGTTTTATTTGTTAAACTGTTATTATATGATTGAACGCCTCGCGTCACTTTCTTATTTCTCCAAGTAAGTTTATATATATATATATATAACTAAGAACGTGTGTCAGTCTGTGTGTGTGTGTGTGTGTGTGTTGTGTGTGTGTGTGTGTGTGTGTGTGTGTGTGTGTGTGTAAATCCTTAAAATTCGAGAACTACCCAACCGATTTCATTCAAATCATCAACTTGTCGACGTTGACTTTGGCCCCTGCAACCGACACATATTCTGTTACTATAGGGCCGACTGTCTCTACTTCAGAGTCCAATTTCGAAAGGGAGGCTTCTTAACTGTTCCAACTTCAGTATCCGTGGCTCAATAGCCAGCACATATAGAAGAAGTGACAGCGAGCAGCCCTGAGAGACCGAGCATGCGATACTAAATGGTTCCGTTTAATTGGGCCACCGAGCAGGTGCCGCTGTGCATTGCAGCAATCCAGCCTCTGAAAACGGGTCCGAAATCAGCCGCTTAAGGACGGCTTTCAAATAACGATGGTCGATCCTATCAAAAGCTTTCGACTGATCTAAATTGATCAGAGCCTCACCGAAACTAGCTTTAGTCCCAGTCCTCTCTACGATGTATCGCATAAGATGGAGATTGCCGTGGATAGACCTGCTCGGGATTGCGCACTTTTGTGTCTCCATGATCTGACTACCGACAACTAGCGCCAATCTTTCCGCTAACACCTTGGCCAAAATCCTAAACTCTGTGTATAGCAGAGTTATGGGCCGAAAATTCCCTAGCACGTACCCATTGTCGACGTCCTTTCTCAGCTAACAACACTAGGAATTTTCTCGTTTTCCTGCCAGTTACTGTAGACGTCTGCCAAGAGGCTGCCAAACAAATTTGGCATGAATACATAGAATTCGTAGGGCAGACCATTCAAACCGGGCGATTTGCGACTTGTGCAATCACTCGTCGCCTCCCGTATTTCAGTGGCTGCAGTTGGCTTTTCGCAGAATCTCGCGTCCGTTACTGTGAACCGTGGTAAGCCGTCCAGATACGAAGCAAAGTCTGCTACCTTCGTCGACTCATCACGCTCCCCAAACAGCCCTGCAAAGCGCTGCTAGAAAACCGCCCGTAACTGCTCAGAACTGTGTAGCACGCGTCCGTCCTGATCCGTGAAAGACTTGATCGTGGTTTTGTTTACACGTCGCGTCTCTACCGTTCGTGTCCATCGGACGGCTTTAATCCCTTTGAGTTTAGCGCACGGGCCTTAGCTCTGACAATGCACCCTTCGTCAGTTCCCTCGTTGATACAGTGTATATTTTCAGTGCTGATATCAGATTGGAGTTCGGACTGAATAAGTGTGGTGTGTTAGTCTTCAAGAGAGGCAAAATTCGCGAAGGTTATGAGGCAAATAAAAGAGACGGGCTATAAGTACTTGGTGATATTGGAAATGGATAAATTGATGGAGAAAGAAATGACAAAAAATTTAAGGTGGAGTACTTGCGCAGGCTGAGACTGATCCTTAAGTCGAAATTAAACGGACGGAATAAGAACGGTTTCACTCCTTAGGTATAGAGGAGGGGTAATGGTATGGTATGGACAGTAGACAAACTAAACAACTTAGACGGAAAGACAAGGAAGTTGCTGACAAGATATGGGATACTCCACCTAAAAAGTTACACACACAGACTGTATGTACCAAGAAAAAGAGAGGGAAGAGGACTGACTGGATGCGAACACAGCATTAGAGCAGAAGAAAACAACATAGCACGGTATGTAAAAAATGCCACAGAACCGCTATTATTAGAAGTAAGAAGGTCAGGCTTGTGTAGGATGGAAGATTGCAAAGATAAAGCGCTGTACAAGCACTTGAGAATGAATGAAACTGAAAATAGGTGGGTAAAGAAAAGAATGCATGGACAATTTCATAGAGATGTTGAAGATAAGACAGACAGAGAAAAAAGATGACTATGGATGACTAAAACACTTAAAACCGGAAACGGAAGCTCTAATCTGTGCTACCCAAGAACAAGCATTAAGAGCCAATTACTTCAAATACAGAATAGACAACACAGCAGAAAGTGATAAGTGCAGAATCTGAGGACAAAACGGTGAAACCGTATGGCATATTACCAGTCAATGTACGCCACTAGCCCAGAAAGAATATAAGATGAAAAAGGTAGTAGTAGTGCCAATAACTGTCGGAGCCCTGGGAACAATGAGTAAAAATCATGATAAGTACATGGAACAAAAAAGGGCTGCAATAAGGGTGGAACACTTGCAGAAAACAGCACTGCTTCGAACCGCTCGAATACTCCGGATGGTGCTCGCAAAATAAGGGGTGTTACCTTAGTTCACTGGTAGTGAACAGCTGGCACCGTCATACATCTCCAGCGATAGAAGCAGTGAAAAAATAATAAATAATAATAATAATGATAAATTTTAACATCCATCGTCGTGGGGAAAATATACTCATTTATAGAATAGAACGATATTTTCTCCACTGAACAAATGGGGTGCCGACGGGGTTCAAATGGATGTAATAAATCACATGATCCTTGAGAACTGTCATAAACGCAGAAATCTCAGTTCCACATAGACTGATTATAAAAAGGCCTTTGACAGCATACCGCGTTCATGGATCTTGAAATCATTGGATATGTTCAAAATTTCTCCTGCGATTTCAAACTTCCTGAAGCACAACATGTCAGTGTGAGATAGGAATCTCCAATTACATCACTCTTATGGTCTACTGACTTCAAACAATATTAAATGTGTGCGCGATTTGAATATAAAGGCACCTACCTTCTCTTCCTCGTGACGGAGACCCTCCAGTGGTAACTAGTCCTTCGACACAGCCCTGACCCGAACACTAACGATAGCAGCTGCTAGCCCAAACCCTTAGCGACGTCCTCACACGTCTTGTCACCTGGACGACCCACGTTGGAAAAAAGGCCCAATTGCCCGCTGCCTGCGCACGCCTCACAGCTGCCCCTTCCGGTCAACGCACCCAGCTGCTGACGTCCAGCTGCTGACATCATCCCACACGCCACCCTGATCTTAAAGATCACAATCTTTCCGCTCCACGTCGTAGTCCACCATCCAACCGGGAGAGCGCCTTGCTCGTCGAGATCTTCTCAAGCTGGGCACCTCACCAGAATCATCGTCCGTCGAAGCGACAATCCTGCGAAGGTCCAAGACGTGTCGTGGTGTTCCATCTACGGATACGTTGTTTCTGGAATTGACCGCCGTCACCGTTCCTCTGCTCCATTGAGACGTACAGCGCGCCTTTGGTGGCTTAACCCAGACTTCCTCCCCTATTTTCACGCGAACGGGTCCCTTCTCTTCCTCGTGACCCTCCGGCGCTTTGCTCGGGTGCCTCCATTCATATTTGAACACAGCTCTCTGCAGCACAGATTCCTCAGCTTGTCCGGGTCGGGGAGACAAGTTGTACCAAAAAACTGCTTCAAGCGGCGAAATGTGCCCTCTTTCCGCTATGGCCTTGACTGTCCGATGGTGCCTCTCCACGATCCCGTTACCACTCGGCCTATACGCTGCTCTGAACAAGCGTCGCACATTCCACCGATCAAGCATAACCCTCAATGCTTCCGAACGAAACGCCGCCCCGTTGTCCATCAGTAGTTCTTCCACGGGACCTCTCTCTAAAAATATCCCTTTCAGGATCTGCGCGATCTCGTCAGCAATGCCCGATCTCAACTCCCTCCAAATGGCCAGCCGGCCCGGCCCGCAGTCGACCATGGAGAGGTACATTCGCTGACGGTAGTGTGTCACATCCACAGCTAGCCTTTTCCAGTTCTGCTCCACGGAAAGGCTTCCCTGTTCATGCCCACACGGAGCAGGGTCGATGGACACACCTGTCGCAGCTCCCGACCACCTTCCGGACGCTTCTCCTAGTGACGTCAGCATCAATTTTCTTCGCCAGATACAGGGTCCTGTCCACACCCAGGTGATGCATAGCATGCAGTTTCTTCAGTTCAGAGTCAGTTTTTTGGTACAGAGTCATCCAACCGACACGCCGTAGCTATCCCTTTCCGGGCCTCCTCCGGTTCTTCCAACCACGCTCTTTTCACCCTGGTCAGTACGTCCGCCCTGTTTTTCTCCGAAGGCACGAAAACCACGTTCAGCTTCAGTCCGAACTCGGCGATCAATTCACCTAGAACTCCTAGACGGCGCTTCACTAACATCTCCGCAGCACCTTTCGTCCGCACTCTCCTGTCACCGGTGATCACCGATCCTACCCAGCCAAGCACAGTGGCCGAATCCGTCCGGATTTCAATCGTGCGCAGCCCCCATTTCAAGGCCAAGTTCACCACTTTCAGCAGCGCGTCTAATTCGGCGACATTGATGTGGTTGAAATCATCTGCTTTCCGAAGCCAGGCCGCGTCCTCCACCGCATCGCCTTCGATTGCCAATACCACCCCTATCGCTATACTGCTAGCATCACACCAGACGGTCCCGCATTCCGTCTTGGGCACGTACCAGTTCCCCCTGACCGGGTCTTCCGCTCTCGTCCTCTCTAGGATTTCCTGCATCATCGCCACCTTCTCCCACCTTGTCGCCCCACCTCTCCCCTTCTGCTCGTCTCTTGGTGTAACTACACGCCGTGTGCAGCCATCCAGCGATCGGGTAGTGACCGACCAACTTCCCACACACCGAGAACAGCTCTCTCTCCTGCTGACGCTGGAACTCAGCTCTGGGATTTCATTTCCTCTCCGGAACACCAATTCACCCGATCCATCTCTTCGCAGCTTCAGCCCCAGCGTGGCTCCCCCTTCAATCGACTCCGGTGGCTTAGCAATCAGTCCGAACTTCTCCAGATGTCTAACTACCTCGTCGGCTGGCACTACAGTTTCGTCCACCAAAATGTCGTCAATGTAGGAGCTGGTGGCCTTTCTAATCTTGCCGTCTTTCCCTAGGACTGACCTAAGCACTGCCGCCATGATCTTCGGAGCGGAATTCAGCCCGAAATCCAGCCTGGTTAAACAGTACGTTCGGCCCTTGTACCGCACCAGCTGATATCGCCACAGTTTGTCGCTCACATGGAGCTGCAAGTATGCCGATCTCAAGTCAACAATCGTCGCTGCCTTGGTCGACTGTCTCCACTTACGTAACGCCTCGCCACAAACGTCTGTCGCCTCACCTCCCGTGTGACACGATATGTACTGGTTTAGCTCCCTGAAGTCCAGCACCGGTCTGACTTTTCCCTTCGTAGGCTGCACCACCGCCATCATTGGTAGCACTCCGCCCGCTACCTCCTCCTTCTAAGGGACAAGGACCCCTTGCTCGATCCACCTCTCCACTTCGTCTTCAAACTCGACCCTGGCGTGGCCTTTCAGGGTATGCTGGTAACAGCTCACCCTGTTTTCCAGCGTCGGGGGCTCGTCCTTCCATCGCCACTCTATCGTCCACCGCTGACCATCGAACGCCGCCTGAAAGTCTTTGTCCTCGATGGTGTAAGCGGAGCATCGCGAGGCTCTGCTCTCTCTGGCGATCCTGACTCGCAGTGGACGACGCCCCCACGCTTCCGAACGTGACCTCATTTCCCACAACACTGACGCCACCGAGGCAGTTGATGGCGTCCATCCCCATCACCACATCAACTCCATCTATCACGCGTTCGGCCACAATTGCCTGCAGCCTTAGCGTCGCGCCGCGCACCACTATCTCTACCTTGCTGCTGCCTCTGCAACGGATTTCGCTGCCGTCGACCGCCCGGACACTACTCACCCCGTTCCATTCCTTCGTCACCCTCGAAGTCACAAGGGTGGTCGTACAGCCCGTATCCACGAGGGCCTTGAACGTCTTCCCCTCGGCCTCCACGTCAATCAATGGCAGCGTCTCCAATAGCGCCTCTACTCGTTTGCGGGGAAAGTTCGAGAGGCAGCAACTTCCCCGCGGTCGTTTCCCTGGTCGCAATCATGGACAATGTGTCCTGTCTGCCTGCATCAATAGCAAACGGGCCCCGGCTGCGTACAGTCCCGCGCCATGTGTGGTCCCTGGCATCTAAAACACCGTCCTGAGAACGGCCGCTCTCGTTGCATGGTCTTCTGTACGTCTTTCTCGGGACGTCGTCCGTCTTTACGCGCCTCCGTCACCGCCATCGCTATCGCCTTCCGCCCAGAGTGTCTCGTCAACACGCGAGCCTGAGCCACAAGTTCGCTCAGCGGCATCTTTTTAATCCCGGGCAGTCGTTGTAGGTGAATCCCTACATCGTCGGGGAACCCATTCACAAACGCCAGCCGGGCTGCTCTCTCCAGCCCTTCTCCTGCAAACCCAGCCAGAGTCGCTAACCTTCTAACTTCTGATGCATAGTCATCCACTTGGCCTCCCGTCCACCTGATTGCACCTAGTGATTGCACCTAGCTTAGCAAAAGCTGTGTATTCGCATTCCGTGTAGGCATCCCGCAAGCGTCGCTCTATGTTCTCCTCGCTGAGCCGTTCCTCTTCATCCATCTCTAGGTATAGCGTTAAAGCGCTCCCTTGTAAGCGGAGCATCGCGAGGCTCTGCTCTCTCTGGCGATCCTGACTCGCAGTGCACGACGCCCCCACGCTTCCGAACGTGACCTCATTTCCCACAACACTGACGCCACCGAGGCAGTTGATGGCGTCCATCCCCATCACCACATCAACTCCATCTATCACGCGTTCGGCCACAATTGCCTGCAGCCTTAGCGTCGCGCCGCGCACCACTATCTCTACCTTGCTGCTGCCTCTGCAACGGATTTCGCTGCCGTCGACCGCCCGGACACTACTCACCCCGTTCCATTCCTTCGTCACCCTCGGACACTACTCACCCCGTTCCATTCCTTCGTCACCATAAGACTCGCCACATCGCTTATACCTTGTAGTCTTGCCACCAGCCTGATTTTGCGAATCCAGGCCACTACATCGCCTTCGCCATTAAAAGGTCTGACGACGTCGCTGGCGATCCTAATTTTTGCAGACATCGTGTTGAAATGTAAATGTTTAAGAACGGCCGAAATAGCTTGTGGTGTGTGCGCGATTTGAATATAAAGGTACCTACCTTCTCTTCTTCGTGACGGAGACCCTCCAGTGGTAACTAGTCCTTCGACTCAGCCCCGACCCGAACACTAACGATAGCAGCTGCTAGCCCAAACCCTTAGCGACGTCCTCACACGTCTTGTCACCTGGACGACCCACGTTGGAAAAAAGGCCCAATTGCCCGCTGCCTACGCACGCCTCACAGCTGCCCCTTCTGGTTGCCCCAGCTTCCGGTCAACGCACCCAGCTGCTGACGTCCAACTGCTGACGTCATCCCACAATCAACTGTTGTTTTTTCCAGGGTGACTCACTTTCACCTCTCCCAGAATTGTATTCTCTTCTGATCTTGTACCCTCCCTTCGGAAAATTCCTGGGACCGTACCTAGTCAGTGTTGTTTTCTCCCTCACCACTGTAGAACAGCTGACTCCTACAGCTTTTTGTATACTGACCCTTACGTTGAATTAACAGGAAAGTCAAATCTTTAAGAAATAGCTTTCTTTTTTCCGTTGATTTTTATGATGCATAAGTTTTAATGTCACAAAGTTTTAATAATCTAACGGTGATATAACCAGTTACACAGGCAAAAGCTGACGACAAGATAAGCATCTGGTCGTAGAAAATTTGCCTCAGTAAACTCTATCTGATCCACGCAAGCATGGGAAAGTGGACGTACGTTCGTGTATGTGTGTGTGTGCCGCCATATGCGATGTAGAAGGCGAATTGGAGACGAAAAGAAAGGAAGGAAAAGTATATAATGAATAGGTGAGTGTGAAAGTTAGAGTCTGAAAGAGAGGATTTGAATAATAAATGGAGATTTTGTGGAGAAAAAGATGGAAAATGGTTAGATAAATGAACAGTGTATGGAGAGAAAGCGATGGAAGAGAAATAGAAGAAAAGATAAGAAAACTCTGCAGGAATGTTGATGTCTGTGAGCAGAAGACAAAGATGCCCGCTTCGCCAGGTCTTCATTCAATGTGAGAAGTGACCAGGTGGTTCGTTGTTTATAGATGGTTGTTGTTGTTGCTGTTGCTGCTGTTATTTTTAGTAGTAGTAGTAGTGTTGATCTCGCTGTCGTTAATTCAGTGTTGTAAAAGCTGTATTCGTTATGCACAGCACAGCAAAATTTACTCCTCGTTGCTGTCTGTTCGATGCACCATCACCGAGCTATTCTCGTTTTTCTTTCGCTTTCACGCACTCTCCCTCCCTCTCCCCCTCTCTCTCTCTTACTCACACACACGGTGATCCTAAAGAAATGAGTCGGAAAAGTATCTAATGTGCCGAAAAAAACCCTTGATCAGAAAAAATTGGGAGCTTACAAGTGATGTGGGTTCGTATCCCACAAGCCCCCTCCTACTTTTTCCTAGCTGAAGGGTTTTTAAACCAAATTTTTGCATGCTATTATTTGTAGCTTTATCTACTTCGAGTTTCACCATTAAAAACGAATTATAAATCTGAAAAAAAAGCAAAAAACTAAAAAATAACAAGAATGGGGCAAAAAAAAAACACCACCACCACTACCCTTTTTGCTGTAATCTGTTCCAAAGAAAATCCTAAGAAATTACGTGTTTTTTTTTTTTGCTCACTAAAACGCGTTCGACTCTGTTCTTTAGAATGGTTGTGTGTGTGTGTGTTTCATCCACTCAAATGGAGTATGATTCCAAGTGTTTATAAACTTAAACGCATACGACTAAACAGAACTGGAGGACAAAAAGAAATGTGGTGATAGAGTGAGGAAGAGAAACAGGGAGTCAGACAATGCAGAGAGAGCACACAGACAGAGAGAATATAGGCAAAGGGAGAGACAATGCAGACAGATAGAGATTGAGTCAACGCAGAGAAAGAGCGACATGACAGAGAGAGAGAGAGAGAGAGAGAGAGAGAGAGAGAGAGAGAGAGAGAGAGAGAGAGTAAGATACGAACAGACAGAAAACAGATAGATATAGGTAGGTAGGTAGACGGATAGAAATAGAGAGGCAAATAGACAGACAGACTGACAGATATATAGATACAATGGGAGAATGAGAGAGAGGAGGGAGAAAACTGAGTTAGATAATGCAGAGACAGAGAGAAAGAGAGTGAGACAACATAGAAATAGGGAGGGTGGAAAGATAGACAGACAAATACATGCATACATACATAGGAAAAGAGAGAGAGAGACAGACAGACAGACAGAAAAAGAGACAGAGAGAATCCAAAGCACGCATCGGGACTAACAGCTAATGTAAACGGATATTAAAAAAAAAAAGATAATAGCTGGAAGGCAAATATCACGTTGGTGGCATTGCGGCATGACGGCGAACAGATGACAAGACGCAAATCATAACAAGGGGCGCAGATGCATGTCTTGAAGTGTTTATGATATGGTGTTGCTATGGCATCAATTGTTCGTTGAGAATTCTTTTTCTTAATCACCATCACCTGAGTTAGGTAATGATTGCCATAAAAGATGGAGAGGAATTATAAACAGAATAGTGGAAATGTAAGTACTTGAATACATACATATGTGTATGTTTGCTTGTGTATATTAATAATTGGACACGAATTAATGATGCTGACGATGTGTGATGTGATTGTACATGTAGATACACACATACATACATACAGACATACATACATATATACATGTGTGTGTATATCTTTTAATTGTTTCAGTCATATGAATGTGGCCATGCTGGAACCACTAACATGACTGGGGGGGGGGGGCGTTTTACCGGGTAGTACACACTCTACCTATGCTAGTGGCTGGGGCACCACATATATATGGTGGTTGTCTACTCCTTATGCACAGTTTGACCACCTCCTCTACCTACACCATAGCACCATCATGGCATCTGATGTGGCTTTTTAAACCAGACAATGTTCTGACATAGATTACATATCCGATTTGGACCACCAAGAGCTGCAGATAAGTTCTGCTCTTTGTGGATCTTAAAATGTCGCTTGAGGCCTCTGCTGTATTTGCAAACCTTCTGGCATACACTGCATTCAATGTTGTGCACAGACATATAGGCAGAATAGTTGGTGGAAGTTTGTTTTCCATGGATTCGCAGGTGAGATTTGAGGCCAGCAAAAGACAGGCAAGGTCTGTCACAGACTGTGCACACAAAAACGTTATTGTCATTCACCTTCTCGATCGTTACATTCTTCCTTAGATCTCTTTTGAGTCTTACTTGTGTTTTCCTGGCCTCTTCAAATGCTTTCACTCCACTCTACACCTTATATATATATATATATATATATATATAAAGTTAATCCAAACAAGAAAACACAGAAAAAAAGAGAAAAAAAACACAGCAACGCAGGACGTGGAACAATTAAAGTATTATTGACGCTCAGGAAAGAATATATATATATATATATATATATATATATATATATATATGAATATAAGTTTCAAAATTAGAACAGAAACGAATCAAAGGAACAAATGTAATGTAAATGTGATATATCTTGACTTTACCAAAGCCTTTGACAAAGTTGGTCATGGGATGATATGCCACAAACTACGTGACCTTGGTATCACTGGAAAACTAGGAGAGTGGCTGCACAACTTTTTAAAGGACAGAAGTCAGGCAGTTGCAGCCAATGGTGATCTCACTGAGGAGACATCAATCCACAGCGGAGTTCCTCAAGGAACTGTATTGGGACCACCACTATTTGTACTGGCTGTCTCATTCATGCTGTCAGTTGTTCAGTCAGCCACTCTCACCAGTTACGCTGATGCAAAAGTATCTCAGGCACTGAGGGACCCGATGATATAGTAAAACTGCAAAATGGCCTGCATGCAATATATAAATGGGCTGATGAAAATAACATGTTGTTTAATGCTGCTAAGTTTCAAGAATTCTGCTATTTGCCCACAAACAGACTACAATCAGAATACATTGGACCAGAGGGCAGTGTAATCCCAGAGTTAGAATTGATGCATGACCTGTGAATCCACATGAGTAGTGATGCAACATTCCTTGTGCATATTGCCAGGATGGCAACACTGTGCAGGCAAGTAGCTGGATGGATCCTAAGATCATTCAGAACCAGAAATAAGGATACCTTGCAACTCCTATGTTTGTCCTCAGTTGTCTGGATTACTGCTCCAAATTGTGGTCACCACACAGCATCAAATTGGTGGCGGAACTTGAGACAATCCAACACTGCTACACAAAGAAGACTGACTTGATGACATTGATGAGCGAATGGGAGAGGCTACAAGAACTGAAGCTCTACTCCCTGGAGAGAAAGCAAGAAAGGTGTGCAGTGATACACAACAATTAAGATTGGCCTGAAGTTAGTCTTATGGAATGTCTTATGCATTTCCTCTTCCTGGTCAAGCTTTCATCAATTTTTTCGTGTATTATTTGAAGAGAAAGATGAGGGTATAGAGATGAGTAGCTGCCTTCAAGGAGGTAAAAATTCAAACTCACCAGTCTTGCCACTCTCATTGACCTTTTGATTTAAATCAAAAGGTCAATGAGAGTGGCAAGACTGGTGAGTTTGAATTTTTAAGTAGGAAAGAAACTGGAAATGGGGCACTTCTGATACTTTACAGACAACAGAGTAATCCAGGTCTTTTTGATTGGGGATTTCTCCACTTTACTCTTGGTGGACTGCCCCTCTCTTGGGGATTCTATTTATTGATTGATTTTTCTGAATTCTATTTTTATTTCATTTTATTATATCCTTGTTGTCGTTTCTTTTTAATTGATGTGAGCCCAACCTTTTGTCTTGTATTTCATCCCTTGATAGTGTCCTTAATATTTGAGCCCTTAATATTTAGGCCATTAGTATTTGGGCCCTTATGGCCAATAAAAAATTTTAATTATTATTAATGTTAATATCAGTATTCTTAGAAAGTAAATTTGGCTTCAAGAAACAAGATTCCTTCATTAGGAATCGGACAAAACAATCTCAGAGATGTGAAATAGACTTATAGGTGTGTGTGTGTGTGTGTGTGTGTGTGTGTGTTTAGAAAACAATTTTTAGCTAGAAACTGTAGCTGAACCTTATAGGGTTTTTTCTGTCTTCAGAAAAATATATTGGATTGACTTGTTTAAGTATTTTTATCTCTCTGTCAAAGGTTACTCATTTCTCTCACTAAAGAAAGAATGGTAACTCATAGAGAGTTATGGTTTCCATAAACTCACGTCTACCAGATTGGCCTACACAAATCTCAGTAACGATGCAAGTGTTGAAATCATCACCATCATCACCATTATCATCATCATTTCATCATTTAATGTTGTTGTCCATGCTGGTATGGGTCAAATGGTTTGACCCGAGCTAGCAAGCTGGGGTGGGTGGGTGGCAGGCTGCATCAGACTACAGTCTGATTTGACAGGGTTTCTACGCTGGATGCCCTTCCTGACGTCAACCACTTCACTGAGTGTACTGGGTGCTTTTAAATGGCACCCAATGTATATTTATTATTAAGAATGTACAATGTTTTACATATCATCATCATCATTTAACGTCCATTGTCCATGCTGGCATGGGTCCACAGTTTGACTGGGTTGGCACACTGGAAGGCTGCACCGTATATGAGTGAGTGAACAAAAGAAAAAATATATATATAGATTTGTCCAAATTTCAAAATCCATATATTTGTTACTTCCACTAGTTTTGAAAGACATTCATATCTGATATGCAACAGACTTCTCCATTAGGACTTTTTTTTTCTCTATGTAGGTCTGTCTTCCTTCTATCAAATTACAATCAAACGTTTAATGTTTCTTGCGTTGTAACATTTATGCAACCATGTCTCCTCATAAGGAGGTAAAAATTTGATGACATATTCAAGAAGACTCTAGCTTTATGTATTATGTCCTTCATAAGCACACATTTTTGGATGCAGTATTAGGTTCAATATTAAAGAAGTTCACTTCACAACAGTGTGGTTCTGGGTTCAGTCCCAATGCATGGTACCTTGGGCAAATGTCTGAATGAAATTAGGTAGGCAAAAGGTATGGAAGCCCTACAGATATTCTGAATTTGTAATTCAAAGATTCAAAGGACCATCCTTCACACACATATGCGAGCACATGTATAAACACACACCCACACATACAATGTCAAATCTTACCATCTTGAAAAAGAGAATACATTGGATAATAATGTATTTCTAAATATGTGAGGGCGCGTGGCTTAGTGGTTAGGGCATTCGGCTCATGATCGTAAGGTTGTGAGTTCGATTCCCGGCGACGCGTTGTGTCCTTGAGCAAGACACTTTATTTCACGTTGCTCCAGTCCACTCAGCTGGCAAAAATGAGTTGTACTTGTATTTCAAAGGGTCAGCCTTGTCACTCTCTGTGTCACGCTGATTATCCCCGAGAACTACGTTAAGGGTACACGTGTCTGTGGAATGCTCAGCCATTTGCACGTTAATTTCACGAGCAAGCTGTTCCGTTGATCATATCAGCTGGGACCCTCGTCGTCGTAACCAGCGGAGTCTTTTTTTTAATTTCTAAATATCTCTAAAAAGATGTGATGGCCCAGGTTGGAATGCCTTTGGTCATAAACTTGATTAATGAGGGCTGATCTGTGATTAAACAATAATGGTAATACAACCAATATTTCCACTACTATCCTGATCAATGTCTACATTGTTATTGTCACTACAGCATCAAACAAAATAATGGCTGTATTTAGTTAAGGTTCCCTAAGTTCTGAGTTCAAATCCTGCCAAGGTCAGTTTTGGCTTTCATCATTCTAGAGCTGATGAAATGAAGAATAAGCAGTGGAATTAATTTAAAACTCTTAAAAAGCCTCCCAGCTGTGAAAGGAAAAAAGCCCAATAATACTATTGTCGTCATTGTTACCAAGATCATCACTATCACCATAATCATCGTCGTTGTTGTCATCACCACCACTACCACCATCACTATCACCCATCATCATCATCATCACCTCCACTACCTCACCATCATCATCATCATCACCATCATTGCCACCAATACCACCACCCACCACCCACCTTCATTATCATCATTGTTGCCCTGTTCCTTTCTTTGTATAAAACTCACCCAAACTAATTCTTCCCCTTCTCCTCTTTGCTGGAATTGGATCATGAAACATCTGTTGTTCCATCCAGTCATGGAAATATCAACTCCTGAAAGGTCAACTTTTGGGAAACTGCTTCTTGACTCCTCAATTTCTGCATGAGTGTGTGTGTGTGTGTGTCTAGATAAGATTAGTTCAACATTCTTCCACTCTTCTGCTTCCTTTGCTTTTTCCTTTGCCACCATAATTTCTCTGTGCTTCTCTCAGTTCCTCGCTACCTGTAGTTGTAACCTTGTACGTTTGTTTTGGTTCTATATTGCACTGTCCTTCTATCATTCCTTAATGCTTCCCTGTTCTTCTATTGGCAGCAGCAGTGGCAGTAGTGGTAGTGGTGGTAACGGTGGTGGCGGTGGCAGCAGTGGTGATGGGAATGTTGGTAAAGGTGGTGGTGCTAGTGCTGGTTAGTAAAATTGGTTCTTGCGGATAAAACAAGTTTTAAAGATGAAATCATATAATTTAAACTAATTTACTTGTTTTAAAGTCACATAGAGAGAGAGAGAGAGAGAGAGAAAGAAAGAGAGAGAGGGACAGAGAGAGAATGAGAGAGACAGACAGGGCTATATATATATGTATATATAGCTCTGCAGACAATAGACACATACATACATACATACATACACACACAAACAAACAAACAAATGCATAAACATATTAAAAGTAACTGAAGGACTGAGGGTTTTATGCAAGTCACTAAATAAGTGAACATTGGATTAAAGGCTGTGCAGGAAAGTCTTGGCCTTTGAGTCACTTTGATAACTTTTCTGCTGATGAGTAATGAATGTGTGTGTGTCTGCGTGTACACTCCTGTTTATTCCATAAAAATTTGTGTGTAGAGAGAGAGAGAGAGAGGGTGGTGGTGAGAGACAGAAGGTGAAAGGAGAGTGATAGAGAGAGAGAGAGAGAGAGAGAGGAAATTATGAAGGAAGAGACAAAAGGGTATAGAGTTATGGGGAGGAGAGAGGAAAGAAAAGGATGAGAGTCAGTATGCCTCTGGTGGGATGAAAATAACTCCAAAGAGTAAACACCAGTTCTTACTGCTAGGTTGAACTTGACCAACTAGTTAAATGTACTTCTTTTCAAGGAAAGAAAACCTTAGTTTTAGGATTCTAGGAGGCCCTTGCACAAAGCAAATTCTTCAAGATAATTATTTTCTCTGTCAAACAAAGCTTGCACCCACTGATGCAGCAGAGGTATGGTCTGCATTTTCCAGCAGTCTCCAGTTGATTTTATATGATGCAGTTTTTTCCCTTCAGCAAACATATATGCCTTCACAAGCCAATCTAAGAGATATAAGTCTGAAATTATGTGTGTGTGCACATGCATGCATGTTTGCCAATTAAATGTGTTAATTCATACCTGAGATGAACAACACTTTCCCACCAAGGAACAGAATATGTAAAACGTGGGTGTGAACTTGAGTTTTCTGCTATCACATGTAAAAATTATATTTCTGGTCTCCCCTTCTCCTTCTCTCTCTCTCTTCCCCCCTCTCTCTCTCTTTTTCTGTCTGCTGGGCCAGGTCATGAAAATTACCAAGAGAGTTATATCTCAATTGATTACGAATAGAGTTAAAAGTAAACAAGATGCAGTTTGGTTTTGTGCCCGGGAAGAGTACCACAGATGCCATCTTCCTAGTGAGATAGCTGCAGAAGTATCAGGCCCAAAGTAAGCCATTGTACTTGGCTTTTGTGAACCTTGAGAAAGCTTTTGACAGTCCCTCACTCTGTTATCGAGTGGTCTCTAAAGAAGTTAGGAGTAGATGAGTGGCTTGCTAGAGCTGTACAAGCCATATATAGTGGTGCTGTTATTAGAGTGAGAGTCAACCATGAACACAGTGATGAATTTAGCATACTAGTAGGAGTTCACCAGGGCTCAGTTCTTAGTCCACTCTTGTTTACCATAGCCCTCCAGGCTTTTAAATCCCAGAGGAATTTAAAAATTGGCTGCCCATGTGAACAACTATATGCTGATGACTTTGCTTTTCTGGCAGAGTTGTAGCAGAATTGGAGAAGAAATTACAGGTATGGATGCAAAACTGGGAATTAAAGGGCCTTAAAGTTAACCTAGCAAAGACCAAAGTTGTTAGCAAGAAAGTAGTAAAATTCTCTTTCCATCAGGTAAATGGCCCTGCTCAGTATGTAGGAAAGGAGTTGAAAGTAATTCCTTTCATTGCTGCCAGTGTAAGTTGGAGACATGTAAAAGGTGCAGTGAAATCAAAGATTAACAGAAAAAGTCATCTTTGTATGTGGTAGGCGTGCAAGAACAATACACACTCAGGACATACAGGAATTAGACTCTCTCAAATACCCAGGATGCTCTCTTGAGGTTGAAGATAGTTCCTGTTACCTAGGTAACCAAATTAGCAGGGGTGGAATATGTTCTGAAATTATTGTTGCTAGAATAAGAATAAGATGGAGAAAGTTCAGAGAACTATTACCTCTACTGCATACAAAAGTACTCTCTCTCTAAGTGAAAGGCAGATTGTATGATACATGGTATCTCCATGGTAGTGAGACGTGGGCTCTGATTGCTGAAGGTGTGCATAGATTAGGTAGGAATGAAGGTAGTGTGGTCTGATGGATGTGCAACGTCAGTGTGTATGTACAACAAAGTGTAAATGGACTGAGAGAAAAGTTGGACATAAGAGAAATTATATGCAGCATGCAAGAGAGAAGACTATGCTGGTTTGGATGAGAGTGGATGGCAACTGTGGAAGAGGAAGACATGGGATGAAGTAGTGAGAACTGATCTTAGGATGTTGGGCCTCATGGAGGAGATGACAATGAGCCAAGATGTCTTGCGATATGAGGTTCTTGAGAGGACCTGCCCACTTCCATGGAAGTGAGTTCTGGAAGCACTGTGTGTTTCACCCGCATGTAACAATATTTTTCACACACCCTACCCCAACAAACCAAACTCTGAGGGGCCAGCTATCCAAATCAATGGTAGCTTAACAAATAAAGCAATTAAGGATATGAAGACAGGGAAATACCCTGTTCCGTCAAGAATTACCACTGAGATGCTTAAAATATCTGGTGGAGTGGGATATGGCCTAGTCATCCTATAATCAGGTTGTCCATGAGGAAGTCGTACTCAACAACAACTGGTGTAACAGCATTATAGTCAACTGCTACAAAGGTAAAGGTGATGCCTTAGAAATAATTACAGAGGGCATCAAATTGCTGGACCAGGTAATGAGAGTTACAAAAAGGGTCATGCCTCAATCAATCAAGAAGAAAGCCTAGATGAGAAGCAGTTTAATTTTATGCCAGGATGAATGCTATATCCCTGGAGAGGCAACTGCAAGAGAAGCACTTGGATTTTATGGACAGGGTCACCCACTCCCTTATCTAGTAGTCAATGCAGGGATAAATGAGCCATTGGTGAGAGCTGTACAGACCATGTACAGGGATTCTGTCAGTAAGGTGAAACTCAGTAATAAGTATAGCAACACATTCAGTGTACAAGCAGGTGTTCACCAGAGTTCAGTTCTCAGCCTCCTCTTATTTATCATAATCCTCCAGGCCATAACAAAGAAATTCAAGACAGGCTGTCTCTGAGGGCTTCTCTACACTGATGACCTTGTTCTTAAAGCTAAATCACTACCAGAACTAGAGAAGAAATTTCAGGTGTGGAAGCAAGGCCTGAAATCTATGGGCCTTAGAATTAATTTAGCAAAAACCAAAGTCCTTGTCAATAGGAAAACAGACAAATCACTTATTCCTTCAGGGAGATGGCCCTGCTTGATATGTGAGAAGGGTGTTGGTAGAAACTCCATATATTGTACCTAGTGCAAGCTTTGGACACAGGAAGGTTAATGGAAAAAATAGTCTTTGTGTGTGGAAAATATGCAGGTACAATAAGCACTAAAAATGTGTAGACAATAGACTCCCTCAAATGCTCAGGGGCATCATTAGAACTAGTAGATAGCTTCTGCTACCTATGCAACCAAGTTAGCAGTTATTGAGGAAATTCTGAAAGCATAGTTGTAAGAATAAGAACAGGTTGGGCAAAGTTCAGAGAGCTTCTACCTGTGTTGGTAAGTAAGGGCTTCTCCCTCAGAGGGATTGTATAAACAGCTATGCCATACAGCAGTTAAACATGAACTGTAACTGCTGAGTACATGCAAAGGCTTGAAAGAAATGAAGCCAGCATGCCAATGGATGGATAATGTCAATGTGCACAAGACGAAAACTGAGTGTAAGAGGCATCAGATGTTGTGTGCAAGAGAGAAGACTGTGCTGGTTTGGTCATGTGGTGTGTATGGATGAGGACAGCTGTGAAAAGAGGTGCTGATCTTTAATTGTGGGTGAAACGTGTAGAAGGGGGTAGACCCAGGAAAGCATGGAACAAAGTGACGAGAAAGGATCTTCAGATGCAGGGCCTCACTGAGGAAATAACAAGGGAGCAGGACTTGTGGCGATTTGCTGTACTTGTGTGGTCATCCATGTATGTCTTTTGCAGGTGCCAGTGCCACATAAGATGCACTTGTGCTGGTGCTGCATAAATGCACCCATGCTGGTGACACATAAAATGCACCTGGCACATTTTGTAAAGTGGTTGGCATTAGGAAGGGCATCCACTCATAGAAACCATGTCAAAACAGACAACTGGAGTCTGGACAACTCCTGTCCAACTATACGCCAGCATGGAAAAATTATGATGATGATGAATTCTTTATTATTTCAATTTTTTTTTTAATCAAAAGTAGTATATTTCAACAGAAATATGGAATTGAAAGGGTAAACATCACCTGCAGTCCTTTCACTCATACTTTATTTTAGGGACCTAGTCAGGGTTAATGATAATCTTTTCTGATTTTGGCACAAGGTCAGCAATTCTGAAGGGAGGGAGTCAAGTTGATTACATCAACTTTATTTTATTGACCTCAAAAGAAATAAAGTTAAAGTTGACCTCAGCAGGATTTGAACTCGGACAGTAAAGAGTCAGAAGAAATGCCACTAAGCATTTCATCTGACATTCTAATGATTCTATCAGCTTGCCAACTTCTTTGTTCTAATAATAATAATAATGATAATTTTGTTTCAAATTTTGGCACAAGGCCAGCAATTTTAGTGAGGGGATGTTAATCAATAACACAAACCTTGTATTTGATTGGCACATTGTTTTATCAATCGGGAAAAGGATGACATACAAAGTTGGCCTTTGTGGCATTTTAACTGAGGATGTCAAATATAAGTCAGGCAAAATAGCACAAAGCATTTTGTTTTAACAATTCTGACAGCTCACCATCTTATCAGGGTTTATGATAATATCAATTGATAAAACTTGCTGAGTGAAAAATGTTACAGATCCGAGAATTCAGGTAAGTTAATGAAACCTTATAAAATTCTAATTAGAACAGGACCTTAGAAAGTTTGGTGCCACTGACAAGGTAAATGGGACTAAATAAAGACAGCTGAGGAAATAGACATGGTGTTGTGATGACAATCTATCCAGGAGCCCTTGATAGCATTGCAAAAGTTAACATTATTAATCGTGGCTTTGGTGGTGATGATGATGATGAGATTTGGTGGTGGTGATGATGATGAGAAGGACAATAACAATGACAGTGATGATGATGATGATGATGGCAGTGACAATGATGACAACAGGCACCAAACATTGAATGATTCAAGAAAGTAAGAACATTACCCTGGACATGTTATTTCCATATCTAAAACCGAACTCTCTCTCTCTCTCTCTCTCTCTCTCTCTCTCTCTCTCTCTCTCTCTCTCTCTCTCTCTTTCATTCCACCTACTAATCTTTTTTTTACTAAGTACCATCTTAAAAACTCTTGATTTCCATCTCCCCAGTGTTTTTGATAAAATAGTTAACAGAGGATATAATGTAGAAAATTCAACATATCCAGCCATCCATGTCCCTCTTCTGCTTCAAAAACACTGGCCTTGTGCCTGGAGCAAAAAGCAGATGTGTATATTCTATTTATTTATACCCATCCCTAAATTTCAAGTTCATTCTTTTCAAGACTATCAGCTTAGATATGAAGTTCAAAAATAGTCAGAAGTGGGTCACTATTTACAAAACACATCCGTCTTTACAGCATTTACTTATTGAAATATTCAGTATTTTATTCATTAGTTATTTGTGAATAAAACATTGTTTGATTATATAACAAACTTTGAAAAATGTCCTGTGTAAAATAAGACCAATAGTTTGTTAAAAAGCATTTATATAGACCCCTATCTATGTCTGCTTTGCCAGTAAGGCAGCTGAGATATTTTAGCAATATGTCCTACCCCCCCCCCCGCTCATTCTTTATATCTCTGTTTCTTTATGTTTCTGAGATTCAAATGTAATTTTTCCTCTTATCTGTATCTCTGTGTGTGAACAGCATGTGTGTGTGTGTATGTGTTACATGTGTTTATCTCTCTCTCTCTCTCACTATATATGAAGTGGTATCAAAAAATTCCCGGATTAGTTCTGTAGTGCGCCATCAGATGGCAGCACACGGTTGCATGCACAGTGCCAGCTAGCAATGACCTTCAGGAGGCAGTGGGCTGAGTGACATTGCTGTGTTTATTTTGCAAGTTGTGAAATTTGTGTCTTTGTGATCACATGTGAATGCTGTAGTCTGTGATTTTTGTCATGGACAGGAACAAAGAACCAACAGGAAATTTTGCATTAAACTTGTGAAGTCTGCTGCAGAGACATTGCGCATGCTTTGGTAAGCTTACAGCAACGAGGAAATGTTTCGAGTGGCACTTCAAAAGTGGAAGAACTTCCCAGGATGATGATGAGTGATCTGGGAGACCTACCACAAGCATCACCCCTGGAAATGTGGTATTGTGCATAGAGAATTCATCCCCCAGGGCCGGACCATCAATCAAGAGTTCTACTGCAATGTTTTGAAGCATTTGAGGAAGGACATTTGATCAAAGCGACTGAATCTGTGGAGGGCAAAGAATTGGGTTCTTCACAACAACAATGCACTGTCACTGAGTTTCTTGCCAAAAACAACATGATATCACTTCCACATCAACCCTGTTCACCTGATTTAGCCCCTGTGGGCTTTCATCTCTTACCCAAGATGAAAATGCAGCTCAAAGGTCCCTATTTTAACACCATTGTTGAGATCCAGAGTGAATTGCAGAAGATCCTCAACTTGCTTACAGAAAACAACTTCTAAGCAGGATTCCAAAAGTAGCAGAAATACTGGGATCAGCATTGCTGTGCAAGGTGGACAGAGATGATGTTAAAAACTTTGGTAAATAAGTTTTGGTTTTTATCAAACATAACAACTTGTCCTGCAACTTTTTGATACCACCTCATATATATAAATATATATATATTGGCTTAATAGTTAGGGCATTTGGCTCACGATTGTAAGGTCGTGAGTTCAATTCCCAGCGACACGTTGTGTCCTTGAACAAGACACTTTTTTTCATATTGCTCCACTCCACTCAGCTGGCAAAAATTAGTTGTACATGTATTTCAGAGGGCTGACCTTGTCACACTCTGTGTCATGCTGAATCTCCCTGAGAACTACTTTAAGGGTATGCATGTCTGTGGATTGCTCAGTCACTTGCTCATTAATTTCACGAGCAGGCTCGTTGTTGTAACTGACAGAGTGCTCATTTATATATATATAAATATATATAGTCACAGCGAAGATATCTAAACCTCTTATAGATACACTGGTTTAATATATTAAATATTGAAGAGATAATTCTTCAATGAATATATTATGTAGAATATCGTCTAATATCAAACATTTTAATCAAGTTAGAAAACATAGAGATCTAATGGATACAAATTAATTTATTAATTAATTAACATATGTTGATTAATTAATAAATCAATTTGTATCCATTAGATATCTCTATTTTCTAACTCAATTAAAATGTTTGATATATATAGCTATAGTATATTCTTATTTCTTTATCGCCCACAAGGGGCTAAACATAGAGGGGACAAACAAGGACAGACAAAGGGATTAAGTCAATTACATCAACCCCAGTGCGTAACTGGTACTTAATTTATCAACCCCGAAAGGATGAAAGGCAAAGTCAACTTCGGTAGAATTTGAACTCAGAACGTAGCGGCAGATGAAATACCACTAAGCATTTTGCCCGGCATGCTAATGTTTCTGCCAGCTCGCCACCTTAATATGGTATATTCTGTTAAGAACATAGTAGAGTTCAGATTTTACCCTGTGCTATCCAGTAGTGGTATTATACGTACTTCCTGGTTTGCATTTGGGCTTCTGTCATGTGTGAATAGATAATCGAAGAAATTGAAGTCAACAAGAAGGAATACGGTTGGACATTTTTTTTAATCACTACAAATGTTTCAATGCAAAGCAGTTCTCCAGGTGTGAGGTACTTAGTTATGCAGCTGTTTCCCTGCATTATGAGATCTAGTTTTGTTTCCTCAGGTGATATGTAAATATCGTCTCTCTCAGTTTAAAATCCTCAGCTTCAAGAACATCCTACCTGTCTGTCGTGGCCCAAATTTAATAGTAGCCACTTAGCTTATCAGGATGTTTTGTTGTTGAAGGGCATTGACAGTCAGCCCTCTAGCCATACCGTAGTTGCCTATGCAATGGTTGCACCTCTATTTTACAAGGATATTTTGCAGAAAAATACAATTTGAGTGTTTCATTATACATTTATTGAAATATTCTTTAAAGTGGTTTTGTAGGGGAAATTGTCTGATTCTGTGTAACATTGTGACAGAATACTGGAATAAAGTATGGAATCATAAGTAGTTCTATACTTACCTTAAATTAAATTTGCCATAGCAAAAAAGAAATGTACAACCGATCATGGCCATTGCCAGCCTCGCCTGGCACCTGTGCTGGTGGCACGTAAAAAGCACCCACTACACTCACAGAGTGGTTGGCGTTAGGAAGGGCATCCAGCTGTAGAAACACTGCCAGATCAGACTGGAGCCTGGCGCAGCCTTCTGGCTTCCCAGAGCCCGGTCGAACCGTCCAACCCATGCTAGCATGGAAAACGGACGCTAAACGATGAGGATGATGATGATGATGATGATGAATCTTGCTCCATGCAAACCAAAAAGCAAATATACTGATAAAAATTGGTAGAAACCAATCTGCAAAGTACAAAAAATCTGATGAATTCCTATAGATAGTTACAGTTACTCATTCTCACTGCTGCCATCCATATTACCGGTGCTCTCTTCGTCAGTAGAATTCTCTACAATAGGATCTGGCTGATGAATATCTTCTTCAAACAATAAATCATCCTCAGTACAATCAAAGGCATTACTAATGCCACACTTTTTTTAATGATTTCACAACTACCACTTCTTTTACAACATTCCACGAACTTTTTACCCACTCACACACTTGTGTAATAATAGAAGGCCTCTTCCTTCTTCCTGTTGGTGTCAATTCAAAATCTGAAGACTGCATCCATTTGCTCCCCCCTCCCACTTGAAGTTTTTAAATGGTTTATTGATTGAAACATCTAAAGGCTGTAACTAACTGGTTAGACCTCCTGGAATTACAGCTAACTGGGTCTTCAGTTCTCCAAGTTTCTCCTTAACAAGCTCAGTTCTCTGAGCTTGAAACTGGTCCCAAACTAATAAGGCAGGTTTCTTTAATAACCTTTAGTGAAGAGTCAAACATGAGTCCAGT
>NC_043005.1:93988718-94018718 GCF_006345805.1 Octopus sinensis | reverse complement strand
TGTGACTGAGGGCTGGCGAACCACATGGCTGCACCAGGCTTCAATCTTGATCTGGCAGAGTTTCTACAGCTGGATGCCCTTCCAAACGCCAACCACTCTGAGAGTGTAGTGGGTGCTTTTATGTGCCAGTCAGGCAGCACTGGCAACGACCTCGCTCGAATCTTTTACACATGCCACCGGCACGGATGCCAGTAAGGCGATGCTGGTAACGATCACGCTCAAATGGTGTTTTTTTACATGCCACCGACACAGAGGCCAGATAGCTGCTCTGGCAACGATCATGCACAGGGCTTGTATATATATGGATATGTGTGTGGATATAAACAGATATAGATATACATTATTTACATCATTTACAATTGATGGATATTTGTCCTCATCTTGTTTGTTGTTAACACAACATTTCAGCTGATATACCCTCCAGCCTTCATCAGGAGTCTTGGGGAAATTTCGAACTTGGGTTCTCATTCGAAAATTTCCCCAAGACACCTGATGAAGGCTGGAGGGTATACCAGCTGAAATGTTGTGTTAACAACAAACAAGATGAGGACAAATATCCGTCAATAGTAAATGATGTAAACAAGGTAAATAATGTACATAATTCCTCATCTCTTAAATATAGAACTGTATAGAAAGAGATATAAATATCCAGTTACTCCAATCTATCATTGGGATGTTACTCCATACTCTTATTAACAATAATCTCTATGCATTCAATTTGAACACTAACTTTAAGCACCAATTAGAAACCACCCGTGTGACTGGATTTTTATAACTAACAGCACTTTGTACACTTAGGTGGATTAAAATACATCCAAAACATTAACACTATAAGTCTATCCTACCATCCCTGCAAGCGCCAGTATACCCCCCATTGTAACTATAAACCCATATGAACCCTATTAATATTATACAACTTAATTACCTGATATAATTACAAAGAAGCATATAGTTGTTTACGTTCCTTAAGTAATACCTGTATCGAAACATGAACACTTTCTACTTATATCCAGAATTGATTTCATCTCAGGAATTTATTATACTCTAGAATTAATTGAAATACACAGTTACCCCCCTTCAACTATAATCTACTAATCTGAAAAAAAAAACGTTTTAACCCAGACATGTCCATATTAAAACCTTGTATCTCGGACTTTACTAGTAATCTTGTAATTATTACTCAGACCTACCCACAACGTAATAACACTCAGTAAATACTATACTAGTATATGTTTTAGTATCTCTACAAGGATAATACAATATCAGGCTACTTAACGACGATGGAACCCATTGGCGCCTGTTTATCATTTTTTTACCCGTCCACTAAACGCTTCTCCCTCCAATTCTCCCTCGTTAATTAGATATGTATGTGTGTGTGTGTGTATGTATATATATGTGTGTGTGTGTGTGTGTATATATATATATATACTCTTTTTACTCTCTGTTTCATTCATTTGACTGGACATGCTGGAGCACCGCCTTTAGTCGAGCAAATCGACCCCAGGACTTTGTATATATATATATATATATAATATATATATATATATATATATTATATATATAATATATATAATATATATATATATATATGTATATATATATGTATCGGCCTTACCGCGATATATATATATATATATATATATATTATATTATATATATATATAATATATATATATATTATATATATGTATGTGCATATGTATGTATGTATATATATATGTATGTGTATATGTATGTGTATATGTATATATATATATATATATATTATATATATATATATATATATATATATATATGGTCGTTACATTGACGACATTATCGGTGCCACCTCACTCTCCCGTGAACATCTAGATTCCTTCCTCTCTTTCGTTCAATCTTTCCATCCAGCCCTCCACTTCACTTCCACTATCTCCAACACCTCTGTCGCCTTCCTCGACATTTCGGTTAGCATTCTTCACTCCACTCTTACCACCTCCATTCATTACAAACACACAGACTCACACTCATACCTCAACTTCTCTTCCTCCCACCCAGAACACACCAACCTTTCCATCCCCTATTCCCAATTCCTCCGTCTACGTAGGCTCAGTAGTGACGACCATGACTTTGAGACTCAGTCTCAACGTATGGCTCACCACTTCATCCTACGTGGGTACCCCCTCACCACTATCCACACTGCCCTTGCCAGAGCACGTTCCATGGACCGTGTATCTGCTCTCTCTCCCCGAACCTGCCCTGTAGTCTCCCGCCTCCCTTTTCCCCTCACTTACCACCCCACAACCCTACCTCTCCAACGCACCATTCTTCGAGCTTTCTGTCATCTCCAGTCCGACCCGTCTACTTCACACCTCTTCCCTAACCGATCCCTCCCCTCTTTCAAACGAGCCCATAACCTTCGAGACCTTTTGGTCCATAGCTCCTTCCCTGACCCTACCTCCCAACCTGACTCGTTCCCCTGCTCCCGCCCACGTTGCCGCACTTGCCCTTACCTCTCCAACACCACCCTCCTCACTGGCACCCATCATCAACCCTATCGCATCATCCACTCCTTCACCTGCACCTCCAGCAATATTATCTATTGCATCTCTTGCTCTCTCTGCCATTCCCTGTACATTGGACAAACGGGACGCTGCTTGGCTGACCGGTTCGCGGAACACCTCCGTGACATCCGCCTTGCAAACGACACACCGGTCTCACGCCATTTCCGCTCCACCGGTCACTCCTTGCAACACCTGTCTGTGTTCGGTTTGTCCTTACACAGAGGCCATCCGGATTCCCGTTTGCGCCGTGAACAGGAATTAATCTTCTCTCTTCGCTCTTATACGCCATTTGGTCTCAACTCTCCCCGCCTCCTCATCTAACCCCCCTCTCCCCCCTCCTCATCTAACCTCCCCCCCCCGACCCCTACTTCTCTTCAGTCCTTCATCCTTTCACCCATACTCCTCTTCCCTTCTTCCCTCATTCTCCCTCCCTCCTTCTTCCCTCTTCCCCTTCCCTCTTTCTCTCTGCTCCCTCACTCCTCTTCTCTCTCTCTCCCCCTCTCCCTCTATCCTCCCTCCTCCTCTCCCTTCCTCTTCTCCTCTCCTTCCTTCTCCCCCTTCTCTCCCCTCCTCTTCTCCTCTCCTTCCTTCTCCCCCTTCCCCCTCCTCTTCTCCCCTTTCTTTCTCCCCCTCCCCCTCCCCCATCCCCTCTTCCCCCTCCCCCTCTTCCCTCATCTCCTCTCTCTACACTACACCATACGACTTTACACATCACATAATATATACATACACACGTCCCGACCTCTCATACGCACTAATACTCTCTCATACACACACACACACTCTTCTCATACACACACACACACTCTTATGTTGGAGCGAGGTCATTTAATCCTATTATCTCCCCTAATTTCGCTCTTGCGTCTCACGTTTGATCTTTGACTTCTGGCCGAAATCAGATCGCCATGTTGATTCGCTAGCCTCTGTACGCATTTTTTTTCTCTCCTTCTTTCTGTGTTTCTCCTCTGTGTATCTTTCTGTTGAAGAGCGTAGGTTCAAAATGTTAAAGACTTGTTTTATTTATATTTCCTGAGCACCATACTAATACAATTGTTTGTATTCCACCTGCCTTCGTCTTATAAATTTTAAGTGTTTAGAGTACTTTTATAATAATTTATTTTAGTTATGTAGTTTAGGTTTTAATTATAGTTAGATTATAGATGGTATTTCATTGTATTAATTAATTTCTTATTAATGTATATTAAATATATAACTGTTTATTGAATATTGAGTCTGGTCTTGAAACCACCTGATGAATGTCCATTGAAGTGACAAGAAACGATCGTAGTGGATATCTTAAATATATTTAATTTATATAAAAATTTTTATGTATTGGATTAAGTCTTTCTTTGTTTGATTTGCATAATAGTGGTTCTGTCTCTAATTAATATTATATTATATTTTACTATAAAATTGGATTCAATCCTAAATCTGATTTTTCCCTGTAAATTTGGATTTATTCCCTAATATTTATTATTATTTAATATATTGATAATTTTGTATATTGAGTGTAATACCTCAATTTCGTAAATTATGGAATTTACAGGTAAGATAGAACCGCTATTTTGGAATTCCTCATTGAAAGATATTCCTATACCTTCTAGAAAGGAATTTATTTTGAAACTTATTAATAATATTAAAGGTTTTATTTCTAGAATTAAATGGAAAGCTTATTATTATAATTATTATATATTTAATATTAATGATAGTATGAATGATAATTTTACCTCTAAATTTAAATCCAAAAAGGAACCTCCATTTAATAAAGACTTACAATTACTAGAAGATAATATATGGAAGGTGGTAAAAAATATCAAATTCCATAAATACCCAAATAGAAATAATGAATATTTAAGAAATTTAGCAATTAGAATTAAAGATATGAGAAATATGGAAGGTATTATAGTACAATCTGATAATTGGATGTTAAATTATATGATAAACGTTTAGAGAAAGAAATAATTAAAAAATATTAAATTGTTCCAGATAGTATACTTTATAATATTAATAAGGCCCCTAAATTAGTAATGATAAACTATGAATTGGATAATAAAACTGAACCTTATGTACCTTTGCACCCCAGAATTACTCTGAAAGACCATAAAGATAATTTTTATTCAGACCCTAAAGTTAGATTAATTTGTCCATGTAAATCTGACCTAGGTAAATTAAGTAAATTTATTTTAGATAAATATATTAATAAATTAAATAAACTTAATTATTTAAAATTATGGTTTAGTAATAATAATACTTTGAAATGGTTTAATAATATTAAAGATAAAAATCGTTATAAATTTATTCAAATAGATATAGATAATTATTATTCTTCTATTAATGAAATTGTGTTTAATAAGGCCCTTATTTTCGCAATGAATAAAGAGGGAATGACATTTGAAGAAGTTAATGTAATTAAAATGACTAGAAAATCGCTCATTAAATATAAAAATAAATTATGGGCTAGGAAAGATACTAGGGATTGTTTTGATATACCTATGGGAGCACCTGATTCTGCACAAGTACATATTTAGTAGGTATTTATCTTTTATCTGAACTCCAATTAGAAAATCTAAAGATAGAGGGTGGTTTATATAGGGATGACCTTCTACTAATTACAAAGAATTGTACTAATAGGAATCTAGAAGTATATAAGAAAAAACTTTATAGTTTCTTTAAAAGATATGGTTTAAGTATCACTATATATAAGGAGAATTCTAATGTTAATTATTTAGATGTTAATTTTAATCTAATTACAGGTAAAACACAACCATATCATAAAATTAATGAGAACCTTAGATATATAAATGTTAATAGTAATCACCCACATTCTATTAAAAAATCGTTGATTAATAATATAAGTAAACGTATTTCATTACTCTCTTATGATATAGAGATTTTTAATAAACATGTTCCTTATTATAATGAGGCCCTTAGAGAGGCAGGTTATAATAGGAATATTAAATTTTATAATAAAATTAATGATAAAGATATAACTAATAATTTTAGAGATAATTATATTAATAATAATTATAATTTTGTTAGTATTAGTGGTAAAAATATTAGAAATTATAAAAATAAAAATAATAAAAATAAAAATAAGAATAATAATAAAAATAATAATAATAATAATAATAATAATAATATTAATAAAATTAATAACATTAATAATTCTTTAAATGTTGTACATAGATATAAATCTGATAATAGTAATAATTTTAATATGATAAAGAAATATAAATACAATAATAATAATGACAGTTATAATAATAAGAAGGTAAATAAGAATAAAATTTGGCTAATAGTTCCTTATGGTGATCAAGTTAAAATGAATATTATTAAAGAGATTTTAGATATTATCGAACTTTTTATTCGAGATAATCGTAAATATAAAAACATTTTCTCTAGTAATAATTTTGGAGTAGGTTATTCCACCACTAATAATGTAGGTAACTTTATTTCTTCATTTAACAAATTTAAACTGAATAATTTTTATAAAAATAAATTATTTAATAATACTAATAATAAAGATAAGACATATATTAACTGTACTTGTAGAGATAAATCTAAATGTAAATTAAATAATAAATGTGATATTAATGATGTAGTGTATAAATGTATAGTTACATTACATGATAATAATTTTAAGAATAATAATTACCCAAAAGCGATTTATATAGGGTCTACTTCCTCTAAAATAAAATTAAGAATCGCACAACATCTGAATTCTTTTAAAAATAAAAACTTAATCAACTCCACTGGACTTAGCAAGTACATTTGGAGACTTAAATCACAAAATATTAATTATAATTTATCTTGGGAAATAATTTGTAAAACTAAATCATATACTATAGGAGCGAATTTTTGTTATTTATGCTCTAATGAGTTTAAGGAAATTTTATTTTATAAGTATGATAATTTACTGAATACAGGTGAAGAGCGCAAAATAAAATGCAGACACAGGTTACTTTACTTATATAATAAGTTTCCTGATAAACAATAGTTATTTAATAACATTAAATAGCTGAGTCACTATCAGAACTGGAGGAGAAGTTCCAGGTGTGGAAGCAAGGTTTAGAATCGAAGGGCCTTAGAGTCAACCTAGCTAAAACCAAAGTCCTAATAAGTAGGAAGGTAGACAAATCACAAACGCCTTCAGGTAGATGGCCCTGCTCGATCTGTAGAAAAGGTGTAGGTAGAAACTCTATAAGATGCACCAAGTGTAAGCTATGGACACATAAGAGGTGCAGCAATGTCAAAGGAAGGCTAACTAGGAAGATGGTTTTTGTATGTGGCAGATGCTTGGGAGCATTAACCTCTGAAAATCTGCAGAAAACAACTTCCGTCACTTTCCAGAGTGAAAAACTAGAAGTAGTTGATAGCTTCCATTATCTTGGTGACCAAGTCAGTAGCAGGGGTGGGTGTGCTGAAAGTGTAACGGCTAGAGTAAGAATAGCCTGGGCAAAGTTTAGGGAGCTCTTACCTCTGCTGGTGACCAAAGGCCTCTCGCTCAGAGTAAAAGGCAGACTGTATGATGCATGTGTATGAACAGCCATGCTACATGGCAGCGAAACATGGGCCGTGACTGCTGAGGACATGCGTAAGCTCGCGAGAAATGAAGCCAGTATGCTCCGATGGATGTGTAATGTTTGTGTGCATGCTCGACAGAGCGTTAGTACCCTGAGAGAAATGTTGGACCTAAGGAGCATCAGTTGTGGTGTGCAAGAGAGACGATTGCGCTGGTATGGTCATGTGGCAAGAATGGATGAAGATAGGTGCGTGAAAAAGTGCCAATCCCTAGCAGTGGAGGGAACCCGTGGAAGAGGTAGACCCAGGAAAACTTGGGACAAAGTGGTGACGCACGACCTTCAAACTTTAGGTCTCACTGAGGAAATGACCAGCGACCGAGACCTTTGGGAATATGCTGTGCGTGAAAAGACCAGGCAGGACAAGTGAGTCCAGCCCACTTATGCATGCCTTTCCTCCCTTGGACACACAAAGACCTGTTGAGGCAAGCGAAGTCGATATCAAACCTCATCCCTATTTATTATTATTATATATATATATTTGCTGAGTCACTATCAGAACTGGAGGAGAAATTTCAGGTGTGGAAGCAAGGATTAGACTCGAAGGGCCTTAGAGTTAACCTAGCTAAAACCAAAGTCCTAATAAGTAGGAAGGTAGACAAATCACAAACGCCTTCAGGAAGATGGCCCTGCTTGATCTGTAGAAAAGGTGTAGGTAGAAACTCTATAAGATGCACCAAGTGTAAGCTATGGACACATAAGAGGTGCAACAATGTCAAAGGAAGGCTAACTAGGAAGATAGTTTTTGTATGTGGCAGATGTTCAGGAGCAATAAACACTGAAAATGCTCTGAGACCAACTTCTGCCACATTCCAGGGAGAAAAATTAGAAATAGTTGATAGCTTCCGTTACCTAGGTGACCAAGTCAGTAGCAGGGGTGGGTGTGCTGAAAGTGTAACTGCTAGAGTAAGAATAGCTTGGGCAAAATTCAGAGAGCTCCTACCTCTGCTGGTGACAAAAGGCGTCTCGCTCAGAGTAAAAGGCAGTCTGTATGACACATGTGTATGAACATCCATGCTACATGGCAGTGAAACATGGGCCGTGACTGCTGAGGATATGTGTAAGCTCGCAAGAAATGAAGCCAGTATGCTCCGATGGATGTGTAATGTTAGTGTTCATACTCGACAGAGTGTAAGTACCTTGAGAGAAAAGCTGGACCTAAGAAGCATCAGTTGTGGTGTGCAAGAGAGACGTTCGTGCTGGTATGGTCATGTGGCGAGAATGGATGAAGATAGTTGTGTGAAGTGCCACACACCAGTGGTTGAGGGAACCTGTGGAAGAGGCAGACCCAGGAAAACCTGGGACGAGGTGGTGAAGTACGACCTTCGAACTTTAGGTCTCACTGAGGAAATGACTAGAGACCGAGACATTTGGAAGTGTGCTGTGTGTGAGAAGACCCGGCAAGACAAGTGAGACCATAACCCATGGCCTTTACATGGGATGTGCCAGTCCACTTATGCATACCTTTCCTTCTTGGGACACAAAACTCTACTTGTGAAGACCTGTTGAGGCAAGTGAGAAATCAAAATTGATCAACATCAGTAAGAGAACCATCTGAACGTAGCCGTTGCCAGTCCGCCCCGACTGGCTTTCGTGCCGGTGGCACGAAAAAAGCACCATCCGTTCGTGGCCATTGCCAGCCTCGCCTGGCCCCCATGCCGGTGGCATGTAAAGAGCACCCACTACACTCACGGAGTGGTTGGCGTTAGGAAGGGCGTCCAGCCGTAGAAACATTGCCAGATCAGACTGGGCCTAGTGCAGCCTTCTGGCTTCCCAGACCCCAGTTGAACCGTCCAACCCATGCTAGCATGGAAAACGGACGCTAAACAATGATGATGATGGTGATGATGATGATATATGTATATGTGTATATTATATATTTATTATATATATATATATATATATATATATGTATATATATGTATATGTATATGTGTATATATATATGTATATATATATATGTATAATATGTATATATATATATATGTATATATATATATGTATGTACATATATGTGTATATATATATGTGTATGTATATATATATATATATGTATATATATATATGTATATATATAATATATGTGTGTATATGTATATATGTATATATATATATATGTATGATATATATATGTATGTATATATATGTATGTATATATATGTATGTATATATATGTATGTATATATATATATATATATATATATATATATATATATGTATGTATATATATGTATTATATATATGTATGCATATATATATGTATATATGTCTAATTAAGATTGTTCTTAATATTAATAATGATGCGCACTCTTAACCTTTCTGTCCCCCTCCCTTTCTCAGCCTTCATTCTTTTGTGTTTCCTTTTCTTCTACCTTACTCTCTCTCCCTCTCTCTCTCTCTCATTCTTCATTCTTTATAGTTTTCTCTACAACCATTCCCTTTTTTTCTCACCCTTTCTCTTGCTCCTCCTCCTCCCTCCCGTCGTTGACCCGTGACGAGAGCTCTGCTACTGTCTTTCTGACCTGGCTTCCCTCAAGTGTAGACGGCATTTTCTGTGGCTCCTTCGCCGTTCTCAAAAATAGCGTTCGTAACATTTTATCTCATTCGGCTTAACAGCCCTTCTTGTCTGTGTTACTGTTATTCTCCTTGTCCTATATTTTACTGTTTATATTTTGTACTGTCATTACTGTCCTGTTTTTGTTACCAATTTTACCCCTCCGCAAAAAAAATCTCAAATTTTATTTAATTTGCTTTTCGCGGGAAGGAATGTTTCATTAAAGTCGTGTCTCGCCTTGACCTTCGAAACGCGGACTAGATGAAACAAAGGCGACTGAAGAAGGGGAATTTTCCTTGTATTGTATGTCATGTACTCTATTTTTTGTTGGTTTTGTGTTTATGTTTCCGTTTCTCATTGTGTTCGACGTTTTTTTGGTGCCCTGTACCCATATATGCATGTATATATACATGTAGAGATAGGTACGTACACACATGTATGTATATATGCATATGTATTATTTTATTTATCAATTTATTATATATATATATATATATATATATATATGTATAGAAATTCGGGGTGAGTACTTGATAATTATAAGCACCTGTGTATACCGTTTAGTGGTGTAGGTGGTGGAGTAAATTGATCAAAATAAAATAAAAACATGATGCGAAGGATTCAGCGGTACATATGTTTCGGGCCTTTATTAGACAGGTTTATAACAATGCATAATGTATGTCTGTGCCTTCTTCAGCCGCGCACACAGCTTCCACAAGGACATGTGTTACATCAAAAATTCTTGGTTGGGGATGCAAATCCTCTCATTCACGTACGACATAATGCGGCAGCAGCATAGAATTGAAGCGTCCATCTCTTTCTTCTCTCTCAATGTAGAATGAGGAAAATTGGATGTTGAGGTAATGTAAATAAATAAATACATATATAGAGGTGAAGATGGAGGGGCGAGAGTTCGGGACGAGGGATAAAAAATGTATAAAAAGTGTAAGTATAAAAATATAAAAATAGAGGATAAAGATAAAAGAGTTGTAAGGAGATGTAAAGGGGGTATAAAGAAATATAAGAAATATAAATAAATGTAAAGGCATAAGGTTATAAGTAAAAATAGAAATAGAAATAAAAGTAAAAAAACCTGATAAAAACATGATAAAAGTGTAAAAGAATGTAAAGATAAGGGATGTGTAGAGGTTACGGACCAAGCATGGTGGTCAGGAGATTGATAAAATTTAGTTGTAGAATTGTCAGTAATCAACAGTTTCGTCTGGGGACCTAATGCGTTGTAAATCAGAGCTGATGAGCATTTAATCTGGTTCCTTGAATTAAATGGACTTCTAGTACATACATATCATCATGGATACATACACCCACATACACGCGTACATATACGCCTCCAAGCTTATAAGCATATAAGCATACACACGCACTCGCGTGTAAACACGTACATAAACACACACGCACCCACACGCACGCGCGCGTACACACACATACATACAACAACAATATCCGCATGTATACCGGACATTATACGCGTACACACTCACATGTATATACGCGCGCCCATCACTACATACACACACGTATATGCCCACGCCTCTAGGTCTAGGTATAAGATATTAAAGGATGTGTATAAGAACGTATGTAAAGAATCCCGTACTCATGTCTATACGTGCACGCACACACGGCTGTGTGTCCGTATGTGCGTGCACATATACACTCATACACACACACAGAGACACACGCGCACATGGGTATAGCTATAAGATATCGAAGTATGCATGTACATATATGCGTGTGCATATGTATGTATGCGTATACACACGTACGCGGACGCTCGTATAGTCAAAAAGTGGATCCATAGGTAAGTAAATAAACATATATGGAGGTGTAAAGCGATAAGTTATGGGTAAGAATGAGGGTAAGGGTAAAGATTAGAAATAAAAAATACAGTATAAAATAAGAAATACAATGTAATAGTTAGAAATGAAATATAAGAATTATAAAAATTATAAGAGTTAAGGTAAGGGATGAAAATAAAATGAGAATAAATGGAAGTAGAATAACGTAAAAATAAAATTAAAATAAAAATAAATGGAAGTAGGATAAAAGTAAAAATAAAAATAAAAATAAAAGTACATAAAATAAAAATAAATAAAATAAGATAAAATATAATTTGGTAAAGTTTAACATGAGATGAAGGTGGTTGAAAGTTAGAGGTGTGTTTAACGTAGGGGCGGGCGGGGGGAACTGAAAATTGGAAGGGTGGGAAGTGGAGTTTGGCGTGTGCGTTCAACATCCGAGTTAGAAATGTGAAAGGGTATAGATATAGGAATTAAAGAGACTACATAGGGAGGATATGGGTGTAGGAGAAGAAATATTTAGGGAAAAGAAGTCATATATGGGAGACAAAATTTGTATATATAGGAGGAAAATGCAGGGAACCGTATATGCACATACACACACCCACACACACACACACACGCACATGTACATATATATATATATATGTACACATACGTACACGTATGTGCACATACATATGTACACACACACACATACACATATACACGCACATATAGGAAAGCGGGATGTGCTGGAGCCGACAGGTTGCACCGGGTGGGAGGAAATTGCATGGGGAAGCCGGTATAGGACCTAAGCATTGTAGTATTTGAAAGTATTAATAAGTTTATGTATACAGGATGGTTTGAACTCTGACCTTTTGTTAATAAGATTGTGTTTGTCTTTGAATTTCAAGATGTTCAGGAGTTCTACACAACATAGTTGGCATCCTGCTCTATTATTTAAATAAGGTGCAGCTGATCCGATGATGGACCATCTGAGTTTGAAGCCTATGCATTTGTCTTTTAATTCCCAAATTCTTTTAGAGAGGGAGGTGCTGTTAGCCTTATGTCTGTGTCTCAGCGAGGACCGGTGGTTGTAGTATCTGGATTTCCAGGAGGTTGAGCAACCAATATAGGTGAGTGTGTTAAACTGAGTACTCACCTCACATGAGTATATTACGTTTTTCGCCCTACATGCGCCCTGCAGCGGGCACTCTGATGCACATCTGCAGTTGCATTGCGTTGCATTATTCGGTCGTGTGCTGCTAATCCCAGGCGGAGGTGTTGCAATACGAGTGGTATCCTCCTGGTTGTTGATGGGTGTAGTATTTCCTCTGTTGTGTTGGCGGGTGTTATTACTAACTGTTTGGGTAGTATGGCTGCCAGTCTGGTTATATTGTCTGCTGTCTAGATGAGGGGGGTTCTGTTGGTCGTTATGGTTTGCTCTTGATCTAGCTGTTCTAATATTAATATAGTTATGTTTAGCTATGAGGCAGCTCATGTTGGGCAGGGTAGAGTAGGAAATCCTAATAGTTTTGTTGGAGAAGATACTTCTATACTTGTGGGTGGGTGGGAAGTTGTTGGAAATTATAGAGAATATTCTCTTACATAACTTACCCCTAACTGCTAAGTTGAAAGGTATGTTGAACCATATATATTTGCGTAATCTGCTATTATCCCTTCCATTTCTCCTAATAGGATCTATATTGCTCTCGTCGGGAGGGTTACTATTGTGTGCTATTCTATTAGTTCGCCTATTTCCTATACGTTGTTTGGAGTTTAAATTAGAATTATCGCTAGTGTGAGTTGAGTGCTGAGTTCGATTATAATGGGAGTCTTATGGCCGACGGACGCTCCCGGGTGGTCTACATATGATATTCTCTGGTTATACCCGCACTATAGAGAGCCTGGTTGTAGTGTTGTGCATGATTATTGAAAATTTCTCTATTAGAGGATAGTTTTGTCAGTCTGTCTGAGATGGCTTGGACCGTGGTGCTAATTATACATGGTGGATGGTTGGAAGAGGTATGGATGTATTTGGTAGTTTCTTCGGGTTTCCTATACGGGTGGTGAAGGTGCTTATTCAAATCTAACGTAACATCTAAGAAGTTTACTATTTTAGTATTGGTCATAAATTCTAGTTTAAGATTGAAGGATTTGAAAAAAAGCCTGATCTTTATCCTAATTCTTTCTAGTTTACTCCTATTGTTGGTGGGGTATATGAAGAGAGCGTCGTCTCTGTATAGACCCCCCTGAAGATCCGGTACCTCGGAGAAAAGCTTCTTGAGCAGGTAGGCCCCGACCAAGTCAGTCACCTGAGCTGAATCGCTCGAGCCCATAGCACATCGAATTGTCGGGGGTATCGGATCTGGTCCAGAGTCTACCGTCGAATTCTATTATGGTTTTTCTAGCTAATAGAATTATGTCAATTTTTTCTCTGTCTATGAGTGAAAGGTTGCGGGCAAAATAAGGGATTTGTTAAGTAAGATGGGGGATATACTGGCGTAGTAGCTAGCTATGTCGAATTGGATGAATGAGTAGTCGGGCCTATTGGTGATAGTGTTAAACCATTCTAGCACATCGTCGTCGGTGTTAATCCATAGTTGGAGTGGGATGTGGGGTTTGATGTGTGGGATCACCTTGTCCAGGATAGTCTTGCTAAGTCTGCCGATATCCGATTTAGTCGGACAGATTAATCGTACTCCTACACTATCTGGGAAGTCTTTCTTATGGTCTTTAATAGTAATTTTGGGTACTTGTGGTTTAATAGGTTCTGTTCTGTCCAGGAGGTCTAATTTGCTCATAACTTCCTTGATTTTGTAGTTAATTTCCTTAAGGTTATCCGTAGAAGTAGTTTTATACTTTTTGCTAAGTTCCCTCATGATGAGCGATTTGTAGGTTTGGTAGTCTAGCCTATACCAGTTCCCGGTCTTGTCGGCGGGTATGATAAGACTATCATCGTTCCTAAGTGAATGCAGGAAATCTTTAAGGCTCCTTAAGTGGGTGTTGGAAATGGTCTTATGTTTACTAATGTTGATGTTGGTAATGAGGTCGATTAAGTCTTTTTCAAAATTTTCCAGTGCGTAGTTAGAGGTGGGTTTCTTCTGCTTTTAAATATCTTCCTGTGTGCTATTTCTTCTTGGTTAGAGTTGGGGTTGCTTTTCTCCGGGTTATCGAAATGGTAGGCCGCCCACCTGATTCTTCTAATAAAGTCTGTGGTCCGGTGGATGAGAGTCGTCGTGTAAGTTTTGTCGGAGTGGAGAGGTATGTCCTTGGGGGAGAAGTTTGTGTGAATCCTTGAATCTTCATGCTTGGGTTCGTCAAGTACTAAAGGTTGTCGCGGTTACGTGGGATCAGATCCTAGTGACAACGTACGTGAGTTGAGTATAGAAATTCGGGGTGAGTACTTGATAATTATAAGCACCTGTGTATACCGTTTAGTGGTGTAGATATATATATATATATATATATTAAATATAGATATATATATTATATATAAGTATATATCACCGTGATCACCGTGACCGACCAGGCTATCATATGTTGCTACACATGGCTGGTCACAATCGCTTTGCATTGTTTTAGCCTTCAAATGACGCCACCCCGCAGTGAGAGAAAGTTGTGGCGAAAGAGTACAGCAAGGATCGCTACCACCCCCTGCCGGAGCCTCGTGGAGCTTAAGGTATTTTCGCTCAATAAAATACTCGCAATGCCCGGTCTGGGAATCGAAACCGCGATCCTTCGACCGCGAGTCCGCTGCCCTAACCACTAGGCCATTGCGCCTCCACATATATGTGTATATATATAGGTATATATATATATATATGTATATATATATGTATATATATATATGCGTGTATATATATGTATATATATATATGTGTATATATATATATATATATGTATATATATATATATATATATATATATATATATATATATATGTATATATAGTGTAATATATATATATATGTGTGTATATATATATGTGTATATATATATATATATGTGTGTATATATATATGTGTATATATATATATATATGTATATATATAATGTAAAGTATAGAAGCCATCTTATCATGGCTAACCACATTGGGGAGGGGTGTTACTGTAGCTTTATAGCCCCAAGAGATCGTCATCTCTAGCTGGCTTTAGACACAATATCAGTGCCCTTGGAGTTCGAGCGTATCACTCAGGCTTGCGAGGAAGGGATGGCCTCCCTTTGCAAATACTCCAAGGGCACTGATATTGTGTCTAAAGCCAGCTAGAGACGACGATCTCTTATGGCTGTAAAGCTACAGTAACATCCCCTCCCCAATGTGGTTAGCCATGATAAGATGGCTTCTATACTTTACATTATCGAGCGATTACTGTTTCAATCTCATTCTGAGATTTAATTATGCTTACTGTCCGTTTTTCGACATCAGTGACAGATGCCACTAGAAAAACTTATATATTTGCAAAGCAGCCTTCACTTTCATCGCGACCTGGTGGTTACCGCCCGTTGACGAGGAACAAAAATCCCGAAACTAGTTCGAGCGTATCACTCAGGCTTGCGAGGAAGGGATGGCCTCCCTTTGCAAATACTCCAAGGGCACTGATATTGTGTCTAAAGCCAGCTAGAGACGACGATCTCTTGGGGCTATAAAGCTACAGTAACACCCCCTCCCCAATGTGGTTAGCCATGATAAGATGGCTTCTATACTTTACATTATCGAGCGATTAGTGTTTCAATCTCATTCTGAGATTTAATTATGCTGTATATATATATGTATATATATATGTATATATATATATGTATGTATATATGCATGTATATATATATATATGTATGTATATATATGTATGTATACATATGTATATATATGTATGTATATATATGTATGTATATATGTATATATATATATGTGTGTATATATATATTATATATATATATATATATATATATATATATCTGTATCTCTCTCTCTGCCATCATCTGCTGAACTTCCACTCGTTTCTCTTTCTGCATCTCCCCCCCCCCTGCTTTCTCTCAGATCAACTTTCTCACATCTCACCCCTTCTCTGTTCCTCTACTTCACTCATTCTCTCTTGTATCTCTATCCCGCCCTCTCTCTTTTTCTCTCTCTCCCTCTCCATTTTTTCTCTCTGCCTTTCTTCTCTCTGCTCCCCCTAAGGTCCATCCCCTTGTCTCTCTTCTCCACCCTGTCTCTTTACTTCTTTCTCTCTACCACACCTCTATTCTGCTCACTCTACCCTTCTGACCTGCCATTCTTTCTCTCTTCTCTCAGCTCAATCCCCTTGTCTCTCTCTCATTCGCACCCACCCCCCGGCTGATCTGCCACCAGCTTTTTTTTCTCTTCTCTCCTCTCCCTCTCAGGTCAACCATCTTATCTTTCTTTCTCTCTCTGTTCCTCTGTTTCACTCTCACTGTATCTCAGGCGAAGATGTCAAGCAACTGGTCTGCGAGGGAGTTGCAATTGTTCGTCCGCGCTGGAAGATTGCCGAGGGTGACAATATCATTGCAGCAGCGCTTAACAGCAATGATTTCTCCAGGACCACCGCCCAGATAGAGCGAAAGAAACGAGAATTCCTCCGTTCATACGATCTAATCAGGCAACACATTGACACTCTGGACATCATCCTAGGAGGTGACTGCACCAGGGAAGACCAAAAGGATGGAGAAAGCATCCAGGACTCAATAAAAGTCACAAGCGAGAAAACTGCAACCAAGGGAAACAATGGCACATGTCCAGCTCCCAACACAACTGAAGACCAAAGGGGTGCGATGGTCGCAAAAAAGGAAAGCACCCTAAAATCGACGGAAAACAAGAGGTAAAAGACAAGAAAACTAAAACAAACACTGTTCAGAAAAAACAGAAGAACCCCAGCAAGAGCTTCAAGGGTAAAGGCAGAAACATCTGCAAATTCTACTGTCGTTTTGCACATCAGAAGCCCTGCCAAAACCGCATGGACACAAGACAAAAATCCCTCCCTCGGGGAGAACTAAAAGATAAAGAAAAATATAAAAGAAGGAAAAATAGCGCACTGACCACTCCTGAAAGACGATATGCGGATGTAGTGCGCGGTAGCCCAACAAATGGCCAGCTTCACCCAGATGTGAGAAGGGCAGTAGCTGAACAGCAATCTTTTTTGTGCATGGCACAAAAAATTGTCCAGTAGCTGACCTGGCTACAAACACAAAGCTGGAACTACCACCACATAAGGCCACCAACAACAGATGCAGGATGGCCACCACAGACACCAACACACACACCACAAAAATATTTCTACTGAACGTAGGAGGGCTGCTGCGCGGCAACTGTAAAAGGAAAATCTTAACCCTGAGAGACCTTGTGGCATGCAATCAAGCTATATGCATGGCACTCACAGAAACGCATCTTGGACCAGATATAGGGGATGCAGAAATACACATACCGCTGTCATACGCTCAGATAGAAAAGGGAGGAGCCACCATCTCTCGAACTTAAACTTTCATAAAGCAAACTGGAAGTTGATTGAGAAAGAGATCCTCAAACAGGATTGGCCTAAATTCTCTCCACACCGGACATTGACATGAAACACAAACACTTCATGTTCATAATACAAGCCATATGTGACAAATATGTCCCAGTGTGCAGGACCAGCACACACAAAAACAAAAACAGGTTCCCTAGAGAAAGGAAGATTCTTATGAGACGACAGACAAGGATTGCGAACCGCCTGAGCAAGCACACCAAAAGTGGTGAGAAGTCTCGGCTCGAGAGAATGCTTATGGGAATTGAGAAAAGTCTGCATCAGTCCCATGAAAAGGAGAGAGCAGATAAAGAAGCTTGGGTAATAGAAAATATAAACTCAAACCCTAAAGCTTTCTTTAAGTTTGCCAAAGAGACAGCCAGAGTGCACCAGAGAATAGGACCTCTCTTCCAAAAAGATGGCTCCCTCACAGGAAATCCCACGAGGATAAGTGAAATACTGAACGAACAGTTCCAAAGTGTGTTCACTACACCTCTAGGACACAGGCAAGTAAACAACCCAGAAGAATTCTTTGCCACTTTACCTGCGGCCAAAGAGGCAAAAATTGAGTACATCAACATTGAAGATGATAATATCACACTAGCCATAGATGAGATTGACAAACTCAGCAGCTGGACCTGATAGATTTCCAGCGATCCTTCTCAAATCATGCAAACGAGCCCTTGCAAAACCGCTACAGCTTCTTTTTCAGAGCTTTCTTGCAAGTGGTAAGCTACCAGTCAAATTGAAAGAGGGGGGAAATATGCCCTATCCATAAGGGAGGTAGCAGAGCAGATGCTAAAAATTATAGGCCTATCTCTCTGACCTCACACATCACTAAAGTCATAGAACGAATAGTCCGAAAGAAACTAATCATGTTCCTTGAAGAAAATGACTTGCTGACTGACACCCAGCATGGATTTCGACCAGGTAGTGTGTTATAATTCCGCTACTTATATAAACTAAGATTAAAAGTTCATAGTAAACACATAAACATGGCTACTCATGTGGTTTTTACGCTTTGTATACTTTCTTATATTTTTTTCTGTATTGTTACCTTTAACCATGTTTTTTCTTGTGCTTGTGCGTATATAGACGTATGTATGAACTTTTACGGTACGCGTGTGTGTGTATGAGATTGTATATATATGCGTATACATTTGGCGAAAAATGCGAGTGAAGATGTGTACGTTTTCATAGTGACGTATAAGTACGCACCTGGGTCTGCGAGCGCACATGTGAGCGTATGAGTAGCCATGTTTACGTGTTTACTATGAACTTTTAATCTTAATTTATATAAGTAGCGGAATTATAACACAGTAATTTCCCTTTATATAACAGTATTTTTTCATAGCGTTTTTCAGATGGCCAGATAACCGAAGAGATGGTGTTGTGGATTTCCACTTCAGCATCCGAAACTCAGAGTTTCATCTTGACTATTGAATAATGTGACCTCGTGTGTACCGTTGGCGATTTTTTTCCTCTGTCTTCCCTTCTCTGGATCTTTCCTTCTCCTATGTTTCCAACGAAGAGCTCTGCTCGAAATGTTAAACCCTCCTTCTTTCCTTCTTTCCTGAGCATCCAATAATATTATATTTGTTCCACGTCCTCGCGTTGTTGTGTTTTTTTGTGCTTTCTTGTTTGGATTAACTTTATATGTATATATATTATATATATATATATATATATATTATATATATATATATATATATATATATATATATAATAAAAAATATTTTAAGAAGTTTGAAAACACCACTATATAAGATAAATTTTAATTTTCTTAGAAAATTCTGTTCTTCTTGAAAAAACGAACCTTATCAAAAGTATTTTAAAAGTTAAGTGTAATGAAAAAGTTCATAATTGTTTCTTACTGGTCTCAACAGAATCCTTGTGCTGGTGTTTTGTGGGGAGTAAGCATAATAACCGTCTTATGTGTTCGAATAAAACAAAGGGAATGACCAGTGGCTGAAATGGCAGTAGTAGCAGTGACTGTTGGTCATAGTAGTAGTAACTGTGGTGGTGGTGGTAGTGGTGGTTGGAGTTGAAGCAGCTCATTGGCTGTAGCAGTCGTAGCAGCAGCAGCAGTGGAAGACTGTTGATCATAGTAGTAATAGTAGTGACCATGGTGGTTGTAGTAGTAGTAATAGTAGCAACAGTAGTAGTGATCGTGGTAGTAGTGGTAGAATTCCATTTTTCTTTTCAGAAGACCAATATATTGTTTTAAACGAAGAAAAATTGCCATTTCTAGACATCCTCATTAAGAAAGTCGGCAACAAAATAGAGACAGATATCTATTATAAACTGACAGACTCCAAGCAGTACCTACCCTTTGATTCATGCCCCCCAAGACACCCTAGAATAAATGTCCCTTTCTGTTTAGCCAGAAGGATTTGCACCATAATATCAGACACAAACATCCGACACACACGTCTCCAGGAACTCAGACCTACACTCATAAATAGAAATTATCCACAGCCCCTAATAGACAGTGCAATCCAACGAGCACTTAAATTAAGTATAGAAGACCTGAGACAAACAAAACCAAAAAAGAAATAAAAATTAAAAACCCTACCCTACATCTCTACACACAACCCACTTAACAATGAGGCCTTCAACACCATACTCCAAAACATAGCCCTACTCAAGGGAGACCCAAAGATGAACCGACTCCTCCAAACACACACCATCAATAAAAGTAAATGGCAACCAAAATCCTTAAAAAAGATTTTAACCCAAGCTAAACTGCACTCAACAACAACCACAAAATCAGCAGTTAGAAAATGTGGAAAGCCCAACTGCGGAATCTGTGTCATCTTGGTAGAAGGCTCAGAATTCACATTAGAACAAGGCCATCAGTTTACCATCAGAACAAACTTCACCTGTGTATCAGAAAACTTAATTTACGTGTTAACATGCGCAGGGTGCAATAGGCAGTATATTGGCCATATAAAAAACAGCCTACGAAAAAGGATGGCAGTTCATAAATCCCAAATTAGGAATCCTGAATACAGGAAAATACCAGTCAGCAGACACATGGATAGATGTGCTTCAAATAAAAATCCCAAATTCACAACTTTCCCACTTTACAAATTCGGTGACAACGTGACCTTCGCTCAACGCCAAAATAAAGAACTTTGTTTTATCAGAAAATTCGGACTAAGTTTGAACACCTTGGGCCAGGAACATTAAAACAACATATTGGTCTTCCGAAAAGAAAAATGAAATTCTACCACAATCACTACTACTACTGCTGCTACTATTACTACTACTACAACCACCATGTTCACTACTATTACTACTATGATCAACAGTCTTCCACTGCTGCTGCTGCTGCCACTGCTACAGCCAAGCTGCTGCTACAACTGCTATAGCCAATGAGCTGCTTCAACTCCAACCACCACCACCACCACCACCACGGTTACTACTACTACTACTACCAACAGTCACTGCTACTACTGCAATTTCAGCCACTGGTCATTCCCTTTGTTTTATTCGAACACATAAGACAGCTATTATGCTTACTCCCCACAAAACACCACCACGTGGATTCTGTTGAGACCAGTAAGAAACAATTATGAACTTTTTCATTACATTTAACTTTTTAAAATAGTTTTGATAAGGTTCGTTTTTTCAAGAAGAACCGAAACGTAAAATTTCTAAGAAAATTAAAATTTATCTTATCTAGTGGCATTTTCAAACTTCTTTTTTATAAATATATACCCACTCGTATACAACCTACACTTATTATGAATATATATATATATATATACATATATATACATATATATACATACATACATACATATATATATATACATACATACATATATATATACATACATACATATATATATATACATACATACATACATATATATATATATACATACATACATACATATATATACATACATACATACATACATACATATATATATATATATATGTATATATATATATATATACCGGAGTAAACACATAAATGTGAAACAAGGTGGAAAAAAGAGACTCAAATACCAGTGGTAGAGTAATATGCTTTATTTTAAGCAGCAGAAAATTCAACAAAATCTGTTACTCTGAGTTTCTCGTTGCCGTTCATCAGACAGTTTTTGCTAGCAAAAACTGTCTGATGAACGGCATCGAGAAACTCAGAGTACAGATTTTGTTGAATTTTCTGCTGCTTAAAATAAAGTATATATATATGTATGTATGTATATATATATATGTATGTATGTATATATATATGTATGTATGTTGTATATATATATAGTATGTATGTATATATATAGTATGTATGTATATATATATATGTATGTATATATATATATATGTGTGTGTGTGTATATATATCTATATGTGTATATGTATATGTGTATATATATATATATATATATTATATTATATATGTGTGTGTGTGTGTCAGCATCATCATCATTTAACGCTCGCTTTCCATGCTGGCATGGGTTGGACGATTTCGACTCAAGGCTGGCGAACCAGATGGCTGCACCAGGCTCCTAACTTGATTTGGCAGGGTTTCTACTGCTGGATGCCCTTCCTAACGCCAACCACTCCGAGAGTGTGGTGGGTGCTTTTTATGTGCCACCAGCACGGGGCCAGTCAGGCGGTACTAGCAACGACCTCGCTCAAATCCTTTTACACATGCCACCAGCACAGGTGCCAGTAAGGCGACGTTGGTAATGATCATGCTCGAATGGTGTGTGTGTGTGTATATTATATATATATATATATATATATATATTATAATAGGATTAGCTCGTATACGAGTAGGTATATATTTGTAAAAATGAAGTTCGAAAATGCTGCTATATTATACAATTTTTAATTTTTATATATACATTATAACATGTTTCAGTTCCTGAAATGAACCTTATCAAAAAAAGTTATATATAAAAAAAGACAGCTCATGCCGTCAAACACAAGAAATTCATTTACAATACACACGGAGTCAGACATCTTAAAGTTCATATATAGTTTGAAGTAAGTTCATTCATGCTATATGTTCAAAGTGTTCGATGTAGTGGCCCACGGTGGCGATACGTATTCAATATAAAAAACAGATCAAAGTGGTGGAAAGCAGTCAATACAGAAGATTGATGTTCCCGAAAGAGCGAGGAATTCATTTTTACCTTGAGCAATTGTGATGATCCATGGTGGTGTTCGCTGGGTGATTCTGGTGAAGTGTATATATATATATTATATATACACTTATATATATATATATATATATAATATATATATATATTATATATAATATATATATATATATATATATATATGTGTATTTATATATATATGTGTGTGTGTGTGTATATATGTATATACATCTATATGTGTGTGTGTGTATATATATCTATATGTGTATATGTATATGTGTATATATATATGTATGTGTGTGTGTGTATATATATATATGTATATATATATATGTGTGCGTATATATATGTATATATACATATGTGTATGTGTGTGTATATATATATATATATATGTTAGTCAATGAGTACAAAAAGAAGACACCACAGGAGGAACAAATTTTAATAAATACAGTATTGATTTAACAATAGGAAAGTGGCTTAAAGTTTTGCATGTGAGACCTTCTTCAAAAGAAGGAGAAAAGCATAGCAGGAGTGAGAAAGGGATGTAATGAGTGGAAAAGATTATATATATATAAACTTATATGTATGTATGGGCATAAGAGATGAGAACACTCCTCACCAGGTTGATAGAGTTTATTATCGTTTAATACAATACAATCTAACAGAATCCACTACAAATCATCTCACGAGATTGCATCATAATTGTGCAAATCACTCGTCAGGAGTTCAGACAACCAACAACCGTTCTGAAGGAAAATGAAGCCACGAGACTATAGAGTGTATGATAAGGGAATTAACTCGAGTAATCATCTCCAAGATTTATCTTTCCTCGAGTATTGATAGTCAGTGTATACTTAGTTGTGTATGTATGCATATACTCATATGTATAGATGTTAAGAGACATATTTCCTAAGTGTGTGGTCTCAAGTTCAGTTCTACCGTGGAGTACTCTGTGCACATGTCTTCTTCTACTGCCCCAGGTCAACCAAAGCCTTGTGAGTGGATTTGGTAGAGAGAAACTGTGAGAAGCTCATTGCATGTATGTCTTTACTAAATTTACTAAAACCTTCAGTCAATAGAACAATTCTGCTGTAAATGTTTTTTCAGTTCATTGCATGCAGTTTCTTTGAGCATTTGAAATTATTTATTTTTGAAGTGGAAAAAATGGTGATGATGATGATGATTATAAATGATTGTACAAACACCTTCATTCAGTAAAGCAAACAATTCTATCTTTGTAATGTAAATACATTATTTTCTAGTATTTATTGACATATGGCAATTTAAAAAAACTCATGCATGCATCGTTTGTCACAGAAGAAAATGATTCCTTCAAACTTATCATTTACCACTTTGTTTATGTATGAAGAAGTTTTGGTTCAGATACTGCAGTGAAATATTATGTTAATATTAGGCACAAAATTATAATTTGAAAAATACATTTGACATTCTTTGCTTGTTCCAAATATTACCTTTATAATCCTGTATTGGATATATGATATAACAAAGCAGGTGGGATCAGAGGGAGAGAAAGTGGGGCAGAGGTGTCAAATGAAGTTAGACTATGAATGGGAAAGGGATGAAGAGATTTATTGATGCTAGAAGGTTGTAGTGGGAGGAAGGTAACCGAGGAGATGATGTTGGGGTAAGTAATGGAAGGGTGATGGGGAAGAGCAGTATATCAAAGGTTAATGAACAGGACAGAGCGACAGGGTGGTAAGGACGATGGGGTGAGTTGTGTAAAGGAGAACTAGTTTGGTGTCCCTTGTTGTAAGGAGTATGAGGTATGTCGAAGGGTGCATGAGAGAGCTATAGAAATGAGGGTGAGCAGGAACTATGCAAGCTACAGGGAGAGAGTCGGTTAAAGATAGGTGGGGAATCGTGGAGGTTGGCCAGAATGAGACGAAAGGATTGACAGGTGTATATTTTTTAAGCAGTGGAGAAGCTGTGAAGAAAAGGCAGTGAGAAAAAGAGGGGCAAGGTGATGAGGGCACAATAGATGAATGCAGTGAGAGAAGATGGAGTGTCAGAGGAAGAGTAGAAGACGAATGCAGCCAATGTATGTGATGATGAACATCTTTCCCTATTTCGTCCTGTCTTTCTAGGTTTTCCTCTTTCATCATTTACTATAAGCACTCGGCATTTTATGCAGCTGTCATCGTCCATATATATTATATGCCTATACCAATGCAGTTTTCTTTTTTTGCGTTCTATATTCTTAGTGACTACCAGATAACAGAGCAATGAACTTTCTCTTGGGCCTTCTCAAGGACTACAAATGTATAGTCACTTACACCAAGCTTTTCTCACGGTTATCTTATTGTGTGAATGTGTGTGTGTGTGATTGCCTGTATGTGTGTATGCAGGTGCACACACTCACATATATGTGCATGTGCCCACTTACATAGGCACACAGATACACATACATGCGGTACGTGAGTGTGTCTGTCTGTCCGTGTGTGGGCGCGCGCGATCGTGCGTACATACCCATTTCTAAAATCTGTAAAATAATATCCACAACAATCGGAATAGTTTCCCTCATTTTGTTAGACATATTTTAGTAGTGCTTAACAGAGTTGTTTCCCTTCGTCTTATAGTGTTGTGTAATTTTTTTTTTCTTTTGAGCTTTTTAGAAGTCATTGAGGGAAAACTCTATAAATTGCATATAAATTGAAACGCTCAGAAACACGCAGACACATGCAGGCGCGCACGTACACTTACATATAGACACATATTTTAAATTGTAATATGTAGCTCCGGCTGCTTGAAATCAATAATGGCCACCACTAGCCTTTGTATTGGTTTCCCCAGGGACCCAAAGCACCTACCCTCACCAAAATCTTTAATCTCTCTCTCTCTCTCTCTCTCTCTCTCCCTCCCTCCCTCACTGGCATTCATAAGTTGCTGAATCAGCCACTCATGAGGTAATTGCCATCGGAGTGCCGGAAGATGTGGTAGATCTGCAGGCATTCACTGGAAACGCATCTAAGGACCTCAGCTGTGTTCCCCCAAAAAGTGCTTTCCGCCTTGGCCGACCAAACCCAGACTGATCAGGCTGATGTTTTCAAACTTTACTGAGGCGCAGGCATACCATCTGGCTGCTGATAGGGCTCGGCGCGAAAACAGAATCACCTTTAGGACACGTCCTGGCCTACCACCTGATGTACGCCCAAAGCTAAGATCTGTAGCTTCCCTAAATCGCAACTCTGTGCCACAGGAAAGATTTAGCCTCCGCGATGATGGGCAAATCTGGAAATTTATCAATTCTGGTGAGTCGTGGATAAGGGATACCAGTTGGACTGAGCAAACTGCACCCACAACAACAACTGGCAATACAAAAATCTTGGGAAACTATCCAAGAACAATCAGCCATCCCCTGTATATCATCATCTCAAATCCAGATACAAATTGCTGTTCTTGAATGCTCGTAGTTTATGCAACAAGGTACATCTTTTTGACTCTTACTTCAAAAGTATCAATCCAGATTTCATCACAGTCATGGAAACATGGGCACATTCTGCACTCTGTTTATGTTCAATCAAATCTATCGGCAATCCCTTGTGATGATTTGAACCAATCTCAGCAGTAAGTATTTTTCTGCAATATACACATGACCATGTCAACAGTTCTGCTTGGAGTTGTTTACCGCCCACCAAATTATCATCAAGACGCACAGCTTTTTGATATCCTCAGAGCTGCTGCCATGAAAACAGCCACATATGTTTATATTGCGAGTGACTTCAATTTCCCTGAGATTGACTGGGAGGCCTTCTGTTGGCCACAAAGTGCAGACGATTTCCTTGAACTGGTGCTGAATTCAAATTGGTCCCAAGTCATTACCTCCCCCACAAGGGGTAACAACACTTTGGATCTGCTACTTACCGCTTCTCCTGAAACAATCATTAGTGTCACTACTGAAGAACCTTTAGGTGACTCTGATCATTCCATGATCATGGCCAACTTGTCTCTGATTGGTTGTAACAAAAAACACAACCATCTTCAAACTGCCTGCTTTGACTGGAATAAAGCAGACTGGAGCTCTTATTGTACTGAGCTGCAACACCCAAACTGGCTCGAATTCTATGCCTCTGGAGATGTGGACACTATACTCTAGAACATTCTGAATTCAATATGGGCGGCATGTGCAGCATCAGTACCATGCAAGCATAAAAAACCACCCAACAGTGCAATTTGGGAGACTGCAGCAGTCCAACTTGCCAGGAAAGGACGCCGTGATGCTGAACAGGAATACAAATTGCACAAATCAGAGATCAACAGGAAAAAGCGCAATAGGTCAGCCAACCACCTCAAGCAGGTGACAAAAAAGGCAGTGCTTGAATTTGAACAATGCATTGCAACCAACCCTGACAGCAAAGTGTTCTGGAAGTATGTGCACTCAAAGCAGAGACCTCACTCTCCAGTTGGTCCCCTTTCACAATCCCCACACAGGACAGATTACTGGCAATCCCAAAGAATGTGCAGAAATCATTGCTGGATGCTATGCCAGCATCTTTACTGTCGAAGACCAAAATGTTCCATCTTCATCACCACTGACACCGGACTCTATATCTACTATGCAATTTACACCAGCAATGCTACAATGCCACCTTAAGAATAAACGCAACTATGCCTCTCCTGGTCTCGATGGTGTTACATACCTACTTCTCAAACACGGTGGGTACCTTCTTCTAAGCCAACTTTCTCTATTCTTCCAATTCTGTCTTGACAATGGTGTTACTCCAGAGCAGTGGAAAACTGCCAGTGTTATCCCTCTGTTCAAAAAAGGTGACCACACATCGCCTGTCAACTATCTTACTAGCTGCATCGCCAAACTGATGGAAATCCTCTGGAACTTCTGGAAGTCTCACAGCCTCATCCAGCCGTCACAATTTGGATTTATTCCTAACTCCAGCTGCTGTAATCAACTCATCGAGTTTCTTGAGGACGTTACCCAAATCACTGATCGTGGATCCTGGGTGGATGTGGTTTACCTAGACTTTGCTAAGGCTTTTAACTCTGTGCCACACAAAAGACTTATGGTGAAACTCTCTGTGTTGGGTGTAAGAGACGAACTCTATAACTGGTTGAAGTCCTTTATTTTCGGCCAAAAAGAGGTTGTCACAGTTCTAGGACAGCACTCTTCACCCTATGAGATGACATCTGGTGTACCACAGGGATCTGTTCTTGGCCCCCTTTTGTTTGTTGCATATGTTAATGACATAGATGCCAACTTAAAGAATTCCACAGTGCTGAAATATGCAGATGACATCAAGCTGTACCTCGAAATAAAGAGGTCAGATCCTGTGCACTATAGATCTCTATTGCAAGCAGACCAGGACACAATGCAGCAGTGGATCATGGACTGGCAACTCAAGCTGGCTGTGGACAAATGTTCCACCATGCATTTTGGGAGGAGAAACCCAGCGTCCACTTACTCCCTCCACAACACTAATCTCAAAAAGTCTTTGTGTGAACATGACCTGGGTCTTATTGTTGACAGCGATTTGCGTTGGGCAAAACACATCGCCAAAATTGCCAAGAAGGCTGAGGGTGTCTTGGCATCACTCACCAAGTCCTTTGTGAGCCACTCTCCGGCTATCTATCAGCGGCTTTATATAGCTATGGTAAGACCTCACCTGGAATTTGCATCACCGGTCTGGAACCCCTATCTTGCCCAGGATATTAATTGTCTGGAAGCTGTTCAGCGACGTGCAACCAAAAGAATACCCTCCATCAGGCATTTGCCATATTCTGAACGCCTTACTTCCCTGGGCATGGACACATTGAAACTCCGACGTCTGGCAGCTGACTTGGCAGATACCCATAAAATTATTAACCATCTTACAAACAATAACTCTGCACCCGTGGACATGTTTACAAAGTCAGAAAACAGCACAGCTCCCATGACTTTAGGAAACATTTTTTCACGCTGAGAGTTGCTGAAGCATGGAACAAACTGCCGGCATCAGTTGTTAGTTGTCGGAGCACTGCATCCTTCAAAACTTCCATGCTTCCTGAGATTCGCCAACACTACACCTGATTTTCTCTCCTCCATACACACACAAGCATGTATCTGATTCATACATTGTTCGCTTTCCAGACATTTGTACATTACTGCATATACTTTATATGCACTTTCTGACAAGTTGTGGTGCACCTGAGCACTGTATACAATAATTTCATTATTATTATTATTATTATTATTATTATTATTATTATAACAGCAGATCTACTGAACAGCCTGTCTCCTTCCTATGCCACCCCACCCCCTAGAGACCAAAGCCATCCAGAAATTCAATGGCAGCAATGTAAGGTGGTGAGCTGGCGGAATCATTTAGCACATGGGGTGAAATCCTTAGCAGTATTTCACATTGAGTTCAAATTCCATCAAGGTTAACTCTTTGCCTTTCATCCTTTCAGAGTCAATAAAATAAGTACTAGTTGAGCACTGGGGTCAACATAATCAACTTACCCCTACCCTAAAGTTGCAGGCCTTGTGCCAAAATTTGAAACCATTATTATTATTATTATTATTATTATTATTATTATTATTATTATTATTATCAAGGCGGAGAGCTGGCAAAATCGTTACCATGCTGGGAGAAATGCTTAGTGGTATTTCGTTTGTTGCTATGTTCTGAGTTCTGAGTCAGTGAAATAAATACAATGAAATAAAGTGCTGGGGTTGATGTAATCGACTAGTCCCCCCTCCACACACCAAATTTCAGGGCTTGTGCCTAGAGTAGAAAGGATTATTGTTATTATTAATTTGATCCTTCAAAACAAGATAGTTTTATGACCGTGTCCTATTTTTTATAGTTCTTTGCCTTTTTATTGAATTCAAGGTCTTTTGTACTGTAGCGTACCCATTCCATTATAGTACTATGGG
>NC_043005.1:93976218-93983718 GCF_006345805.1 Octopus sinensis | reverse complement strand
CCTCTGTGAGGCCCAACATTCAGAGGTTGCACTTCACCACTTCATCCCATGTCTTCCTGGGTCTATCTTTCCCACAGGTTCCCTCCACCATTAGAGTACAATACTTCCTCACACAGCTGTCCTTGTCCATATGCATCACATGACCATACCAACGCTGTCATTTCTCTAGCACACCATATATATATATAAATCTCCAGGATTCAAGAGAATCAGGTATTTAAATAGTAAAAGCACCAAAGAAGGGTTGGTGATAGTGCAACGGTGAACCCATACATTCACAAGTACCTGACAGAAAACACATGTCACCAATGTCATACATGGGGACACTCACTGCACCTATTCCACCATCAACTACAGACTTCAGATCCAAGATGGATTGCAGTTCACCGCAGCTGTTTCAGATGTGTTTTCTTATTGATGAACAGAAGTGTTACATCATACAGAAAACCCATTTTCATCAGGGAAATACAGATAAGAATTAACAATTAGAACTTCTCAAGAAAAAGGACATTGTGCCAGATGACTTGACTCACCTAAATTCAGCCTGAGAGTGAAAAGTTTAAGTTTATAATGTAGAGCTCATTAACAGGGTTGGGATAGGGGAAGGAAGCAGGGGAGAAGTATAAGGAAGAGGAAGAAGAAGAAAACAAAGCAAGAGGAGGGGAAGGCATGCTCTGGTTTGGCCTCAAAGGGTTATTAGATGAAATTAAAGTTGTTTGTAAACAGCTGACATGGGTCTTTGATATGGATAAACAAGAGTAGTAAAATGGATAAAACACCTTTACGCATATACGTTTGTATATACAGTTATCCACACAGACACAAAAATGGATAAACCCACATACATGTACACATGCACATCCACATATATATACATATGCATACATACAATAATTAACATATATGTATATATACATATGTCGGGGTCTAGCTTGACCCTGCCTGAGATTTGAAACCAAATCCACCAGCTTGTTGCTTGTCAAAACGAGCAGGAAATCCTCTACACTAGTTGATTGATGAGGAAACACTCTACCCTCTAGGACCTGTACTGGTCAAGGAAAGGTCACTCCTTTGTTTTAGGTTTGACTTACATTACTGACCATAGCCTATATAACAGAGAATTTTCTATCTCTTCCTCTGTGTCAGCCAGACCAAGGAGCAACACCCGCTTTTGCATCAGCCTTAACCAAGAGCAGCACTTCCCTTCACTCGACATGCGAAGAGAGGCTTTCGGCCATAAAAAAGTTGATGCTGCCTTTATCTTTTCTTCCTTTCTAGTCAGCACCATGACTGCCTTACTCTTTACTTCCCTTCACTCGACATGCGAAGAGAGGCTTTCGGCCATAAAAAAGTTGATGCTGCCTTTATCTTTTCTTCCTTTCTAGTCAGCACCATGACTGCCTTACTCTTTTCCTCTCTACTAACAGACAACCTTTTTCTACAGATCAACTACTAACCAGCAAGTCATCCTTGTCGTCACTATCACTAGAATTGCTACTGTCTCTGTAACAACCTGTCGGGTAAACGAATGAATATATGTAAATAACATTTCTTCCTTCTTGGAGTTAATTCTTTGATGTTCACTGGTTACTCTGACGGGAAAACCTTGAAGCGTTACATCTATACGCTACATTCAGTAGTGGGCTACATCATATCAAATTGATATGGCACATCAAATCTAGCCCACTACACATATATACATACACATAAATATATATATCTATATATACTCCAATACTCAAATATATATACACACTCCCATATGCATACTCTCTTATGCTGACACACGTCTACTTACACACATAAATGCACAGCTTGTTTGCCGCTCATAAGTAAATCTACCTTCTGCTATCTTCAGTATTTTGCTTAGAATCACAGAAATGCAAATCCTTCTCAACGAAAAGAACATCATGTAACATCATTTCGATATATTACAGAAAGAAAGAGAGAGAAGAAAATAATTTAGAAAAATAACTGAAAACTCAAGCATTTTTATTAGAATTAAGTTTATTCTCACACAAAATCTTAATGAATCAATAGTTCTATGTAGCTTTTTTATTTTATTTTATTTTGACATTGACAAATGAAAAAATAGGATTTTTCTATGATAACCAATCTTTTGTTAGGTTTCTAAGAGACAAAGAAGATAGTTTTGTTTATGCAATATATGAAATGGATACATTCTTTAACGGCACTGGAAAGCTGAGTTCTTTGGTTCTCACTTTTCTATATTTTTAGATAGGAAAACATGAAAGACAGCAACAAATAAAAGGAGGAAAAAAACAGCCAAAGTGAAATATTTTTAATTAGTTGTCACTGGATTTGTCATGTATTCTTCTAGTCAAATGTTATTGCTTTGGACTTATTTTTGAAAGGCACACACACACAGATTTACAGACACAAATTCCGGCGTACAAATGTTCATATAACTGCCTCTGTGTAAACTATGTGTTTGTTTTGTTTATATATCAATACCTATACACAAGCAAACACAGATAAACACACACACACACACACACACACATGTACATGCATTAACTGTTGCTTTACAGTCATTCCATTATGAAAAGTATAAAACTAGGCATTCATGATAAACTTTTTTCTGTTTATCAATAAAGGCAGACATATTCTTTAATGAAACAGTGGTGGGGGGGGGGGGGGAGTGCATGCAAGTGGTTGTGTAAACCACAGAATAATGAAGTAGTTTTGTTAAATGACTGTAGCAATAAAAACTTTTCATTATCCAAAATATATTATCATATAAATACAAAATATACTTCATCATTCAAATAAACATATGCAATATCTATATGTATGTGTATATGTACATATATTATATATGTATGTATGTATATATATATATATATATATATATATATATAGATATATATATATATATATATAATATATAATATATATATATATATATATATATATATATAATATATATATATATATATATATATATATATATATTATGTATATTATATATATATGTATGTATATATATATAATGTATATATATATATATAGATATGTATGTAGTATATAATATATATATATATATATATATGTATATATATATAAATATATTATAATATATATGTATATATATATATATATATAACGGGAAGCTTTAGAAATAGACAAAAGACGAAGGCAGGTGGAAAACAAACAAACAATTGTATTAGTATGGCGCTCAGGAAATATAAATAAAACAAGTCTTTAATGTTCGAGCCTACGCTCTTCAACAGAAAGATACACAGAGAGAAAAAAACACAGAAAGAAGGAGAGAAAAAATGCGTGCAGTAACTAACGAACCAACATGGCGATCTGATTTCAGCCAGAAGTCAAAGATCAAACATGAGACGCGAGAGCGAAATTAGGGGAGATAATAGGGTTGATTGACCAGCTCCAACATGAGGGTGTGTGTGGGTGTGTGTGTATGAGAGAGTATTAGTGCGTATGAGAGGTCTGGACGTTGTATGTATAGGGTTGGTGTATGTATTAGTATGGCACATCATATATGATGTGATGTGTAAAGTCGTGTGTGTAGTGTGAGAGAGGAGAAGAGGGGGGGGAGGAGAGGAGGGGGGGAGAGAGAGGAGGGAGAGGAAGAGGAAGAGAAGGGAGTGAGGGGAGGGAAGGGGAAGAGGGAAGGAGGGAGAGAAAGAGGGAAGAAGGGAAGGGAGTAGGGGGGAAAGGATGAGGACTGAAGAGGTAGGGTCGGTGAACGGTAGGTGAGGAGGGGGGGAGAGTTGAGACCCAATGGCATATAAGAGCGAAGTGAGAAGATTAATTCCTATTCACGCGCAAACGGGAATCCGGATGGCCTCTGTGTAAGGACAACCGAACACAGATAGGTGTTGCAAGGAGTGACCGGTGGAGCGGAATGGCGGAGACTGTTGTGTCGTTCGCAAGGTGGATGTCACGAAGGTGTTCCGCGAACCGGTCAGCCAAGCGGCGTCCCGTTTGTCCGATGTACAAGGAATGGTAGAGAGAGCAAGAGACGCAATAGATAATATTGCTGGAGGTGCAGGTGAAGGAGTGGATGATGGGATAGGGTCGATGATGGGTGCTAGTGAGGAGGGTGGTGTTGGAGAGGTAAGGGCTAGTGCGGCAACGTGGGCGGGAGCAGGGGAACGAGCTGGGTTGGGAGGTAGGGTCAGGGAAGGAGCTATGGACCAAAAGGTCTCGAAGGTTGTGGGCTCGTTTGAAAGAGGGGAGGGGTCGGTTAGGGAAGAGGTGTGAAGTGGACGGGTCGGACTGGAGATGAATACACTTCACCCTACGTGGGTAGGGTGAAGTGGTGAGCCATACGTTGAGACTGAGTCTCAAAGTCATGGTCGTCACTACAGAGCCTACGTAGACGGAGGAATTGGGAATAGGGGATGGAAAGGTTGGTGTGTTCTGGGTGGGAGGAAGAGAAGTTGAGGTATGAGTGTGAGTCTGTGTGTTTGTAGTGAATGGAGGTGGTAAGAGTGGAGTGAAGAATGCTAACCGAAATGTCGAGGAAGGAGACAGAGGTGTTGGAGAGTGGAAGTGAAGTGGAGGGCTGGATGGAAATATTGGACAAAGAGAGGAAGATCTAGATGTTCAAGGGAGAGTGAGGTGGCACCGATAATGTCGTCAATGTAACGACAATATAGTTCAGGAGTGGGACCAGTGAAATTTGAGAATATTTGGGCCTCAACATAGCCAACGAACATATATGTGTATATATATAGTATATATATATATATGTATTATATATATTATATATATATATATATATATATATGTATATGTATATATATATATATATTATATGAAAAAAGGTTTGAAAATGCAATTTAAACGATGTTTATTTACTTAACCGTTTTCACTCTTTGGTAAAAGATTGTCAAAAGTAACATTGAATATTATGGGTTCAAAAAAGTTTTTTACATAATTGTCACATTGAATATTATGAATTCAAAATGTTTTTTTATACATAATTGTCACATTACATGTATAAATATAGTATAAAAAAGTTCAATAGTGTGATGAGAATATTTGGAAAAATTGGCAGAAAAGAATAAAACAAATATATTATTGGAAATTTGGTTGCGTTAATTATTGGTTGTCGCAAATTGTCACATTACATGTATATATATACAGTCTTTGGTAGAAAGGACATGTTAAAGACATAAGGAAGTGTAATAGTTTGGTGAGAAAGCTTGTAATATTGACAGAGAAAATTAAAATGGATATTTTAGACATCTCGGAATATTTTGAATCGAAGGCGAGAATTTGTTTTTTACTGACCTGTTTGTTTTAGCAGAAAAGTTGAATTGAAAGAAAAAAAAAAAAAAAGGATGTGTACCCAGTTTGGTTTATACTTCCCCTTCAAGTATCAGTGATTTTGGGGTTATTGGGAGGTGAGTATGCGGGTGTGAATAGATGTGTCCGTGTGCCTGCTGGTCAGACAGCGTCTGTTTGTCACACACATATATACACACACACACAACAACAACACACACACACACACACACATAGTATACAAACACACACCACATACACACAACACACACACACACACACACAACGCACCCACATATATAATATATACACACACACACATATATATATATATATGTATATATATATATATATACACACACACACATATATACACACACACACACACAACACACACACACACACACACACACAACACACGCACACATATATACATAATATAAATATCACACAAATACACCTAGCATATATATACACATACAATACACATACACAGCATGTATATAATACACATACACAATATATGCATGCAATATACATACGCAATACATACATATAATATATATATATATATATAGACAATGCATATACATATATACATATATACATATAAATAGTGTTTACATACACATACATAGATATACCACATATACACACAATATACATACAATGCATACACATACACGTACGCATACATATAATATATATAGACACACACACACATAACATACATACACAATGCATACATATATATACACGCAACGTATATACATGTATTCATGCATATATAGCACACCTACAATATACATATATACAATGCACACATACACACACATATATACACTTAATTGTACACATACATATACAATACACATACATACAATATACATATACACAATGCGCATGCAAATAATGCACATGTTTATACACACATATACATGCAAATATATATACACACACACACATACACACACACATATATATATATATATATATACATATACATACATACATACATGCACATACATATATTTTTTCACACACATATACACACACATATATATATAAAATTCACACACACACCCACACACACAAAATACAAACCTATAGCGTACACACTCAAATATATCTCTACATACCGCACACACACACAAACAATGTACTCACATATACACACACAACACACACACACACACACATACACACACACACAGTGCACACACACACACATATATATATACACGTGCACACACACAACGCATGCACACACACACATACACACACACGCATACAGTGCACACACACACACACATATATATACACACGCGCACACACAACGTGCACACTCACACACACACACAACACTCACACACATACATAACCTACATATATATAATGCATGCGTGTACGTGCCACGTATGTGTGCGGTCAATGCCCGCTAGTGTGTCCTATGCGTGCCGATGCGCGCATGTGCCCGCCCGCACGATATGCTGTGAGTGTGCGCGTGTCCCTGTGTGCTTGCTCTGGATGTGTGTCCAGGGGTATGTTAGAGTATGTTTAGTTGTGGTCTGTATTTTTGAATAAGATTACTTTCCTTATTTATTCGTGTTTGGTCTGTGGTGTTGTCCGAGCATTGGTATAGTGGGAAGACTAACAATTTGGGGGACTTATTGTGTGCACAAAGGTCTAAGTGTCCACTTAGTGGTATCTGTCTTGTGGAGGGGTCCCTCAGTTGTTGTCGGTGAACTGTCATTCTTTCTCTGAGGGTAAGGCTCGTTTGCCTATGTAGTCTTCGTGGCATCCTTCACACCTTATGACGTAGAGTAAATTTTTTGATGCGCACGTGAAATTATTTTTTATGATGAATGTGTGTCCCGAGTGGAACTTGTACGACGATCCCTCAATGAGGTGGATGCAGGTCTTGCAGTTGGGGCGACCACATTTTTTGATGGTGGGCGGTGGGTTTGTGTTGTGTAATTTTGCGTTGGTAAGGAGGTTTTTTAGGGATTTAGGTTGTCTCTTACTTTTTATTATTTTATGAGCTGCCAGTATTTTTTCAGGCGTGGGTCTTGATTTAGTTGTGGAATGTTGTTGTATATAATAGTGTAAGCTTCTGCATTCCTTGGGTTGTGTGTTGAGAGATAGGGGAGGCTATTTACTGTACTGTGGATGTGTTTGGGTTTTCGTAGGTCTTGAATGTTAATTGATTTGGCCCGTTCT
>NC_043005.1:93895732-93976118 GCF_006345805.1 Octopus sinensis | reverse complement strand
TTAGTCTCTTTCGCTCTCATTACTTCAAATATTCCCGCAAAGCCATATGTAAAAAAATAAAAGTTGTTTACGGAAACCGACGGTAAACGTGGTGCTACTACAAACGAAACATTTGCCATATATATATATATATATATATATATATATATATAATATATATATATATATATATATAATATATAATATATATACACATTATATATGTAACAAATAAAGAAAAATATGTGTTTAGTAAATAAGAGATTATTGCATTTATTTGTTTCCCAAACACATAGATTTTCAGTCACTGTATACATTGTGAAAATTTGTATCTCGAATATATAAAATTAATTCTTATAATTTCGTAAAAAAGATTTAATCTTTTAAAAATCTTTTATTTAATTTTTTTTTACAAAGTTTTATTTCGTGTTAGATTGGAACTAAAAACAAATAAAACTTTCGTCCCGGCCTCAATATTGTCCAAGTTTGAATACGCAACTAAATCCATTAGCTCTGTTGTACATATAATGTCGGTTCTGTGTCTTCATGGCAAACCAACAACATTATCTTGGATTATTTTCAAATTGATGCATCGATCAGCTGTTTCTATGATTTATAATTGTCTCAACATCTCCTACTCAGTTACAATTATTCCACATCCTTCAAATTACTAAATAATTCACAGTAAGAAAGCTGTCGAAACAGACTTGGATGAAATTAAAACGTTTCAACTGTGAGAACCTGTTGGTTCGTTTTGATGACCGGAATTTTGGCAACAGCCGAGAAGAAGAAGCAGTTGACCAACTCGTAAGACTGAATAGAAACATCGGAGATGAACTTTGAATGCACTCCTTACAAAACCGTAAGAAAAAAAGCATTAAGGCATACTTGCCCATATTGTTATTTTTAGCATCGCCATCGTCTTATCTGAGCTTTTCTGTAGAAATGACAAATGTATGAATAATGCACGGAGAAATGACAATATACACTTGTCATTCCTACGTGCAGTAAATTCTATAATTTCGCCAGATATTACATAGCATCTTAAAAAATCTGTTTAGTTGCTTGGGACACAATATGCGAGTGGAAGAATTCGATGTCCTGAAATACAAAAAGAGGACTTTCTTTTTCTCTTCTAACTAGAAATGAATACAGATGTACAATTCGATCTTTCTCTACTTTCTTTTAGCTACAAGAAAACCAAAAATATAAACTATTTTGCAGACATGTGAACGCTTTACCGTGTGCTATTCAATTTTATCTTCTACTTTGAATGTCCTCAACAGCTGCCATTCAATAGTAACCCGTCGGAACTATTGTCCGATTTAGAAATACAAAGAATATTCTATTTGTTTCCCCTGGATGTATATATATATAATAAACAGAACCGAACTGGAATTCAATAGGAAATCTCTATTTCATATGTATTTGCTCAAGTTTACTTAGGATTTACTCAACAGGTATAATGGAAGCATTACCTTTGGTGAAAAAATTACTCGCCGATGATGAGAAGTGTTTGATTGTATCCTTTTCTTTTCTTTTTTTTCTGAGCTACTTGAAATGTATTAGAATCATTATTCTTTCCTTTAAAAAGCTTTTATTTCATTGTACCATTTGTCTATTCTTTTTTCAGGTTATTGAAATATAGCTATATTTTCTCTTATCATGTGTAACGAAGATAACGTTGATCATGTTTATTTCCTCTAATTGCCAACACGTGTTTATTTTCATCAAACGTTTCAAAAAGATACGGTAATTTACGCGTTATATCGTATCATAAAAAAAAAATGGAGGGTGGTACAGATTAAGGCAATCTATTCATTTATATATCATTCATCAATGCAGCACTGGGTTGGTAAATCCATTTATTCATTACTCTAGTCCCGATAACTTACTGTCCCAGCCTTTTATATCACGTTTTACGTTTTTTACCTTTTAAGCTCTATTATCTATCACTAGCTTTAATCACCGATCCCCATACAGGTTCATATTTCATCATTCCTTCGATATTGGTCTACAGAGTGTCGGGTTTGAAGAGACGACGTCATTCACCCTTTTCCAGCCAAGCCTCTTCATCAGGAGGGAAGCTTACGTGCAAGAATGACGTCTGGATTTCTACAACTTTCTTGGAAGTGTTTGACGTATTTGATGATTAAAATTTTTTTTTGGTTTTATGCCTTGCGGTATTTCTTCTGATACTTTACATAATCTTAATTCACATTCCACTGAGATCAGCTTTGCCTTTCATCCCTCCGGAGTCCCAATCAAGTCCTGGGATCGACCGTATCGAATTGCTCCTCCCTCCAAATTTCTTACCTGATGCGTAAATTAGAAACTGCTATACACGTTGCCCTCACATTGTGATTCATACCGTTTTTATATTTACTACTTATATTTAATTTTGACTAAGATTTGAAACAGAAACACGACTAACCTGAAATATTGATACTTGTTAGCTATAAAAACTATTGTCAAGGTGTAAGATAAAAAATGTTATTGCGTAGCCGTTACATAACATATTATTAACATAGTGTTGTTTTATCCAGGAAGGAAAAAACAAAAATTATGGTATCCACATACTTAGATATACATGTGAATTGTTTCCTGGATATCACAGGAAAACATGAATGGATCTGGGACTCAGATAAAAGTTGTCAGTCCCCCTCCTCCAATTACATAATCAACAAGGAAGTCGGTGGTTTTTCAACCTGCTAGAAAGCGACAAATATCCCCCTCAAGTCACGCCTGTTTAAGAAACGGACACGTTGAGTAACGTGTGCGTAAGAAATGAATGGATGATCGTAGCGGAATGCCTTTCATCATAGCTCTGCTAGATCGTGGCTGACCTGCAGCTGAACGACAACAAAGAGTTACCCTAGCTTTATATTCATGGTACTGAAATATAATATGAAGTTTAGTTTCTCCACCTAATAGTAATTTTTATTTCCGTTTCCTTGCTAGTGGACACAATGTTGTACTGTTTTATATGGTAGCCTTTTTATACAGGTAACCAATTGGTGTCTCTAGCGATATAACAAAGTCATTTTAACTCTATTTCTCGCCACACCTTTTTTCTTCCTATTAAAAGCACTTTAATAATATGTTAGACAATTTCGTTATTGCATATAATCCTCATTAGACTTACTATAAGATTTTCTTTTTTTGTTTGTGCAAACGTTCCATTCTTTTAGAAAATCTGACAACAACATGAGTCGTGTAACTTTTTAATAAAACAAGGAAAAAGTCAATATAGAAGCGGTTAGAATGTGGCCACACCTCATGACCTACTTAGTTTACAAACGGTTTTAGGGTAGTGACTAACGAGGACATCTCATTCACACATTACACCAGTTATTTATTTTTAGTTTTAAGAATGGGAAGTGTGACAACGAATTTAACAATCCCTGGCAGACCTTGAGGAAATACTGCATTAACTGACAACCAGACAAATTGTCTACCACTCCACTCATAAAATTCCATTGTTACACACACACACGCGTCATAAAGTCCTTGTACAATTTTAAATTTGTTAAACTTAAGTTCTTTCATGGGAAGGTAAATTTGTGAAAAGAGCAAATGAAAGAATTTTTTACACATTTAAATAAGATTCTAAAGTTCTAGAAATAACGTTTTGCAGTTTTTGTTTTCTCTGGGATACCCCTGAATCACATTACTTGTCTCTGCCTGCGAGCCATCGATAAATTTCTTTCACTTATATATCTTTTTCTACTTGTAAACAGTTGTCTTCACACGTCTTTGCAAAATAAAGATGAAGTTATAAATACTTAATTAAAATAAATTAATTGGCAGTTATGGCGTTGAAGATTTTTCTTTTTTAATAATGATGCGATAGATGAGTGAAGCTGCTAATTGTTCTTCACAGACGAATTGTCATAGGTGAAACTATTTATTAAAATGTTTTGATTGCACAACGACATTACAATGATCTTGCGTGTGTATAAATCATCATCAGTTATGTTTATGCTTCCATTGAGCAATTTCGTTGTAGGAACACCAGTAAAAAAAAAGTACCTTCCTTAAAAAATGAATGTTGGCAACCGGAGGAGCATCTGGCTGTAGAATGTTATCTGTTTTGTTCAGCTTATGACAGCATTGAAAGTGGATGTAAAATTGATCGTGCCAGATATTTCATAATGGTCAAAATGTCCGTGTTCCATACTGACATGGATTGGGTAGTTTGACAGGCTTCAGTGAATCCAAGGAGCACGTCGTGCTCCAGTGCCTGCTTTAATGATTTCAATGGATGAATGCCCTTCCTAAAGTCAAACACTGTGCAGTGTACACTGGGTGCTTTTCTCATACCACCAGCACTGGTGAGGTTGCCATGCAATTTGTAAGCCTCCAAACCCCAAGGGAGGAGCTCCATGATAGCAGATGTGGGTTAAGGTAGAAGGGGGTGGGGCAGAGCATGTTCTTGTTGTAGAGGAGCTGCTTGACTTTTGATATTTAAGAGAGAGAGTGAGAACTGAATCGGTAGGTAACTGCAAAGAGATACATAGCATGATGAGGTGCTCAGTGTCACTAGAAGGTGACACTGATGAGTAGACATGAGTGGAACAGAAAAACTGAGAGTGGATGGGTGGGAGGGAAGATAACTCACAACACCTTTGTGCAAACAGCCTTGGTACGAACAAAATGAAGATCATTGTGTCAAAACGGTGTTAAAATCTTTGTTGCAACCAGCATTAACAGGCTTCAGTTGCAGGATCTGTGAACTTTTCTGCAAATCATTGGTGGCACTTAAATGTCACATTCGACATAAGCATTATGACTGACAAAGAAAGAGTAGGTCGTCGGATCTTCATACGGCAAAACTGGTGCATCATATGCATGTGTGTGTGTGTGCAGTGGTTTTGCAAGGGCTTGTTTGCACGATTTGAGGAGGATCACTGGGAATCCATCAGGGACAGCAGCTGAGTTTGTATCAACCCCATCTATGGCCAGTGTTACATCTTCTTTAATGTTGAGGTAATCAACTTTTGCCTCTTTAGTTACAGGTAAAGTGGCAAAGAATTTTGCTGGTTTGTTCACTTGCCTGTGTCCCAGATGTGTAGTGAACACACTTTGGAACTGTTCGTTCAGTATTTCACTTATCCTCATTGGGTTTCCTGTGAGGGAGCTGGAGCTATTGTTTTGAAAGAGGGGTCCTATCTTGTGGCATACTGAGATTGTTTCTTTGGCAAAGTTAAAGAAAGCTTTAAAGTTTGACTTGATATTTTCTATAACCCAAGATTTCTTATCTGCTCTGCTTTTCATGAGATTGATGCAAACTTTTAACAATCTCCAATGACACTCTCTCCAGGTGAGACTCCTACCACTTTTGGGGTGCTTGTTCAGGTGGTTTGTAGTCTTTGCCAGTTCATAAGAATCTTCCTTTCCCTAGGGATCCTGTTTTTGTGTATGTTGGTCCTGTGCTGTGGGACAGATTTGTCACATATGGCTTGTTTGTGTTTCATGTCAATGTCTGGTGTGGAGAGACATTTAGGCCATTTAATGAGGATCTCTTTCTCAATAAACTTCCCATTTGCTTTATGAAAATTCAGTTTGGAGACATTTTGGATGCTTCTTATAGGCTGTACATCTACAGGGGCTTTTGGTCCATACACAGACAGCTCTATTATGTTGTGATCTGAGACCAGTGTTGGTGTCACTTTAACATTATGGATAATGTCCATATTGTTTTTGAAGCTGGTTGGTTACAGCACAGTTTGCTCCATGAAAGAAGCATTAATAAGGTGAAGCAGGGTCTCTGCCTGTGCTTGCTGGTGGTGTTTCATTCCTGGGAGCATAGGCCCTCAGGCTATCCCACAGTGAGGAAGTTAAAGTCACTCAAAAGGAATACACTGATGTGTTGTTCCAGTTTGGTGAGAACTTCTATCTTTGCTAGGCAGTCTTCAAACTTACCTGTATGATTTGGAGCATTCGGTGAACAATATGTAGTACATATGACAAAATTAAGTGGTCTTATGTGTACAATTTGAGTGTCACAAACTGAATTTGGATATGACAGCAGGACCTGGGGCATGAGGTCCTCTCAGATGTACACAGCAACTCCACCCTGGCTCCTTTTCTATTTGAGCATATGACAACATATTGTAGTATGTGTATTTCTGCATCTCTTGTTTTAGGTCTAAGATACGTTTCCACAAGTGCTATACATAGAACTTGATTGCATGCAGCAAGGTCTCTCAGGAATTAGATTTTTGTTTTACAGTTGATGTGCAACAGCCCTCTGATACTTAGAAGAAATACTATTGTGACATCTTTGTTGGTGTTAGTGGTAGCCTTGTGTGTTGTTTCAAGTTTGTGTTTGTAGCCAGGTCAGCTGCTGGGCAATCTTTTGTGCCATGCACAAAAAGGATTTTTGTTCAGCTGCTACCCTTTTCACATCTGGGTGGAGCCTACTGTTTGTTGGATTACACACTACATCTGAATATCATCTTTGGGGAGTAGACATTTTCCCCTCTTTGCTGCCTTTCTTTTTGTCCTCTTCATGGAAGGGAGTATTGTTTTAGGTGTGTATATATATATATATATATATATATATTATATATATATATATATATATATATATATGTATATATATATACATACACACACACACACATATCTAGATAAAAACTTAGATATATTTCAACCAAAGATTGGTCCTGACCATGTCTAACTTAATATCTGATAAGATTTGCTAAACCCTTTTTAAGTCAAGTTTTGTAGTATCATAGCCCATTTGAGTTGGGGGTTCTTGTTGAGTGAGTTGTATCCAGGTATAGGTGGAATTTGTCCAGAGGTGTGCATGAATGTATGTATGTATGTGTGTGTGTGTGTGTCTGTCTTAGTATATGTATGTGACTGTACTGCCCAACAATGAAGTGCACCAACTTTAAAAGGGTTTAGTTTAGTGTGCCCCATATTTTTTCTTTATAAATTACTAACTACATTTTTTTAAAATCTTGTTTCATTCAGAAATCATTGTTTTCTGTCTAATATGTATGTATGTGTGTGTATGTAATTTGTATACTAGCTGATGTAGCCGGTAATTCCCGGGAAAGCGGTGCATATCCCTTGGTTCCATTCTCATAATTGTTTCACTAATCCAGTAACAACAATTCAAAGTATGTAGCCCTTAAAACAGTTTTTGTGCATTTACAGAGAATACCGAACTGTCTTACAAAGGATCTTGTTTCTAGGAATTCCCAATAAGTTATGAATACCCAAATTGTGAAGTCAGTTAATTAATAACATAAAATTAATTACCCAATAGTAAGAATTCAAATAAAGTAGCCCCGAAAAGGGCTTTAATACGTTCCCACTGTATGTAGAACTTAGGAGGATTCTAATTAAAACTGTGTACTCAGAAAATATTTATTTTGACATGAAAATGATGGAGGAATAAGTGTGTTTTTTTGCGTGTTCACACTGTGTTGGTCTCCATTGCATGGTATTCTATAGTGTTACCAAATTTTATCATCAGTAGTTTCATTTCAATTTAATCTGGTGGATACATTGTTATCAGTGACACTTGACAAACATTAAATGAGTGTCATATGCTAGGAAATGGTGTGTGTGCGTGTGTGTCCCCATCTAGTCCTGCTAATTCCCATGACTCATTGTAATAACCACTAAACCACCATCTAATAAAAATATTGTTAATTCAAGAACTGTTATATATTGCAATGACTGAAGATTCATGATTTTTCTCAGGGAAGCGACAGCAGTGGCCCTTTTTTCTTTTTTCTTTTTCTTTTTTTTTTTGTTGCCTTCTGATGATAGGGCACCAGTCTGTTGCAGACTGATTTACCGATGAGTTGATTGGAACAGCATAAAATGCATTTTATTTTACACAAGAACACAACACACTGTCCTGAGTGGCCATCCTTGCATAGGGTTATGTAACTTGGAACACATGCAGAGAAGTTCAACAGCTTATCAATGCTGCTGAGATATGGTCCCTTAGAAGATTTCTGAAGATAGTGATAAATATCGCCACCCTTAGATGGGCAAAGATCACCAGAAAGTTACTCGACAACGTAAGGAGACAACAAGCTCAGTTCATTAGATATCATGAGAAGAAAAACCTAGAACATTTGGTGACAAATGGGGAATTAAAAGGAAGAAGGAATCAGGGAAGAGAGAGAAAGAAGATACTAGATTGGCTTTACAATCTGGTTTCAGAAAGACTGGTTCATAATGTGTTTAAGGTGAATGTGGAGGACAGTAAAGTTTGGTGGTCCATGATTGTTGATGTCTTATGATATAGCACATGCTAGAGAGAGGTGGGGGATGTGAGAAACTTGTTTTTTTTTAATGAATTGGTTTAGTATTGAAAAGAGGATATATATTACCTACATCTGATAACAATTTTGTAAATTTATTCACCCCAGTTATAATATTTCGCAGTAACGTTATTTCAAGAAGTGTGTGAAGTTTGCCATATCCAGTGAATACATTTATCTAAGTTCAAATCCTGGCACAGTCGACTGTGCTATTTAGTACTTTTGTTAAAAAGCACCATCTTCGTTCCATTTAATTTTGAAAATAATGAAGAATTTAGTAAAATAGCTGTGTCATTATTAACTTAGTGTTTGGAACATTAATTAACATGACATTTCAATGTAAGGTTTTTTTTTAATTTGGTGTACTTGAAAACAGGAAGTTTGCATCATAGTACCAGGGGCTCTCAGACAGATTGGTATCAAAAAGGTCTAAGCAGGGCTGTATTAAGTCACTAGGCGATCCCATCCTGAGCAAAATTTTCACTGAATGGAATTTATTAACACAGTATAGTAGTGGTGGTGGTGGTGGTAAGAGGAATGCCAATTTTTCTTTTTAAAGAATACACTCCAGATGTAGGAGTGAGAAGTTTGTGGCATGATTAAAGACCAGGTTTTTCTCTAAACAGATCTATTTAATCAAATGAATAAAACCCATTGATAAAAAAAAAGGTCATGTTATTTTCTCCATTGCTGTGAAGTCACTGTTTGCTGAAGGAGTGTTTTGATTCTTCCAGGGACATAAAGAATTGCTTTCGTTTACTGCTGCACATAATGGAAGTCTTGTTCTGGGAACTGCTTCAAGAAGTAAAATATTTTGTCTGTCTTATCTCTTCCCTTTTACTTGTGTGTGTGTGGGTGTGTTGTTCTCTTTCCATCACTACTTTTATTACTCCACACTGAGATTTATTATATGAGATGCAAATGTTTTTGGTAATTTTTTTACATGATGTTTGCAACAAATATGAACATCATTGAGATATGACTCTGGAGGAAGCAATGGTGTTGGTTTATTTATATCTGTTTAACTTAGTAGTTCAGCAAAAGAGATGGATAGAATAAGTACCAGATTTTAAAAAAATAAATGTAGTGGGGATTGATTTGTTCAATTAAACCCCTTCGAGTTGGTGCCGCAGTTCATTTAGTAAAACAAGCAAAAGAAGATAAAAGATTATCAACACTAACTCAATGAGTTACCATCGTTCTTGTCGTCCCCCTCCCCCATAAGCCCTCCTTTGTCCACCATACTCCCTCATTATTGCGTTCATCACTCTTTCTGCATGGTTATTCAATGGTATTCATTCCTCCCCTGATAATGAAATCTGTTGCTCTCTTCGATGATGGCCAGTGGGTTATTGGTTACAAGTGAATTAGTATTTGTGTTATGTGTGTTGGAAAGATTAAGGTACCTGACTGTAGTGATAGTCAGGGAACCAAATCTGTGGCTCATGTTTATTTCCTAGCTAGGCTTGTTTCACTTATGTCCGCTTTCCATGCTGGCATGGGTTGGATGGTTTGACAGGTGCTGGTGAGAATTGCATCAAGCACCAATGTCTGCTTCTGGAAAGTATAGAGATATTACAAACAATGTTCCTGTAAATTTGGGGTTTTATGCCTTTATAACAAATCATCCTCATCGGTTTTAACCACTTTTTTCCCATGCTTATATGGGTTACACAATAACTTTGCTGAAACAGGTTTCTATGGCTGGATGCTCTTCTTGTCACCAGCCCTTATCTGTTGCCAAGAATAAATAATATTTTCCCCTAGAATAACAAACTGAACAGTCTGGCCATGGCTGTGAAGGAATGTAAATGACTCATTTAGATAAATGGTGACTCATTGTTTACAGCCAGCACATATGGGTTGAGAGAAAGGGAATACGTACTCACTCATGTACACACACACATGGTTGTGTGGCTGAGAGGCTTGCTTCCCAGACATGTGGTTTTGGGTTCAGTTTCATTGTGCAACACCTTGAGCAAATGCCTTCTGCTACAGCCCAAGGCTGGCGAAAGCCTTGTGAGTGTATTTAAAAGATGGCTTTTGTCTATGTGAGCACACAGCCTTGTCTTGACATCACTGGTGGTTGCAAATGAATGTCACTGTCATACAAGTGGTGGTGTTTGTTTCCAATCTTCTGTGAAAGACGTTTGGCTATGGGGAAATAATTCTTTTCTTGGAAATTGGTGACAATTGCTGACAGGAAAGGCATTTAACTATAGAAAATCTGCCTTAATGAATTCCATCTGACCTATGCAAGCTTTGAAATGTAGGCCTTAAAATGATGGTAATAAAATAGATGTTGCCTTCATATGTAAGGAATGCTGATATTCTTGTATTTTTGGTTACCTTTATTCTTTCAATGCCAACTGTCCCTGTGATATAATTTTCCTGTCTAAAGTGATCTAAATTAAAATCTATGAAAATTCCAAGTTAATTTGTTTCAAAGTCCAGTTTAATAACAACTGTGTTATTTTACTAACTTTCAGAATTAGTTGGAACTAAGAGAGTATATTTCAACAGAAATATGGTAACAAAAGTTTTAAACTGGAATGTTTTGTGAATAATTTAGAGAAGTCAGTGCTGTTGATGTTTAGTAGGAACTAGGTTAACTGTTGAAGAGTAAACAGGGACAGGGGGTGACTTATCAAAGAGTGCATATTGCCAGAAAGGGTAAAGACTGTAGAAAATGTGTAGCATTGGGTTTTGGTGAGTGGTGGTGGGTGAAATGTAGGAAAATGAGAAATGGCAAGCTTATTTGAATAGGAGTTGTATCCTTATCTGAGGAACCAATATCTTTTAGAATATTTCTTAAAGGCTATGAGTTTTTATATGTAAATGTTTTTTGCCTCTCTATAACTTGTCTTATTTATTGTTGTTAAACACCAAGTTAACCCAAATAGAGCTGACCTATGATCAAAAACATTCCAGTCATGACCATCTTATTTCTTATCAGGCGGCTTTTAAACTAGTATATAGCTTTTGAATGGGAAGATCTGCAAACAGATCTTTGACTTCTTTTGGAAAATTTGTTGCATTGCTTCCTCCAGAGTCATATCTCAATGATGTTCATATTTGTTGCAAAAATCATGTAAAAAAATTACCAAAAACATTTGCAGTTCTGAAAACACAGGAATCCAAAATTTCAGGATTGCAGGTGCAGATTCGGCCTGGAATGTTTCTAATTTACTCACAGAGTCAGCCTAATTCCAAAATGGCATATGTTGGGCTATGAGGTGAAAAAGTGACACACACTGACATTCACATTTATTATATTAGATATGTTTGATTTTGGGGAAACTGTATTTCATTTAAAGTCTATTTTATATATGTGTGTGTATGTATTAAAGAAAGCAAAAAATAAAATAAAAATGAGTGTTCAGAATGTTAGCAACAGGAATTTCTATCAAGGAGATATGGTTAAACAAAGTTGTACATCATCTTCCTCTTTCTCTCTCTCTTATTATTACTCCCACTGCCACCATCAACACTACTACTTTGAATAAAACATCATCAACTCTCCCTTAAATTTCTTTGTCTCTCTTTCTCTTCCCCTCTCTCTCTCTCTTCGCCACCACCCTCACTGTCTCTATGCCTACTATTACTCTCACCCCATCATGAGGAATAGTAAGAGTGTCATTGAATAGTGAAGGGAGGTGGTCTAAGTATGACACACAGACATGCAGAAACTAGTTTTTGCATTTATTATATTAGAAGAGTGTATCTAAGATTACATTATCCAATGTGTCCTTGCTTTTCTTATTTTCTAAGACAATATGATGTGATTTGGAGGAAATTTGACTGTTATTTCTAGCAGTTCAAAAGGTACTCCCCCATTGGATTGTTTAATCCATCTGGTACACAAACGTTTCCTATAGAAACAACAGCTGTTCACTCTCTTTCTCTAATTATAGTGAGATCAATGATTAATGAAACAAACAAGTCATTATCAGAGAAAATCTATTGATTTGTGAAGATATATGACAGCTTAACAATGGTGGTGGGGAGATGTGGAACCCTTGTGATGATTATTTAAACAAATATCTCTACATTTTCAAGATCATCCAAACTACACTGTATGGAGAGCATGTAAGAATTGCAAAAACGAAAATGAATTAAACATAGTTTGCAAGAGAGAAGACTGTGCTGGTACAATCATGTAATGTGTATGAATGAAGACACATCAAGAGATGCTGATCTCTAATTGTAGAGGGAACATGTGGGAAGGGGTAGACCCAGAAAGATGGACAAAGTGGTGAGAAAGGATCTACAGATGTTGGGACTCACAGAGGGGATGACAGGGGACTGAGTCTCCTGGCAGTTTGCTTAGTAAAAACTTGGTTGTTCTTGCATGCAATTATGTCTCCTGCATTCCTAATCTTGTGGGCTTGTGGGTACTGGTGCCACATGTAAAGCATTCGTGCCAGTACCATGTAAATGCATCAATGCTGGTGCTGTGTAAAAGCACAATCTATAAAATGGTTATTGTTAGGAAGGGCATCTAGCCATAGAAACCATACCAAAACAGACATGGAACCTGGCCAGCTCCTGTCAAACCACCCAACTCATGCCAGCTTGGAAATCAAATGTTAAGTGATTATGATGATGATGATATCCGGGCCTCTTTAAAAGCTCTTTTTTTTTTCATTTGTCAGTAACCAGTCTGTCTGGTTTGGGGTTCAGTCCCACTCTGTGACACCTCAGCTATCTTCTACCATAGCTCAAGGCCAACCAGGGGAAGTCTCATGTGTATACATTTGGATTTCCAGACTAGAGAAAAACATATTCAATACATGTAGTATAAATTTACTCAAATCTAAAAGTTGACTCTGTCAGTTCTATGAGTCATCTGTTCTTCACAGCACCTCATGCCATTGTATATGAGCAGGATCAAAGTGGTTCTGTAATTTAGTCATTTTTACAAACTTCACATATGATGTCCTTTCTAACACCAACTAACTCTTGTATAATGTTAACTTCAAATATTAACCCTAACCGCTTCCTTTGTATAATGTTTCAACTAAGTTGCTTGAAGTTATCAGTGAACTATGTCTTCTGGTTTGAGCTTTTGGCCTTTTCAAGCAGCTGTCCCACAACTATCTTTTGTAAAGAAGCAAAATGATTGGATCAGTGACTTACCTGCTTATATAATTTGTATTTAAATCCACCAAAATAAAATTTATTTATTTGGAATGTGACAACTTGGCAGTGATTAGAGCATTCAATAGAATAGTCTCATGATATTTGTTCTAAGTTCAGATCTTGCCAAGGTCAGTTTTTCCTTTCATTCTTTTGGGGGTTGATTATAAAAAGACTACCAACCAAGTGGATTGGTAGAACTATTAGAAAGTTGGGCAAGATGACTTGTGATATCTGTATCAGCTCTCTGCATTCTGACAGCAATGCTTGTAATATATCTGTGGTGGAAAAGGTGTGTATCAGGTGTTGAGGTGAACAGATGCGATAGGCATGTGGATGCCTTCCAAAATGGAATGACATCGATTTATAGTTTAAATAATATCTTTATGGGACTTGCGTTTTCTGTTGGTATACACAATTTTTGTCTACATCAATTTGTTGCCAACTGCTTTGAGCTGGAGAAGGAAAACAACAGGATACATCTGTGGATATGATGTAGAAATGAATATGTTTTGTGTCAGTATGTGTTGTTCATCTGAGAAAATACTGGTCGGCTATGTGTGTCTCTGCATCCCAGATCCTTTCTGTCTGTCCCCTTTGCTGATTACTGTATTTATAACCAGCCATGGCAGCTAGAAGGACAGACATACCACAGGAGAGATTGTGCCTAAATCTCCATTTGACCTTCACCTGACATGGGTGAGGTCGGAGGTGGAAGGGAGACAATCGATCAATTTTTTATGACAGGACGAATTTCTTTTGCGCCTGTTTGGTCAGTGGTGGCTCAAACAAGTGAGAATCTTTAGATTCGGTTTCAAATCTAAGGTTGGAGAAAGGAAGTGTTAATTTTTACACATCTATTGCCAACATGTAGCAACCCAAGTTGGCAGCCTTTCCCTTGAATAAAAAACGGCTTTGTGGAGAGGAAAGACTTGCATGCAGTATAACTGCCAGTCTTCCTAAAAGAAATCTTGTCCATTCCTGCACATGTATCTACAGGTACACAGTCAACATTGACCAACAGAGGCCCTTACATATTTATACAGACAACATAATAAGTTGTGCCTCAGTTCATCTTGTTGCCAGAAATTGATATTATCTCTTCTGAGAATGTTACCTCAAACAGCCTGACAGCCATCCTATGTACTGTAAGGTTTATTCCTCATTCACTTTAAGTCTACAAAATAGGCTGAGCACTAATTATTATGAGCTCTTTTGGGTTCTAGAGTAACTACCTGTATTGTGTTTTGAAAGCAACTCCATAACTATTAAGTTTCTTAAGCCAAGTTCCACTCTTCATGCAGCTATAATTCCAAAATGACAAATTACTTTTAACCTGCTGATATAAAGCATTACTTGACTTTGTTGCTTGATCATGAAAACTGACCTTTTTAATAAACAAAACAATATGTTAATGATATTTGTATGAACAATATGTTAATATAAATTAGACATCTGTTTCATTCTTTTATCATTTTAAACCTAATTTATGCCCAGGTTATAACCTACTAATTTTTGCTTTATTTATACTTGTTAACCCTTAGAAGACCATTATTCCTGCAGTCCTTCAAGGCAAATGTCAGTTGTTTGGTTAGAGATGCACTAAACTGATCTCTAGAAACTTCCACTTCATGCAAAAAACTAGGAAGCAGTCATAAACATGGTGACCAGTCTTACTCAGAAATGGACTTTGAGGAAGATGTCCTTGGCAAGTGGAAGTAGCTAACCTCAATATCACTTCAGGGGTCTACTACTACTTCCTGACCATTGTGCCATGTTCAAGAAATCATCTGACTGAATGGGAGTATGTGCAACTTTGCTTCTTGTAAAAGGGACAAGTTCTACTGGTCAGGTCTCTCTGCTGCCAACATCCACTGCAAGGGAGTTTCAGGAGACTGTAGCTGATGATGCACAAAACATATGGTGAGTTTGATACGGTTCCAGAGATTTCTTGATGACTCTTCAACTAAAAAGCTGCAATTTTGGATCAAGTTAGATGACTTATGTCATTTGGCATCTAGAATGTTGCCAAGCACTCCCAGCACTCTACTTGGGCCGTCTGGTCAATGGAAGGTCAACCCTTGCATTCTACAAAAGATTAGTGGATGATATAAATAACAATGGCCTAGAATTAATTCTAGATCTTGACAAGGACAGTCTGTGTACTCTTGTTTAGAAGACTTTCAGGTCAGGGATTATGGACAATATCCAAAAGTCATAGCAGTACTTTGGGGTGAGTTTTGGTCATTTTGAAATAAACTCTGTGGCACGGACATGTTGGTGCCACTGGTAAGTGACTCCATATTAGATGCCGAATAGGGTGATGAAACTGTCTGGCACACTTTTTAAGTGTCTGTTCATTGGTGATTTGTGAGTTTATGTTGAACAGCTTTTATATGGAGAGATTTGACCATCAGCTGAATCTCTCACGAAGACCAACACTGTGCTCTCCTTTGGCAAGGAAGAACAGGTAGTCTGTCTGATTTTTTTTTTATGTTAAAGGAAGTTGTGTAGTGGACACAGTTGAAAGGTTTCCAGTTAGAGCTTTTCCATTTTGAAGATGTTGGTAAAGGTAAAGATGTCATGGATAAATAAGGCTTGGTAACAAGAACTGGAAGACCTTTGTGTATCAGAGTAGTCTGGGATTGTGTGAATGGTGCCTGAATCACTGCATGTGATTGCTCCTCCTTAATTTTGGGAATCCTTTCTTGTTATTTTGTTGTATGTTATATGAAAATGTAAGTTGTAAAACAGAGAACTAAAAATATTGACTTTCCACAACTCTAAGAAGTAAAATTGAACTATTTCAACATGGAATACTCTATATTTCTGGGGGTTTTTTTCTTTTGTAATGGGTGAATCCCTTCTGACATGCTATTAATATTTGTATTGACTGTAGCATTAAGGTTTACCTTGATGGCTTATTTGTTCTTTCAGTATTGAATCCCCTCCTCATCAGTAAATGTTCCCTTGTTATTTTAGACTCCCTTTAAAATAACAACCTTATCATTGGATGTCCACTTTCCATGCTGACATTGGTTGGCCAAAACCTTAATTTAATATGTATATTCACGATTTAACTAGCTCCTCAGTAAAATTACTTAGACAGGTAAAGTATATGACTTTGAAGTTCTATGATTGCCAAAGTCTGAAGATTCATGATTTTTCTTGGGAAATGAAGCAACAGTTTGCTTATATCCTGTTTCCCCAAACTTATCCTTAAGGCACAAGGTCTTTTTAATCCTTATACATGAGAACTGGTTCATGTGAAGTCAGGACATGTCCACACACTGCTGAGATTATGTGACCCATGTTTAAGAGTCAACCCTTCCTCTGAGCATAGTATACATCTACCACAAGACTATCTGTTATTTGACAGATAGGGCTACCCTGAACCAGGGCAGATCTGTGAATAGAAGTAACTAGGAGATAATTTTATTCTCCCCAAGCTGGAGCCCCACCACTGGATGAAGTTTAAAATCCTGCCCAGCACACAATATTAAGTATAAAACTACATTTTGCACTCTGCCTCACCACCCTTCATTCACACTTTCCCATGCGATTTTGCTAACCGCCCACCCACATCTACTCAGCTTATGCCTTGTGGGGCCAAAAAGACAATCCATCCTTTAATGCATGTCCAACCTTGGGGCTGTTTGCTATTTGAAGGACAAGGGGAAATATTACCTAACTTAAAAACATGTGAGAGTTGGTGACGGGAAAAGCATTCAACCATGGAAAGATCTGCTTCAACAACACTCATCTGACCCATCCAGCTATAGAAAAGAGGACATTATGATGATGATGATGACTGTGAAAGTAACTGAGGAACAGGTGCCAGCATTTCATATGCCTTAAGACAAGAGAAATTTATTTGCTTAACAGAGAAACTGGAAAGAAGTAGCTGTCCTGTAGGCACATATTCTTCTGGTTGTAAAGATTTTAAAGTTTTCAACAGGTATATTGTATCTTTTGCATTTTATAAAAAGGTTAGCAACAGGAAGTGCATCTGGTCATAAAATACTGCCTTAACCCTTTAGTGTCCTAAGTGGCCATATCCAGCTTAAATATTTTACCAGTTTTATGTTGAAACTGGCCAGATCTGGCCTCTCACATCTATCGTACAATGTCATTCTAAAGATAAGCAGTCACATTGTGAAAATCTCATGAATAAATAAAGATTACATTTGCGAGAGTAATCTGAATGCTAAAAGGGTTAAAATAGGAACTATGATGACTGCCATGGGCCTCACAAAGTTAACTCTCACGTCAATCGTTTTGATGCCAACCTACCTGAGATTACCTCCAGTTTTAGGATATAACACTTCCTGTTTTAAAGTGATATGAATTTAAATCTTCCATCAAATTTTCATCTTAATTTATATTAATTTAAGCTTCAAACAGCAGCTTAAGAATAACTAAATTTTTCATGATTTTCAAAATTAATTGAAACAAAGGCAGAGTATTTCAACAAAAATATGGTAACAGGAGGTTTACAGGGAAAATGGCCTTAAAAAGGTTTGTTGTTGACCATGGTGGTGGTGGTGGTCATTATCACCACTTATCATCATTGGCGACATCATTGTTTGAGATACCAACATGATGGGGGAACATTTTGCTTTTGTAATATTGTTTGGTCCCTGAATAAAAGCTACCACTAGGATATGTGGGAATCAGGGTAAAAAATTGTTGGAGAAGATAGTAACATGTTTAGGTGGCGTGCATCCGTGAATGATAGCAACAAATAATGAGATGACATTGAGAAATCTTAATGGGTGTGTCAGAGTGGTGTAAATATGGGGGCGGGGGGGGGCACTGGGAGTTGAAATGATGAAGTATTGGTTGTGGAGAGTGATTGTTTGATAGTTGAAACCTGAATCAGATGGAATCCAGATATGCAGTAGATAGAGCAGAGCAACAAGGAGTGCTAGCCAGGATTAATTATATCTAATGACAAGAGACATTACATTCTAAAACATGAGAGGAGCTCTGTTTCGTAGAAATATTTCTGACAGCAGAAGAACGATCGGTGTGGCATGCAGAGGTAATAAAAAAAAAAACCCTTTTACAATATTTCTTTTGAAATAAATTGCCTTTCGATTAATTTTTAAAATAAGAATTTAATAAAATTACTTTGTCTTCATTAAGCTGGTGTTTGGAACATTAAAAATTTTGATTAAAGGTTGAGATCATTTTGAAACAATAAGTTTGTATTATAGAATCAGGAGCAGGTTTAAGTGGAACGATAAAAGGGTTATGGGCAAGTTTTAAACTATTTCTATGTTAGTATTATTTTTTATTTTTTAAATAAAAGGTTGCAAATTAGTGGTTTGCCATTTTATTGCAAATCGCTTTTGGCTTCAGGACAATCCTTCAAAAGGAAAAGCTATCAAGGCTTCTTTCAAGATACAACTTGAATTCTCCTACCCTTTAGCATATGTAATAATAATTGAGTGTGTGTGTATGTGTGTGTAGTGATCATCATTGTTTAAACTTCTACTTTTCTTCTGTTCACATAGTTTAGTCAGATCTTGTTGGGGTAGATTTTTTTTTTTGTTTTTTGCCAGATTCCTTTTCTTTCATCAATCCTCACCTGTTTTCAAGTAAGATAATATTTCTCCACCACCAGTTTTTTTTTTATAGAATATTGGTGATGAAGTACTCTGCTTGTATGGCAGTGACACTTATTTATGACAGTCACATTATATCAAGACAAGGAGACAGTAACACACACACACACGATGAGCTTCTTTCAGTTTTCATATATCAAATCCATGCTCAAGGCTTTGGTTAGCCTAGGGCTATAGTAGACACTTACCCAAGGTGTCATACAATGGGACTGAACCCAAAACCACGTGGTTTAGAAGCAAACTTCTTATCCATACAGCCATGCCTCTGGATGTATGCAATGTTGTTGTTTTTTTTCCATATGGTGGACATATCTGTGTTTGTATGTATATGCATGTTGGTATCTCTATTATTCCCTTTTTTTGTTATTATACTAAGGAGATAGCAATGCTCATGACCATTTACAAGACATCTGAGAGTAGTGGATAAGGAAGAAAGAAGATATCCTCAAATCAGAGATCTGACACAAATTCTTGCAACAGAAAGGCCTCTGCTAAAGATACCCAATGTGCCATGCGGTAGTGTTAAAGCAACTGACACATTAGTCCTCTACCCAAATAAGTCCATTCATTGAAAAGCCTGGTTCTATGAAGTTGTTGAAGGTGAACATCTTAAAGCTAGGCTCAGGTTTACATGGGTAACACTCAGTGAAAATCTCAAGTGTCCTCAACAATCCTCAAGTTTAGTTAGCCAAGAAGTTCATTGCACTAATGGAAACCAGCTAAATCCAGTAGAAAACCAGTAATTAAGCACTCTGAATTGATTGCAGGAAGCTTAGTTATGAAGGTGTTTCTAGAAGGAAAATTGTTGAGAAACTGGAAGGCAGGATGTGTGGGTTATAAAGTGATAAGCTTAGAGAAATGAATATATATATATATATATATATATATATATATATACTACAACAGCAGTGACAACATCATTTATTGGAAATACAGGAATATAATAAAATGGTGAGGAAGAGAATTATTTAATTCAACCATTTATTAATGAGAGGAGTTAATTATACATATGACAATTTGTGAAACACTAAATTTCTGTGAACCTTTTCAGATATTTTTCTCTTTTATTCATCCTCTCACACTCTACCCCACCACCATCTCACTATAAACGCCCCCTCCCCTCCCATCATTTTCTGTTTTTCCCCTATTGTTTCCATTTCCCTCTCATTCCTGCTAACATTTTCTCTCCAATTATGCCCTATCTCTTTCCCCTCCCCTTCTTTCCCTTCGAACATCATCTGAAGTTCATTTCTCTAAGCTTATCACTTTATAACCCACACATCCTGCCTTCCAGTTTCTCAACAATTTTCCTTCTAGAAACACCTTCATAACTAAGCTTCCTGCAATCAATTCAGAGTGCTTAATTACTGGTTTTCTACTGGATTTAGCTGGTTTCCATTAGTGCAATGAACTTCTTGGCTAACTAAACTTGAGGATTGTTGAGGACACTTGAGATTTTCACTGAGTGTTACCCATGTAAACCTGAGCCTAGCTTTAAGATGTTCACCTTCAACAACTTCATAGAACCAGGCTTTTCAATGAATGGACTTATTTGGGTAGAGGACTAATGTGTCAGTTGCTTTAACACTACCGCATGGCACATTGGGTATCTTTAGCAGAGGCCTTTCTGTTGCAAGAATTTGTGTCAGATCTCTGATTTGAGGATATCTTCTTTCTTCCTTATCCACTTATAACTGGGTTTTTTTATTATAACAGTTCCTTAGTTCCTGTTAAACTCCTTTGCTCTTTCTGTCGAACCATTCCCTTTTTTGAAGTTAAATTAATTTTAATTTCAAGAGAAATAAACTTCCTCGACACTTGAAGTTCTAATGTTATTCAATATTTTTAACAAAATATAAAAACAGATGACTGTTCTAATTCTGTTACTTTCGAATGTGTTCTACCTCAATTTCAAAGAAATGAAGTGGAAGGAAAACAGAAATGAGGAAATGACTTTAAGAAGTTTGCTTCCAGGCTCAATCCCACTGTGGCACCTTGGACAAGTGTCTTTTACTAAACTGAAAGAAGTCCATTGTACATATGTGTGCGTGTGTTTGTCCCCTCACACACACACCGCTTGACAATTGATGTTGGTGTGTATGTATCTCCATAACTTAGCAGTTCAGCAGATGAGACTGATACATTGAGTACCTGGCTTTAGGAAAAATAAGTACTAGGGGTTTGATGTGTTTGACTAAAATTCTTCAAAGCAATGCTCCAGCATGGCCGCAGTCAAATGGCTGAAACAAGTAAAAGAATAAAAGATATAAAAATTGGATGCAAGCCAAAATAGTGTGAAAGTATAAACCATGTAAACCAAAGGACAGTGTAGCATCATTATCATTTCAATAAAAACATAAGTGGCTGTTTTCCTGGCAGCAGCTCGGAGGATATCGCAAAGCTGTGTGTCCCGATGGTAATTTGGGGGACGATAAACAGCACCAAGCAGGATTGTTGACATGGTCATACGTACGTCACAGAAAAAAACTTCTTCTTGTGATTCGTTCAAATCGGCACAAGGAATTACTGAAAAATTTGAACGAACGTCGACCATCACACCACCACCACGGCGGTTAATGCGGTCCTTGCGGAAGAGGTTGTACCCATTAGGGTTCAGCAAAGATTTGCTTTACCACATACCGAAGTTTAGAAATAGCAGCCAAAAAACGTTAGCTATTTCTTCTACTTTAAAAAGGGACTCCCAGAAAGACCAAAATACTTGAAAACAAACCACACAGGCAGAGAGGAAAAGTAACGAAAATCAATCAATATCTGGTCACCTATGGTGACCAGATGTATGTATCCTGCATATTCATGTGCTTGCATGTCTGTGTTTGTGTATTTTCTATGTATGCGTGTGTGTAAGTGTGTATTTGTATATGTATGCACCTCTGTCTCCTTGTGTGTGCATGTCTGTGTGTGTGTGTGTTATGCAACTATGTACCATGTTTGTATGTATGGATGTGCATCTCTGTATGTGTGGATCCGTGTCTTCATATGTGTCCTTGTGTGGAATAAAGTGTGTGTGTATATATGGTCATGTGTTTCAGTCTCCATTTGCATATGTGTGCTTGTCTGCTCTTATAACCTATGTACCTATGGTCACCATAGGTGACCAGATATTGATTGATTTTCGTTACTTTTCCTCTCTGCCTGTGTGGATTGTTTTCAAGTATTTTGGTCTTTCTGGGAGTCCCTTTTTAAAGTAGAAGAAATAGCTAACGTTTTTTGGCTGCTATTTCTAAACTTCGGTATGTGGTAAAGCAAATCTTTGCTGAACCCTAATTATTAAGTATATATATATATATATATATATAGTATATATATAGAGAGAGAGAGAGAGAGAGAGAGAGAGAGAGAGAGATTTGTGTATATATTCTGTTGTGTCAGGGGAGACTCATTTTCTTTTAGAGTCTTATAATGTAACACACTCACCGGTAAAATTTCCATTTATTCCTTATTTTTATTTTCCTAAAATTTTCGTTGTCTTGCAACCTTTTCAATAGTCTTGACTCTGTCCATTATTTACACTGTGTTCCCTTTTGTTTGTGTGCATGTGTGGGTTAGTGTGTGTGTGCCTATGCATGTACATATGTATGTTTGCATTGTATGTGTATATGTGTGTATGCATATGTATATATGTGTGCATCTGTATGGATGTATCCTGTGTGTGTGCTTGCATGTCTGTGTTTGTGTATTTTCTATGTATGCGTGTGTGTATTTGTATATGTATGCACCTCTGTCTCCTTGTGTGTGTTATGCAACTATGTACCATGTTTGTATGTATGGATGTGCATCTCTGTATGTGTGGATCCGTGTCTCCATATGTGTCCTTGTGTGGAGTAAAGTGTGTGTGTGTATATGGTCATGTGTTTCAGTCTCCATTTGCATATGTGTGCTTGTCTGCTCTTATAACCTATGTACCTATCTGTCTGTATGTTGATCTGTTTATTTTCATATCCATATGCTTACATACAAAAAGAAAAGTACATGTCCATACACACACTCACTCCCACACATACATACATCTATCTACATAACAGCCCACTAACTATTCTACTCTACCTGTGTGAACTGTGGGTACGGAGGTACGATATCTGCTATGTATATTTCCTATTTAGTATTGGGGAGGTTTCATTTATAAAGACATACTCCTGTATTTGTCTGAGTGTTGGGTCTTTTGGGTGCTTGGATAAGATGCGGATGTCAAGTTGACCCAAGTTGCCTCCATGGTGGTCTTTGGCATGCTGGTAGAGTATGGAGGACTGTTTTCTGTCGTCATATTGTCTTAGATGTTCATTTATCTGTTCCACAATGTTCCTAGACGTCTCCCCTATGTACATCATGTTCATGTCTTTACAAGCACCTTCTATGCATCTTATGCTGTAAACTACATTTCGAGTTCTGCAGTTAATACCAGGTGTGTGTATATGTGTGAACGTTTGTGTGTGTGTGATTAATATGTTTTAGGGCGTTGTGTGTGTGTATGTGTTTGTTCGAGTGTGTGCATCTGTGAGTGCGTGTGTATGCTTGTGTGTTTTTTGTGTTGGTGGGGATATTATGTGTGTGTCTGTCTGAGTATGTTTGTGTTGTTATGATTGTCCTGGTGTTGTGTGTGTGATTGGTATTTGTCAAGGTGTTGTGTGTGCGCATGTGTGTATATGTGTTTGTTCGTGTGTGTGTTGTGTCTGAGTATGTTTGTGTTTTAATTGTCCTTGGACAGTTAGGGTTAGTGTCAGACCAATCAATACCTTGTGAGTGGAATTTGGTAAACACAAACTATGTGGAAGCCCATCAAATTGTTTGTTTTTGTTTTTTTTCTTAATGCCTGGCAAATGTCATTGGTCTTCTTATTGGCTCAACAAAAACAGACTGATCTCAAGTAGGCACTGAAGGTCAATTTTATCAACTCAAACTTGGAAGACAGCGCTCCACCATGGCCACAGTTCAATGACTGAAACCAATTAAAGAGTTTGCCAGTTTGTCTCTGCTAATTATTTATAGCCAATAATTTTTTTCTGCATATGATCTTTTGTTTCATTCTCCTACACACGTATTTCACATAGTTAGATGAAAGAGTTGGTGAAATAGTTTCGTCTCTTTTTTTTTTATATTATTTCCTATTCAAAATCTTATCGTTACCAATTATGGTATATTAATTTTCTCATACCTTCTCATGTTATACAAATATTCAAATTAGCTGCTTTCCTACTCTTTCTCTCCTTCCAATTAAATCAGATTTGACAGAATAGAGATCATTATCAATGTCATTATCGATGTTTATTTTTACCTTCATTTTTTTCCATATTTACATTGATTGGACAGGTGTTGCGGAGCACAATATCTAGCTACTTGTTGCTATTTTTTGTCATCTCTTTCGAGAGTTTCAGCTTCCTGGACTCAGCTTTTACCATTCCTTCCCAAACTTTGTCAGTCTTCCTTTTCCACAAATGTCTTCTACATAAATTGCTTGAAACTTCTTTACCCAGCTGTTCTCTTCCATTTTCATCATGTGTTTCTATCAGTAAACTACACACTCTTGCACACTACATCTGATAATTCTTAGACATATTTCCTTCAGCTCATTTCTACTCTGTCATTCTTTCTGGCACCGTCTCTTAGCTTTCTGGCTCTATCTTCTGTACCACTCCACCACCATATTACCTCTGACTGGTTTCTTGCTCCAACCACAGATCTCACCTAGCTCAGGTTGTCCTCAGTCATTGGTCACATTGGCTCATTGAAACATTGTTGTCCTCTGTCTCCACCCTCCTCAATATAAACATCACATAGCACTTCTCAGTTTCCATTTGTTCATCCTTTGATGTGGTTGACCAATCAATGCCAACCGTTTGTGATCCACAATACAAGTTGAACTATTTTTATCCTTTCAATCATTGAATATGAAATGTGTGTGTGTGTCCTTGATTTGACATTGCTTGGTAGTTGTAAACAAGCATCCCCACCATACAAGCAGTATCATTTGTTTCCAATCCCCCATGAAAATATATCTGGCCATGGGGAAACGTTACCTTGCTTAGAAACAGGTGAGGTTTGGTAAGGATATTTAGCCATAGAAAATCTACCTCAATAAATTCTATTTGACATTTGCAAGCCTGGAAAAGTGGATGTTAAACCAATAAGTTTTTTGTTATTAAATATATAAAGTATTTTCCCAACAAATATAAAGTATTTAACCCAGTAACAATTGTTTCAATTACTTCAGTGGTTCTTACCCTGGGAGATAGCACCTCTTTGTTAGTGGTGGTGGAAGGCATTGTGAACCCACTAGAGGACAAGTAAATGTCAAAGGAGTGTAATAGGGAGGTGGCTTGCTGGGTGTTTAGAAGAATCGTGATTTTTGTGAGAGATAAAATATTTAAATCAAGTACAACACATTTTTAAAAAAAAACATCTTTTCGACTGAAGACTGAGTAGGCCATTGTGTTATCAGTGAACAGTGACATGAGTGTTGATGTGGCAAAGTCCATTAACATGTCATTATATAAGGCACAGGTATGGATGTGTGGTTAAGAAGTTCACTTCTCAATTATGTCTTTTGGTTCAGGCCCACTGAAGGCACCTTAAACAAATGTCTTCTACCCTGAGATGACCAATTCTTTGTGAAGAAATTTGTTGGGTAGAAACCGAAAGGAATTCATTTGTGTGTGCCAGTGAGGTGGAGTGAATGGCTACAATCTGTGCTGGACTCTGGCTGCATATGATGACCATCACTACTTGGAGCTGGGTTGCAAACACTGGTGACAGTTTGTAACTAGGCTGCGATTGGTGACATCTCTTGACATTATAAACAAATCCATTAGCTCTGGGTTTACAAATTCTTCTACAATAAAATAAAAAAATTTCTTTTACTCGAAAAACAGATAAGTGTAACAGGAAGAGTATCTAAGCATAAAAAAATTCTGCCTTCAGTACCTGCCCATCAAACCTATGCTAACATGAAAAATCATATAAACAAATAGGATATTAAATCAATGATCAAAACCAGGTTTTGTTTAATTAAAATAATCTGCTTTGGTGGTAGTGATTGCCAAAACATGGAGACAAGGTATATATGTAAAACATCATTCATTGAAGTGTGGTGGTGGTGGTGGGGGCACTGAATTATAAAATAGTTGAGAACTGCTGAACTACTGCAAATATAATTTTTTCAAATTTTTAAGGTGAAATATAAAACCTTCGTAATCATGCTTTATTTATTGACTAACAATAAATGAAAAAATTTATAATTTTCTATAATTAAAATTGTTTATTGTTACAGATTAAACTAGTCTTACTGGAATCCTATGATTTCACAAGCTCACGAGGGAGAAATAGAGATAAATATATTTGCACATATTGTCATTATCATCATTGTTTTAATGCCTGCTTTTCCATGCTGGCATGTGACAGGAGCAAAATTTTCAAAAGCCCTTTCTCTTAACAAATAGTCTGGACATGCTTTCCATGCTTTCCATACATGCTTTCCATACAGACTGCAAGCATTGTTTACAGTCAGTGAAAAATGCATACAAACAAAGTAAATATATACTTACACATGTATACACATATGATAGGTATCTTTCAGTTCCTGTCTACTAAATCCATTTACAAGGTTTTGGTTGACCCAGGGCTATAGTAGAAGAAACTTACCCAAGATGCTAAACTGTGGAACTAAATCCAAAATTACTTGATTGCGAGGTATTTGCATATAACTGGTCTATGTGAGTGTTTTTTTGTGTGTGTGTTTAATTCATCATCATCGTTTAATGTCTGTTTTCCATGCTAGCATGGGTTGAATGGTTCGACTAGGGTCTGGGAAGCCAGGAGACTGCACCAGGCTCCAATCTGATCTGGCAGTGTTTCTACAGCTAGATGCCCTTCCTAACACCGACCACTCCGAGAGTATAGTGGGTGGTTTATACATGTCAAATGGCATAGGGGCCAGAAGGGGCTGGCATTGACCACATTTGGATGATGCTTTTACATGTCACTGGCACAGGAGCCAGTCAAGGGGCACTGACGTCGGTCACATTCGGATTGTACTTTTCATGTGTCACCAGCACAGGAGCCAGTCAATGTGACACTGACATCAGTCACATTCAAATGGTGCTCTTTACATGTCACTGGCACAGAAGCCAGTCAGGGTGAGGGGGATGGCATCAACCATGTTTGGATGGTGTTTTTTATGTGCCACTGGCACGGGGTGCCTGACAGGCAGTGCTGGCATCAGCCACAATCACAATTTCCATTTGATTGTGGTTTGATTTGATGTTGATGTACTTGATTCAATAGGTCTCCTCAAGCACAGCATGTGGCCCTATGATCCAAAGGTACTTTTTGAGTGGGCTGGTTATGCGACACTGGCGTAGGCTACAGCTGTGATCTCATTTTATTTGCTGGGTCTTCTCTGTCACAGCATATCTCCAGAGATCTTGGTCTTTCGTCATTGCCTCTGTGAGGCCCAACGTTAGAAGGTCATGCTTCACCACCTCATCCCATGTCTTCCTAGGTCTCCCTCTATCACAGGTTCCTTCCACTGTTTAGAAGTGACACTTCTTCATACAGCTCTCCTCATCCATCTGTAGTACGTGACCATACCAGCGCAGGTATGGTCACGTACATACCACATCCAATGCTGCTTATGTCCAACATTTCTCTCAGAGCGCTTACATTCTGTCATGTATGCACACTGACATTACACATTCAACAGATCATGCTAGCTTCATTTCTTTTGAGCTTACACATGTCTTCAGCAGTCACGACCCATGTTTCACCGCTGTGAAGCATGGCAGTTTGCACACATGCATCGTACAATGTACCTTTCACTCTGAGAGAGAGGCCCTCTGTCACCAGTAGAGGTAGGATTTTTCTGAACTTTGCCCAGGCTATTCTTATTCTAGTGGTAACGCTCTCAGCATTCACCCCCACTACAGACTTGGTTGCCTAGGTAACAGAAGCTATCAACTACTTCTGGTTTCTCCCCTTGGCATGTGAAGGAATCTGTTTTCTGAGCATCTGTGATGTTTATTGCTCCTGTGCATCTGCTGCACATGAAAGCTATCTTCCCGGTTAATCTTCCTTTGATGTTGCTGCACCTCTTAGGCATCCATAGCTTACACTGATTACATCTTATAGAGTTTCTATCTACACCTTTTCTACAGATCAAGCACGGCCATCTACCCGAAGGGGTGCATGATGTGTTCACCTTCTTACTTACTAAGACGTTGGTTTTTGTGACATTGACTCTAAGGCCCTTCGATTCTAAACCTTGCTTCTACACCTGAAATTTCTTCTAGTTCTGGCAGTGATTCTAGTATGAGGATTAGGTCATCAGCATAGAGAAGCTCCCAGGAGTGACCTGTCTTGAATTCCTCTGTTATTACCTGGAGGACTATGATGAATAAGAGGGCCCACCAGATAAGGGATTGGGGGACCCTGTCAAAGGTTTTCTCCAAGTCTACAAAAGCCATGTATAGGGGTTTATCTTTGGCTAGGTATTTCTCCTGCAGTTGCCGTACCAGGAATATAGCATCAGTGGTGCTTCTACCCAGCACAAAACCAAACTGCATCTCGTCTAAACAGACTCTCTCCCTAATTAGTTGGGCTATGACCCTCTCCATGACCTTCATCACCTGATCCAGCAGTTTCATACCCCTGTAGTTATTTCTATCTAAGGGATCACCCTTACCCTTGTAACAGTTGACTATGGTGCTGCTACGCCAGTCATTGGGTATGACTCTATTATGAACTACCTGATTACAATACGTGTGACTAAGCCATAACCCACGCCACCAGATATTTTAAGCATCTCAGCAGTGATTCCTGATGGGCCAGGGGCTTTTACAAGCTTCATACCCTTAATTGCTTTATCCACCAGGGTGCTGTCTATTCGGATAGATGGTCCCTCTACTGAGTCAACATTTGAAAGTAGTTTTATGATTTATGTATTCTCTTGGGAAATTTAACTTAATGAAAGGGAAAGAAAATAATTAAAATAAATAATTTTTATGTAGGATTTTCTGAGACTTGGAATGTATTTCAAAAGTTCCACAAGAGTAAAAGTGATAAAATACTAGGTTAAACTATGTGAATACTTTTTTTTTTGTTTTACATTGCATGCACCAAAGCTTCTAAAATATGTTTGTAGTAAAGTTCTCTGAGTAAAACTATGTTCAAGACAACAAATGAGCTTGCCATGAAGATAAGTCAATAACAAAGTAATTTGATATCTTGTCTAAAGTGATCCTCAAATGAAGGATATTCCAGGCAATAAATCAGATCTTGTTTTGTCTTGATTGATTCAACCTAATACCTTACCACTTCATTTGCAACTCATTTTAAAGGAGGAGGGCTTAAAAACATCAATAAATCCTTAGTTTTAAGGGTTTTTTTTAATGGTTTACACAAGGGAAAGATTCTAAACCTATGATAATCACAGACAAGTGAATTTAACCCTTTTATTACCATATTTGTGGGGAAATATTTTTGAAATAATGAAGAAATTGATAACAACTTTATTATGCAGCTGGTGTTATTAACATCAATTAACGAGCAATTTTGATGGAAGGTTTTAATTTGGATCACTTCAACCCTTTTGTTAAAAATATTTCTGTTGAAACATACTGCATTTGTTTCAATTAATTTTGAAAACCATGAAGAATTTAGCAATAAAGGGTCGTTATTAAGCGAGTGTCTGAGCATAAATTAACTTTAAAGATCACTTTAAAACATGAAGTTTGTATCCTAGAACTGGGGGTAATTTCAGGCAGATTGATATCAGAAGGGTTAATTTGGCTGATGTTCTTCTTGAAGAACTGCAAGTTGATGCCTACAGGAGAACCATGGAAGGGATAGGAATTAGAGAAGGATGATGTTCTGAGGATGAAAGATGAGCAGGAGACTGTATGGGTGATAAGAGGAAGGGAATTGAATCCCAATGATTCAGGGTCAATTAATTTACCCAAATTACCATTAGTAAATACCATGTGATATTCTCAATGTCTTAGTTCATGATTAATTATATTAACCATTCTCATAAATTGATTTAAAAAGAAAATATTGACATCCAGTATTTTTTAAAACTTTTTCTCTTCTGCCAATTTCCTTAACCCAGTTTTATGCAGAGTGTCCGAGCTGGTCTTGTTGATAATGGTAAAAAGATCTCAAAATACCTTGTGGTTGTCAACCGATCTGGTGACAAAGCGTAAGTAATTTCTCATTATTGCATTTTTTAGCTTTTCATGACTTTTCCATCCTGGTTTCCTTTATTCCCAGTTGTTGTTAATATGATGTAGATTTGCCAGCATGGAAAACGGATGTTAAATGATGATGATGATGATGAATATTGGTGATGGTGTTATAGAAACTTCATATTTGCTTATGTAGAAGCTGCATCTTTAGCTGAGTTAGTTTTGATTGTAGTAAACAAAATGGTTTCGTTTGTTTGCAATTTTCCTTGAAACATGTCTGGCCATTGAGCTGGTCATGTTAAAAAAAAAAAATAGGGAAAATAATATCCTGCTTAGAAACAAGGGTGAGTTAACAACAAAAAAAGCATTCAGCCATAAAAAAACTTACCTCAATGATTTTCATTATATATACTAGTAGAAAGACCATCCTCCAGGTGGTTTTTCTGCTAGCTCCTTGATAATATTTTCACTTTTGATTCCAATTTCTAATAATTTTTATATTTTATGCCTAATTATTTCTTTGTATAATAGTGCTCATGTGCTTAGTAAATATTGCTTTCATTATTTTTATCACTGTCATAATCTCTCCTTTTTAAACAAACATCACGGTAGTCCAACAACAGCGGAAGAAGCAGTTTGTCAAGTTTTACCCTCCTCTCAAAGCAACATAGAGATTTCAATTCAGCGGCCCATCTTTGCAGTGGGTGTGTGTGTGTTGAGAACATTGCAAACAATGAATGAAATAAGCATGAAATGAAAAAATCGTATAGATACAGATGTATACGCCCCTGACTTTAAATACTTTTTCTACAAATACCACTTAAATGGTGTGGCTTCAGAGTATATAGGGATTTATGGGAAAGAATTTTTGTGAGGGGGTGGCAAGAAGAGTTTCAAAAAAATTCACAATCTTTTAATGAAATTTTATACAAATCCCTTTCAAATGGCATAGATTATGATTATAAAGAAATTTGGGGGGGATTTTCCCCAATTTTTTTAAACCACAGCTTTCAAAAAGATGGTGTTGGGGGAGGGGCATCTTTGTATGAAAAAGTTTTCAAAACTTTCTTTTAACACCCCCACCTCCCTCACCATCCCTCTCTGGACATATTTTGACTTTTTTTTCTTCCTTCATTTCAAAACCATGGGAAGAGCATTTTCGGTATAAAAATTTTTTTGAATTGTTAATATTTTCAGAAGGAAAAGTGATTTAAGGGTGATTTGGCTGTTTTTTCTAGTACATTCGAAGACAGCTCTCCTTGTTTCTTTAGCACTCTTGCATGTATTGATGTTTTTCAATATTTTCCCCCATAAATACATTTATATGCTATAAAAAACAAAATTTGAGAAATAAGGAATTTCTTTGCAACCCCACTCCCTGCCCCCGATTGCTTCTGTTTAGAAATTAAAATATTGGAGAGCCTAAGAAGGTCCATTGCTGGCATTTAATCACAGTGATTTTAAAAACTTACTGAGGTGTGAGATCCTGTGCTGAAAGAAAAACAGTTTACAGCATGGAAGATATTTGCAAACCATTCAAGAACACACAAATACCCATTTATGTCAAATATTTTCGTTGCTTTGAAACTGCAATGTGTTCACTGACAAAACTTAACAAAAGTGATGCAGCACCTAATTAATAAGCAGCTTCCTCCATTATAGTATAGATATATATTCAGAAAAATTAGTTAGGATTTAGATAAAGACTATTTATTTAGCACGTTCATCTCTTTTAGGGATTCATATCATGAATGGTTTCTTACAGAAAATTCATACCTTTTATATATATACGATTTTATATTTTAAGAAAAAGAAGGTAGTCAGGATTTGGATAAAATGTATTATTTAGTGCTTTTGTCCCTTTCAGACATAAATACAAAATGACAGAGAACACCTCAAATAGCCACTCCCCAAAACTCCCTTTATATATACACCACATATATATGGTGTGTGTGTGTATATATATATATATATATATATATATATATATATATATATATGTGGAGGCACAATGGCCCAGTGGTTAGGGCAGCAGACTCGCGGTTTCGATTCCCAGACCGGGCGTTTGTGTGTGTTTGTTGAGCGAAAACACCTAAAAGCTCCACGAGGCTCCGGCAGGGGGTGGTGATCCCTGCTGTACTCTTTCACCACTCTTTCTCTCACTCTTTCTTCTGTTGGCCTGCTCGCTTAGCCAGCGGGGTGGCGTCATTCGAAGGCTAAAAACAATGCGAATGCATTGTGACCAGTGATGTGTAGCAACATCTGATGGTCTGGTCGGTCACGTGATCACGTGACGTGATATATATATATATATATATATATATATATATATATATATATCATCATCATCATCATCATCATCATTTAGCGTCCGTTTTCCATGCTAGCATGGGTTGGACAGTTTAACTGGGGTCTGTGAAGCCGGAAGGCTTCATCAGGCCCAGTTAGATTTGGCAGTGTTTCTACGGCTGGATGCCCTTCCTAACGCCAACCACTCCGCGAGTGTAGTGGGTGTTTTTTACGTGCCACCTGCACAGGTGCCAGACAGAGCTGGCACAACGGCCACGAACGGATGGTGCTTTTACGTGTCACTGGCACGGGGCCAGGCGATGCTGGCAACGGACACGAACGGATGGTGCTTTTACGTGTCACCAACACGGGGCCAGACAGAGCTGGCAAACGGTCACGAACGGACAGTGTATATAGCTCCTCTATGCTGATGACCTTGCTCTAATTGCTGATTCACTATCAGAACTGGAGGAGAAGTTTCAGGTGTGGAAACAAGGATTAGAATTGAAGGGCCTTAGAGTCAACCTAGCTAAAACCAAAGTCCTAATAAGTAGGAAGGCAGGCAAACCAAAAATCCATTCAGGTAGATGGCCCTGCTCAATCTGTAGTAGAGGTGTAGGTAGAAACTCTATAAGATGTACCCAGGGTAAGCTATGGACACATAAGAGGTGCAGTAATATCAAAGGGAGGCTAACTAGGAAGATAGTTTTTGTATGTGGCAGATGCTCGGGAGCAATAAACACTGAAAATGCGCAGAGAACAACTTCTGCCACATTCCAGGGAGGAAAACTAGAATTAGTTGATAGCTTCCGTTACCTAGGTGACCAAGTCAGTAGCGGAGGTGGGTGCGCTGAAAGTGTAACTGCTAGAATAAGAATAGCTTGGGCAAAGTTCAGAGAGCTCTTACCTCTGTTGGTAACAAAGGGCCTCTCTCTCAGAGTAAGAGGTAGACTGTATGACGCATGTGTACGAACAGCCATGCTACATGGCAGTGAAACATGGGCTGTGATTGCTGAGGACGAGTAATCTTGCAAGGAATGAAGCCAGTATGATCCGATGGATGTGTAATGTCAGTGTGCATACTCGACAGAGTGTAAGTACCTTGAGAGAAATTGTGGACCTAAGAAGCATCAGATGTGGTGTGCAAGAGAGACAACTGCGCTGGTATGGTCATGTGGCAAGAATGGATGAGGACAGCTGTGTGAAAAAGTGCCACACCGTAGCAGTTGAGGGAACCTGTGGAAGAGGTAGACCCATGAAGACCTGGGATGAAGTGGTGAAGCACAACCTTCGAACTTTGGGCCTCACTGAAGAAATGACTAGTGACCGAGACTTTTGGAAATATGCCGTGCGTGACAAGACCCAGCAAGCCAAATGAGACCATGATCTTGTGGCCTATGCCAGGGGTGTTACCAGCCCACTTATGCGTACCTTTTCCTTCTTTGGACACTAAAACTCAGCTTGCGAAGAATTGTTGAGGCAAGTGAAATCAAAGATCAAAATCAAATTCGATAGAGTGGCTATCTGGCCTCCGTGCCGGTGGCATGTAAAAGACACCATTTGAACGTGATCGTTACCAGCATCGCCTTACTGGCACCTGTGCCGGTGGCCTGTAAAAGTCACCATTTGAATGTGATCGTTACCAACATCGCCTTACTGGCACCTGTGCCGGTGGCATGTAAAAGCACCCACTACACTCTCAGAGTGGTTGGCGTTAGGAAGGGCATCCAGCTGTAGAAACTCTGCCAGATCAAGATTGAAGCCTGGTGCAGCCATCTGGTTTGCCGGCCCTCAGTCATTTGTCCAACCCATGCTAGCATGGAAAGCGGACATTAAACGATGACGATGATATATACATATATGGTGTATCAGAATCGCTGATGTGGCCAATGACAGTACTGCCTGATTGGCACTTGTGCCAGTGAAACGTTAAAAGCACCATCCAAGCATGATCATTGCCAGCGTTGCCTTACTGGCACGGGAAGAACAACATTCGAGCATGGTCGTTGCCAGTGCCACCAGACTGGCCCTTGTGCATGTGGAATGTAAAAGTACCCACTACACTCTCGGAGTGGTTGGCATTAGGAAAGTCATCCAGCTGTAAAAACTTTGCCAGATCAGATTGGAGCCTGGTGCAGCCTTCTGGCTCACCAGTCCTCAGTCAAACCATGCAACCCATGCCAGCATGGAAAGCGGGCGTTAAACGACAATAATTATGATGTATGTATATATATTCTTTTATTCTTTTCGTTTACTTATTTCAGTCATTCGACTGTGGCCATGCTGGAGCACCACCTTTAGTCGAGCAAATCGATCCCAGGACTTATTCTTTGTAAGCCTAGTACTTATTCTATCATTCTCTTTTGCCAAACTGCTAAGTTACAGGGACGTAAACGCACCAGCATCAGTTGTCAAGTGATGTTGAAGGGATAAACACAGACACACAAACATATACACATACATACATACATACATACATACATACATACATACATATATATATATATATAAGTCCTGGGATCGATTTGCTCGACTAAAGGTAGTGCTCCAGCATGGGCTTCCTTCAGTTTCTGTCTACCAAATCCACTCACAAGGCTTTGGTCAGCCTGAGGCTATCATAGAAGACACTTGCCCAAGGTGCCGTGCAGTGGGACTGAACTCAAAACCATGTGGTTGGTAAGCAAGCTATTTACCACACAGCCACTCCTACGCCTATATATATATATCATCATCATCATTTAACATCTGCTTTCCATGCTGGCATGAGTTGGACAGTTTGACTGAGGACTGGTGAGCCAGAGGCTGCACCAGGCTCAATCTGATTTGGCTAAGTTTCTACAGCTGGATGCCCTTCTTAATATCAACCACTCCGAGAGTGTAGTGGGTGCTTTTTATGTGCTACCTGCACCGGAGCCAGTCCGGTAGCACTAGCAACAACCACACTCAAATGTTGCCAGTGTTGCCAGAAAGGCAACACTGGCAATGATCACGCTCGAATGGTGCTTTTCATGTGTCACCGGTACGGGAGCCAATCCGTGGCCCTGGCAATAATCACGCTCAAATATGGTTTTAACGTTCCACTGGCATGAGTGCCGATCAGGCGGTACTGTCAGCGATTGATGATGATGATATATATACACCATATATATATCTCTCTATATATGTAAAACTGAGAATGTGTGTCTGTCTGTCTGTGTGTTTCCCTAAAACTTGAGAACTACACAACCAATTTCATTCAAATTTTACACATGCCTCACTTAAGGTCCAGGGAGTGTCATCGGCAAAGAAAATTTTAACTTTTTCCCTAGGGCGACCCCACAGCAATATCATATTTTCTCCACTATTTCAGTATTACGTGTTAAAAGTGAAACAAAAACATCTCTCTACTGTAATGCAGACACTTTCATTTTAATACTGAAACTATTAAAGTGAAAGTATTATATAACAGGGATGAACCATTAACAGTGGTCATCCTTTTTGCTAGAAGAAGATTCGCTATGGTCTTATATGCTACACCACTGGTTTTCAATTCATATTAATCAAATTAATATTCAATTTTTCACCCTTATTATGTGTGTGTGTGTGTGTGTGTGTATTAGCAATTCGTATAAAATTGCATCAATGACTTGAACTTGAATAAGTGGTTTCACTTAAATGGAGATACATCAAAAATGTTTGTTGTTATTATTATTACTGTTTGACTATTGTAATCACGTTTGTTGGTTCTTTGTCAGGGAAACGTTGTGTTGCATTTGTTAAATAATTGTAAACCGTAACCCTCCCCCTTTCGGAGAAGGGGCTTTGGTTATTGTTTAAAAATTGAATTGTGTCCCTGTTTGGGGAAATTGACAATATTTTCACCGTCTTTACGGAAGCATTTTTGTTAAAATGCCTTCGATAGAAGAAAGTCCAAAAAGGAATTTTGCTACAGCCGTACACTTCTATACAAGAGGGAGGACAAGATCCAATTGATCAAAATTGCAAGGTTATCACTAGCGATATCAAGATATAACTTTGTATTTTGTATTTTATGTATAGATGTCTACATATAGATGTACATGTAATATTTCCACATATATATACACATATATACATGCATAATATAGCTACACATACGCACACACACACACATACATACATAGGGGCAGGTGTGGCTGTGTGGTAACAAACTACGTTCCAAACACATGGTCCTGGGTTCAGTCCCACTGTGTGATGACTTGGCATGTGTCTGCTGCCTCAACTGCTGATGCAGAAAACCAGTAGACGGAGGTTTCACAGCAACTATCGGACAGCACAATATTGATAATAGATGGATTGTTCCATACTTCCCAGTCCTGTCAAAGACTTTCAATGCCCACATCAACGTTGAGTTTTGTAACTCCGTTAAATCCATCAAGTATGTTTGCAAATATGTAAACAAGGGTTCTGACGCTGCAATGTTTGGACTTCAACAAGAATACTGCCAGGATGAGGTCACGCATTATCAGGTGGGACGGTACATAAGTAGCAATGAGGCTTTCTGGCGCATCTTTGGCTTTCCAATTCACCAACGACACCTCACCATTCAACAGCTTGCAGTGCACCTGGAAAATGGTCAAAGAGTGTACTTCACCGATGCTAATGCTTCTCTGTTGGCAGAGGAACCAAGGGATAGCACACTCACTGCATTCTTCATGCTTTGTCAAATGGATCCATTCACTCAATCCTTGCTGTATCCACAGATTCCATCGTACTACACTTGGAATGGAAAAAAATGGGCCCCACGGAAAGCAGGTCAGAATGTTCATGGATACCCTGGCATTAAGTTTCACACTTGCCTTGGGTGAGTATACACAGCGCATCCCACTCAACAACAGAGCTTCTACCTTCGTCTACTACTGCATGAGGTCAGAGGGCCAACGTCTTTCCAGGTCCTAAAAACCATTCATGGACATGTCTGCACAACATACTGAGAAGCCTGCTATCGACAAGGTCTGCTAGAAGATGGTACACAATGGGATGCAACTTTAGGAGAGGCTGCTTTATCACAATCACCTAAAAGTCTCAGGGCACTATTTGCAGTATTACTACAGACATGCTAACTGTGTGATCTGGCCACTCTATGGCTCAAATATAGAGGCAACCAGGCTGAAGACTTTCTGCGCCAAGCTCAACTGCTCTATCCTGACATGGAGGGTATCAGCAATGAAATCTATAACAAAACACTCATTGACATTGAAGACAGAATTGCTAAACTGGGTGGAAATGAATTGACGACGTATGGCCTGCCACAAGCATTCAGGTCAGGGTCAAATAGCCTTCCCACTACTGTCATTCGTGAAACAACCTACGCCACTCAAGCGCTTTCAAAGTACATTGTTGAAAATGAGCCTAAATTACTCCCGGACCAGCTGTAGGCCTACAGAACTATTCTTAACAGTGTACGCCAACGTGAGGGACGAATCTTCTTCCTCGATGCTCCTGGAGGGACAGGAAAAACATTTATTACAAAGCTTCTCCTTGCAGAAGTTAGGCAGCATCAGGACATTGCAGTAGCTGAAGCCTCCTCTGGCATTGCAGCTACTTTATTACCCGGTGGCAGGACAGCACACTCAACTTTTAAACTCCCTCTCAATTTAGCAGCATCCGAAATGCCTTCATGCAACATCAACAAAAGCTCAGATCAGGGACAAGTACTTAGAATGTGTCATTTAATTGTCTGGAATGAGTGCACTATGGCTCACAAGGGAGCTTTGGAAGCATTAGATAGAGCCCTGAAAGACATCCGAGACTGTCAGGCTCCAATGGGAGGTGTAACGCTTCTGTTGTCAGGTGATTTCAGGCAAACTCTTCCTGTCATTCCGAAAGGCACTAGAGCGGATGAAGTCCAAGCATGCCTAAAGTCCTCTACCCTGTGGCATCATGTTACAATCCTCAGTCTCACCACTAACATGAGAGCTCAGCTACACGGCAACAAAATGTCCACAAAGTTTACACAGGACATTTTGACACTTGGTGAAGGCAAGATGCCTCTCGATGCTGCAGGACAAATGGAAGTGTGGTCATTTTCCTCTGTTGTTAATTCTGTAGATGACCTCAAAAACAAAGTCTTTCCCAACTTCACACAAAACTACCAAAATCACAATTGGCTGTGTGAAAGAGCAATATTAGCTCAAAAAAATGTCGCTGTTAACAAAATTAATCAACAGTTAATGCATTCTCTTCCCGGCACTATACACACTTACAAGTCTGTTGATACAATTCCAGATATAAATGAAGTTGTGAACTATCCTCCTGAATTTCTCAATTCACTGGAGCCTCCTGGACTACCTCCACACATATTAGCACTTAAAGTTGGAACTCCTGTAATGCTACTCCACAGTCTGGAACCACCAAGACTTTGCAATGGAACATGACTGGTGATAAAGAAAATGATGTCACACGTTATCGAGGCGATCATTCTTTCTGGATGTCGAAAAGGTGATGACGTCTTTATTCCAAGAATTCCTCTTACTCCATCAGGAGCAGAAATTCCATTTACATTTAGAAGACTGTAATTCCCCCCTTCGTGTCAGCTTTGCCATGTCCATTAACAAATCTCTGTAGCTGGTCTTCTCTTGGAAGAGCCCTGCTTCTCGCATGGGCAGCTGCATGTTGGCTGCTCAAGAGTAGGAACCAAAAGAAACCTTTTTGTATATGCTCCACAAGGAAAAACAAGGAACATTGTTTACAACGAGGTATTATAATCTGAACAACCATGAGGTATATACATGATCCCCTTTTTTTTAACAAACTTCATGTACTTTCATGTATTTATATTAATATACATATAGTCTAATTCTATATATACAGAAAAGTCTAATTCTTCAATTGAATGTAACCGGGCAACTCCGGGTATCTCTGCTAGTATATCTATATATATAAAACTGAGAATATGTATCTGTCTGTCTGTGTGTTTCCTTAAAACTTGAGAACTACACAACCAATTTCATTCAAATTTTACACATGCCTTACTTAGGGTCCATGTAGTTTCATGGGCAAAAAAAATGTTCAACTTCTTGCCTAGGGCGAGCCCATAGCAATATCATATCTTCTCCACTATTTCAGTATTACATGTTAAAAGTGAAACAAAAACATTTCTCTATTTTATGTCAGATACTTTCACTTTAACAATAAAAATTAGAGATAATAATAACAATTGAATTATATGTAGTAAGTAATAATTAAAATCAAACTAAAGTATAATATAATAATTAAATCGTAACATAACAAAAGTAAAAATAGCAATTGGTATAAAATTGCATCAATGACTTGAACTTGAATAAGTGGTTTCACATGAATGGGAATAAATTAAAAATAAAATTAGTGTGCAGAAATGGAGTAGCTGTGCACATATTTTTTACCACGGCTTTTACATTAGATTATCTGCTAATTAGCTAGCATTAAGTATCTATATGAAGTTTGGCTGTATGTAATGTCTGTTTTCTCGAACAGCTGCTTCTACTGAGTACTGCTGTTGGTTTATTTCTTATACATAAAGAACTATAGCTTCAACTGCGTGCTGCTTTTTGATACACCGTAAGGTTTGTTGATATTATTATTCCTGTTTAACTATTGCTATCACGTTTGTTGGTTCCTCGAAAGGGAAACGTTGTTGTGTTGCATTTGTTAAATAATTGTAAACCGTAACCCTCCCACTTTGGGAGAAGGATCTTTGGTTGTTTAAAAATTGAATTGTGTCCCTGTTTGGGGAAATTGACAATATTTTCACCGTCTATACAGAAGCATTTTTGTTAAAACGCCTTCGATAGAAGAAAGTCCAAAAATGAATTTCGCTGCAGCCGTCAGCGGGCACGAACTCATTAAAATGGAAGAAATACAAACCGATTTCGGATTGATCACCGACAAAGACGGTGAATCTAGGATAACACCACCAAATGAAATAAAAAATTAAATTAAAGAAAAGACTATTGTCTATAAAGTATACAATGTAGAGAAAAAAAAAAGATCTGAACACCTGGAGGAAAGCACCATTGAAAAGTGTCTTGGTGTGACTATGAAAGCTATCTAACTAGAGGCGGTAAATTTGCCACAATAGAAGCAAGGTTCAAGTCAACGGAGCGTGCAAGGGAGTACTCGACTCGAACCTTGCAAAGTGGAAATATTTTAGTTTTACCTTTATATCTGGGACGTAGGACGTCCCGGATAAAAATTAAAAATGTCCTCCCAGAAGTAGAGGTAGGCTGGATTGTAGCCACACTTCTATACAAGAGGGAGGACAAGATACAATTGATCGAAATTGCAAGAGACGGGCCTACAATTCTAGTCTGTTATATATTTTGAGTATTGTTATCACTAGCGATATCAAGATATAACTTTGTATTTTGTATTTTATGTGTAGATGTATATATATAGATGTACATGTAATATGTACACATATATATATGCACTAGCACTATGACCCGGCAACAACGGGTCATAATGCTAGAATATATATATATATGAAACAGTCATGGAAGTCTGGTGCAGGCTTCTGCCTGGCTGGCTCTTGTGAAACCATCCCATGCATGCTAGCATGGAGGGCGGACATTAAGCGATGATGATGATATTTATTTGGTTTAAAAATAAAAACACAAAGACAAGGTGAAAGAACGACAAACAAGGTGTATTAGGTTGACACTGAGGAAAAAATGGTGGAAGCCTTTAATGTGTGCATATACACACATGCAACAAGTTTCTTTCAGTTTCTGTCTACCAAATCCACTTAGAAGTCTTTGGTCAGCCTGAGGCTTATAGAAAATTCTTGTCGAATTTGCTATGAGTGGGACTGAACCTTAGACTACATGACCAGGAAGGTGTTTTAACCACTCATCCATATCTGCAACTACAAGGAAATAAATTAAATTCAGATAAGCCAACAACAGAACCACTACATGGTTTCTCAACCTGTTAGAAACAGCGTCTAGATATCCCTCAAACCACATGTTTTATACGAAAGAAGGGTGCATTGGATAATATAGCTTGAGCTATACTACTTCATAAAAAAATGTATATATTGTATGACTGTGGTTGGATAAAGGTTGAACTGATTCAACAATAAGAACAGCTACATTCAGATGACAGGATGTTAGCAGTAGAAGTTATTGTTGTAACAAGTAGACTCTCTGTCTGATAGTCTAAGTCCACTTCAGTTGTGGCATGGAAATAAGTGGTTTAATATGTGTTGTTGCTGAGTAGTTTGCAGGTTGCTATGGTCTTTCTAAGTGTGTGTAATCAATGACAAGATTATTGTGTTAGATATTGATTAGTTTATTTATTCTTTCAAGCAAAACCTGAATTTGCCTTCATTAGCATCCAGTTATGTTTTTTCTTTGATTCAAAATTATGCTTTTGTTTTGTCAAAGAAAATTAAAAGATCCTACCACAGAAGCAGCACTGTACCAGAACAGGTATAAAATGTGGATAAACAGATGTTCTACTCTGAAGGGAAATTACTAAATTGAGGCAGTTAGATCAGGCCTTTAGAGTGATGATATAGGATCATCTTCATTATTTTAGGTTTTCTTTCTCTGCTAACTTGCATTGGATGGGTCACCACATCCTGACTTCTTTCTTAAGTGGGAGGAGCTCTGTTTTCATTTTGATCTGGTTCCTACAGATGGATACTCTTCCTACCACCAACCACTTTACAGAATGCACTGTGTACATTCTCTTGTGGCACCAGTTCTAGAGAGTTTTATAAACCCTCAGCAAGATAAGACCAAAGGAGCCTCACAACTCTACATTTCCTCCCCTTGTTTGCCAATACTTGAGCTCCCCAGTGTGACAGGACTAAGGGATATTGCAGCTCTACTTTACCCCCGCTTCTTCACTAATCACTGTAGAAAGTGTGCAGTGAAAGAAACTTAGAGGGGGTCCTTCTGGTTCGCATGTAGTACTTTGTATGCTTAGTGTAGGAAGTATGCAGTAACTTCAGCTCTGCTGGGTGTGGACGGTATTCGTTCAAATGATGACTGCTCTGGTAAAAATAAACTGTATTTTTAGTTTTTCAGATATATTCATCAAATTCAGATCGGTTTATCTTCATGACATATTTTGTTTTTCACTCAATGAACCTACCTTTGGCCTTGATGGCAGCCACCAGGCAACCTCTGAACCACAGGCCTTTGTTACTATCTCCCATTTTAGTAGGCCCTGGTAATCCTGGCCCTCGGCTCATCTTTCTTGTTGTAGCTGGATTCGTTGGTCTTTCATTCCACTATGCCCCACACAAAGAAGTCAAGGAGGTTGCAGTCAGATGAGTTGTTCTCGGTGCTAAATTTCTGGTCTTGGTGGAAATTCTTCTCATTTGAGAAGACCCACAGCATGTCTGACTCCAGTAGCTGTTTCAACATGTTGATCAGCTTTTTGGTGTGCTCGAGTCACTTTCCCTGCATCACCTTGGACACAAATTGTCTCTTCCCTTGTTTTGGTATGAAAAGTAGTAACTGTTCCTCATGCACCTCCATCCTGTTGAGCTTTTCATCCATTCCTTTCTCCTGTTCAATTACACACATTGACTTACTGGAGTTATTGTTGATGATCTGGATTTCAGGGGCAAATTCTGGTGCTCTGATTTTCCTCTCTGTCTTGTAGTCAAACCCTGAATCTTCCAGCTTCTGTCTGACCTTTTCCATCATCCTTCTGCTGATATTGAGGAAGTCTGAAATCTCCTTGTTTGTCCATCCAGCATGGATTCCAAGGAAGGATTCCATGTCTCTCCCACAAATTGAGGGATTCTAATTTTTCATAGTCAATTATTCTGCAAAAAAATAAAGTAAAAACGGTTCTTTCTTTAAAGAAGAAAAAGACTGACATCATCATTTAACGTCCATTGTCCATGTTGACATGGATTCGGCCCTTTGACCAGAGCTGGCAAGCTGGAGAGCCACATCAGGCTCCTGTCTGATTAGGCAGAGTTTCTCTGGCTGGATGCTCTTCCTAATGCCAACCACTTTACAGAGTGTGGTGGGTACTTTTATGTGGCACCAGTACAAGTGCTTTTTACATGGCACAGGCACGCAACTCTTGCAGGTCAATCCTCTTTGCCGGTGGGGGAGGGGTTAACACTTTTGCTGTGGAGGATGAATCTTCTTGAGTACAGCAAGATGCCAGGTATCTTGGTCCTTTTTCATCTCATCTGAATGGTTCAGCATCCTGAGGTCGTCTTTCTGTACTTCATCTCATGTCTTCCTAGGTCCCCCTATTCCACATGTTTCATCCACTTTGAGAGATCGGCACTTGTTCAGCAGTTGGCATTACCAAACCAGCATAGTTTTCTCTCTTACAAACTGCATCTAATTCCTCTCATGCTTAACTTCTCTCCCAATACACTAGCACTCTGTTGAACATGTACACTTACATTACACATCAGAGCATACTAACCTCAGTCCTCTCTAGCCTTCGCCTGTCCTCTGCATTCAGGGCCCATGTCTTGCTACCATGTAGAATTGCTGTCCACAAGCATGCATCATACACTCTTTCTTACCCTCAGAGTGAGAAACCATTTGTAGCCAACAAAGATAAAAGCTCTCTGAATTTCCATCATCCTATTTCTATTCCAGCTATCATACTTTCTGTGCATCCTCCCCCACATCTAATTTGGTCCTCTAGATAGCAGAAATTATCCCCTACCTCTAGCTAATGAGCCACCAGGGCATTTGAGAGAATCAATTTCCTGAGTATCTGTAGTTTTTATGGCTCCTGTGCATCTTCCACATACAAACACTACCGTCTCTGATAACTTCCCATTGCACCTCTTGTGTGTCCATAGCTTATATTGTGTACACCATATGGAATTCCTGCCATCTCTGGTCTAACTGACCAACTCCTGTCAGTATGGGCAACTGATGTTAAAAGATGATGATAACGATGATGATTGTGTGTGTATATGCATATATATATATATATATATATAATATATATAGATATATATATACCGGAGTAAACACATAAATGTGAAACAAGGTGGAAAAAAGAGTACTCAAATACCAGTGGTAGAGTAATATGCTTTATTTTAAGCGCAGAAATTCAACAAATCTGTTACTCTGATTTCTCGTTGCTGTTCATCAGACAGTTTTTGCTAGAATGGAACATATATATTAATTCAATCTATACTCTTACAACGCTACACCTTTAAAAGAAATGGACTTGTTTGATTGGCCCTTTAGAAAAAACGGTCAATCTTCGAGCGATAAACAAAAGGTCAAAAATATATGTTATATATCAAAAAAACTTATAATTATAAAATTATAAAATCCGAGGAAAAAACCTATTGCCGTTAATGAAGACAGTACAAATTAATGCATAGAAATTAAACCTGTTATAAATACTGCATACATTTTATTAAATCCACAATATATATCAACATACACAAAATGATGCGCGTAAACGCCATACATACATATACAGACGTATGAATATGAATCTATTATACACATAAACATGTGTACATATATTCACGCAAACCGTCTCGCACGCAAGCTAAAATTCATCTATTAGCATTCTCATATACTGAGCAAGGAGGGGAACGAAAGAAAGGGTCGTTCCCCTCCTGCTCAGTATATGAGAATTGCTACATAGATGAATTTTAGCTTGCGTGCGAGACGGTTTGCGTGAATATATGTACACATGCTTTTATGTGTATAATTTAGATCATATTCTACGTCTGTATATGTATGTATGGCGTTTACGCGCATCCTTTTGTGTATGTTGAATATTATGATTTTAATATCAATATGTATGCAGTATTTTACAGGTTTAATTTCTATGCATTAATTTGTACTGTCTTCATTAACGCAATAGGTTTTTTCCTCGATTTTATTATAATTTTTATAAGTTTTTTATAAGTATATATATACATATATTTTTGACCTTTTTGTTTATCGCTCGAAGATTGACCGTTTTTCTAAAGGCCAATAAACAATCCATTTCTTTTTAAGGTGTAGCGTTTGTAAGAGTATAGATTGAATTATATATATGTTCCATTTAGCAAAAACTGTCTGATGAACGGCAACGAGAAACTCAGAGTAACAGATTTTGTTGAATTTTCTGCTGCTTAAATAAAGTATATATATATATATATATATACCGGAGTAAACATAAATGTGAAACAAGTGGAAAAAAGAGTACTCAAATACCAGTGGTAGAGTAATATGCTTTAAATAATTATATATATATATATATATATATATGTTTACATGAAGGCGGTGAGCTGGCAGAAACGTTAGCAAAATGCATAGCCGTATTTCGTTTGTTGTTATGTTCTGAGTTCAAATTCCGCCAAGGTCGACTTTGCCTTTCATCCTATCGGGGTCGATAAATTAAGTACCAGTTATGCACTGGGGTCGATGTAATCAACTTAATCCGTTTGTCCCCTTTGTGTTTAGCCCCTTGTGGGTAGTAAAGAAATATATATATATTACATGCTTCAGCATCTAAGGCTGTGACCATGCTGGGGAAATGCCAGTGTAATCACCTCTTTAATGGTCAATTCTATGTGATTGGCTTTTGGTGAAGGAGAGAGTTCGACACTGCTTTCCTTTTTTGTGTTTCCTGCCTTGATATTGGTTCATATGGGACCTTGGATAGCAGAAGGTCAAGTTGTTTCTTGAAAACATCTCAGATCCCTTAGATGTTTCGGCAAGGTGTTCAATAGCTGTGGGCCTTCAGATGTTTTGGCAGAGGGTTAAATAGTTGGAGCCCTTAAATGCCAAGCTATTGCAGTACATAGTCCTCACTTTAGATGGGATAGCTAGGACCTTTAGAACAGTACAGTGACATCCAGTTCAGGGCCTTGTATAGCTCTCGACCTTTGGAACAGTGCAGTGACATCCAGTTCAGGGCCTTGTATAGCTCTCAATTCCAAAGTTTGATGCTAGCCCTTCCAGGATCTTCCATACATACACCACTGCATACCTCTCCCAGTAGCTCAGCTGTTCCATTGATGCAATCTTCCTGGTGTTACATCGCTGAACTGCCTCAAGTTCTGCTATTAATTTGACACTGTAGAGTGATCACAGTTGAGAGCAACTGTCCAGATGGCTGAGTACAAATGTCCTCCGTAGAACCAGCATAGTTTCTTGGTCCTTTGTTCTGAATGTTCATCCATTCGACTGCACACTGCCACCAACTTGGTGATATGCATGTGAAACGAGGCATCCCCAGGTCATGCACTGTATGTGACACTGGGATTGCCACTCCTTTTAGTCCAAAGTATCATTGTTGTGTCTTCTGAGCACCAATTAGTTGGTAGCGGAGGGCTTGGAATTTGCCTGCATTAAACTACATGCTCTTTTCCTCAACCCATTTATATATTTCTGTTGAAGATTAGCATCAGAAGGTACCTTGACTGCTTGTACTACTTTTGTGTCGTTAGCATAGCTAGTAAGTGTGGCTGTCTGTGTAACCTGTGGCATGTCTGAAAGAGCCACCATGAACAGCAGTGGTCCCAATACAATTCCTTACCATTTTCACAAACAGCAGGATGGAGTGCCACTGCATAGTACCAAATATCCAGACTTTGCCATTACTGGCTCCAACTATGTTGACCCTGTGGAGAACCTTTGTTCTCAGTCGCCTGGACTACTGCTCCCAGGTATGGTCTCCACATACCTGTTGATTATGACGATGAGGGTTCCAGTTGATATGATCAACAGAACAGCCTGCTCATGAAATTAACGTGCAAGTGACTGAGCACTCCACAAACACGTGTACCCTTAATTTAGTTCTCAGGGAGATTCAGTGGGACACAGTGTGTGACAATGCTAGCCCTTTGAAATATAGGTACAACAGAAACAGAAAGAAAGAGTGAGAGAAGGTTGTGGCAAGAGAGTACAGCACGGTTTGCCACCAAATCCTACCGGAGCCATGTGGAGCTTTAGGTGTTTTCACTCAAGAAATGCTCACAACACCTGGTCTGGGAACTGAGACCATGATCCTACAACTGCGAGTCCACTGCCCTAACCACTGGGTCATTGTGCATCCATGGTCACCACATAGTGCCAAACTAACAATGGAGCTTGAAGCAGTCCAATGCTGCACTTACACTCAGTTGTGTATACACACTGACATTACACATCTAGCAGAGCATACTATCTTCATTTCTTTCAAGCCTACACTTGTCCTCAGCAGTCACAGTTCATGTTTCACTGCTGTGTAACATGGCTGTTTGCACACAGGTATCTACTTTTCACTTAGCAAGAGACCCTTTGTTACCAGCAGAGGTAGGAGCTCTCTGAACTTTGCCCAGACTACTCTTATTCTATCAGCTACACTCTTGGAGCTTCCACCCCCACTACTTACTTGGTCACTTAGGTAACAGAACCTATCAACTGCTTCTAGTTTTTCCCCTTGGGATGTGATGGAATCTGTTTTCTGTACATCTTCAGTGTTTATTGCCCCTGTGCATCTGTCACACACAAAAACTACCTTCTCAGATGGAGATTCTACCGACGCCTAGCAGAACTATTAACCTGGAGGGATTTGTGATTTTTATATATATAAAAGCATGTGTGTGTGTGTGTGTGTGTGTGTGTGCATATATATATATATATATATATATATATATATGCCAGTGCCACGTAAAATGCCTCTTTTGAGTGTTGGGCCTCATGGAGACAAAGTGGCTGAGCTACTTTCAGTTGTTCGACCTCACAGAGGCAATTACTGAGACCTTTGGCATTATGTCGTGCTTGAGAAGACCCCGCAAGCCAAGCAAAACTGCAGTCATGGCAGATACTAGTATCATGCAATTGGCACCCGTGGTGGTGGCACGTAAAAGCACCCATTACACTCTCAGAGTGGTTAGGGTTAGGAAAGGCATCCAGCCACAGAAACTATGCCAAATCTGACTGGGGTCTGGTGCAGCTTTCCAGTTTGCCAGTCCGGGTCAAACCATCCAGCCCATGCCAGCATGGACAACAGAATTTAATGATAATGATATATATATATATATATATATATATAATATATATATATATATATATATATACACACACACACATATATAAATATATATGTTTGATTAGCCATTAAATCTCTATTTAAGCATTTCCCCACATCTGCAAGGTAGAAAGTTTAATTTTTTTGTGTCTTTGTATGTAGCCTGACAAGCTGTCCACAAAGCTGTGACTTTCATGGATACAAAACCTTTAATAACTCTATGACCAGAATTTAACTTTTTGTTTTAGCTCTATTCTTCAGAGTGTGCTTTTTTTCCGATATATGTTTTATTGACTCTGTATATATTATATCTTACCCATTGCAAGATCTCATTCTTCATCTCTTGCTTTACAGTCACTTCTTGACCAAGATACACATAGCTGCTCACCTCTTCTTTTTCGTCATGTCTGGCTGTTAAGTGACTGATTGGTATACCCTCAGGCCACATGTACTTGGTTTCTGTATGGTTGGTCTTCAGGCTGACTGCCGAACCCCTGCAATCCAGTTCATCCAGCATGGTCAACAGCTGACCACTGCTCTCCGCCATCAGCAAATCTCAGATGGTTGATCAGCTCTCCATTTATCTTTATGTCCTCCATTCCAGTTGATGTCTCGCATGACCATCTTGAGACATGCTACAGAAAGCCTTGCTTGACACCCTTCTCCACCGGAACATTCACTGTTGAGGATAACAGATCCACATTCGTTGTGCACCCATTATTCACCTCCCTAAGGTGGGTAACATACTGCATTGTCACACCTTGTTCCCTGAGAGCTTGCAGTACTGCGTTGATATATCAGTGCTGTCAAAGGCTTTCTCGTAATCAATAAATGCAATGCACAGAGGCAGCCAGCACTTTCTCACATTATGTATATATAATTTGTGTGTGTGTGTTTCGCTGACATGGCCGATGACAGTACTGCCTGATTGGTACTTGTGCCAGTGGAGCGTTAAAAGCACCATCTGAGCGTGATTGTTGCCAGGGCCACTGATTGGCTCCTGTGTTGGTGGCACGTAAAAAGCACCATTCGAGCGTGATCGTTGCCAGTGTCGCCTTACTGGCACAGGTGGCAGTAGCATGTGAAAAACAACATTTGAGCATGGTCATTGCCAATGCTGCCAGACTGGCTCCTGTGCAGGTGGCACATAAAAAACATCTTTTGAGCGTGGCCATTGCCAGATCCGCCTAACTGGCCTTCATGCCGGTGGCACATAAAAGCACCCACTACACTGTCGGAGCAGTTGGCCTTATGAAGGGCATCCAGCTGTAGAAACCGTGCCAGATTGGAGCCTGGTGCAGCCATCTGGTTCGCCAGTCCTCAGTCAAATCGTCCAACCCATACCAGCATGGTAAGCAGACGTTAAACGATGATGATGATGATGATATATATATATAATGTGTATGTACTTTTTTGTTGGTTGGTTCTATCATGCTGTAGTGTAACTTATACATACTATTAATTCACTTGTTGTCATAGCAACTATTACTGTTGGGAAGCAAGTGTATGTGAAAGAAAGAGTAAGATTGAAAAGAAAATGGAAAAAATAGAGTGTAAAAGATGATGAGAAAGTGAGAGGAAAAAAAGGAGTGGGATGAAAATTCAGAGAGAGAGAGAGAGAGCATGGAGTAAAGGTGAGGGAGAGAGAGAAAGAAGTGTTGAGTAGTTTAATGAAAAACAAAGAGAAAAAGAGTTAGGTGATTGAGTTATAGAATGTGAGAAACAAAAGATTTCAAATAGTAAGACGAAAAAGAGAGAGAAAAGATAACTATTCATGAATAGATTCTGGTAGATTTGGATGTGAATATCTGATCCCTGTTGTTTTCCATCATTGGAGAACATCTCTTCTCTTTAGACAACGTGTATCTCAAACGCATGCTAGTCACCAATGTAAGGAAACTTTGAGACATCACAGCATTTCCTTTTCATTCTGAGTCACTTCAGCCAAGGCTACCCTGCTGGACTGATAAATCTAATAAGAGCAGGGACTCTTGTTTATAGCAATCAGTAAGTTTGTTGATGCATGCTATGATGATGATGAAAAACAATGAGATATTCACTTTCTAATCTAGAAGGCATAGCTGTGTTGTTGGAAAGGCTTCTTCCCTAATGTGTGTGTTCTCTTTGGTTCAGTCCCACTGTGTGGTACCTTGTGCAAATATCTTCTACTATAGCCCTGGACCAACCAAAGTCTTATGAGTAGATTTTGGGAGATGGAAACTAAAAGAAGCCAAGAAGCCCATTGTGTGTGTATATATATATGTGTGTGTGTGTGTGTGTGTTTGTGTGTTTATATTTCTGTAACTTGGCGGTTCAGCAAAAGAGAACAAAAGAATAAATACTAGGCTTAAAAAAGACAAAAACAATTAATGGGGTTGATTTGTTGAACTGAAATTCTTCAAGGCAGAGCCCTGGCATAAGCACACTGCAATGGCTGAAGCAAATCTCTTATTATAAAAGGCAGATTTTATCTGCCTCCCTTTGTATCTTATAGAAATCTACAATATAGGATTTCTTCAATTACAATTTACCTAGCATTTTTAAGAGTAGAATGCATCGGGTCGTGCCAGGTCCACTTTTTAAAATTTCAACCCCAATTAAGCAAAATTTAGAGAAAACTCACATTGTGGTGTATGAGTCAAATGCTTCTCTTAGTGTGGGATACAGCACACGCAAACGCACACACACAGTGTGCAACGAATAAAGTGAAAGTAATTCACTTTCTGTAGTGAGTGACTCTTTCACTCTACATTCCCACTTCCTCTTTAAACACATAGACATGCAAATATATAAATAAAATTGTAAGCTAACGTGTGAGTGTGTGCGTGTGTGTGTGTGTGTGAGGATGCGTGTGTGTGTGTGCGTTTTTTACGACGAATATAAGACCTATATCCAAGTAGCAGAAAGATCGCCCAAAAGTGTATATAGATATTTAAATGTATTTATATATTCATCTATACACAGATGTATGTATAATGTGTGTGTATATATTTCCATAGCGGTAACCTTTCACTCCATACAAAGTTTTTTAGGACGAATATAAGATCTAAAGTATATACAAGTAGCAGAAAGATCGCCCAAAAGTGTATATAGATATTTAAATGTATTTATATATTCATCTATGCACACATGTATGTATAATGTGTGTGTATATATTTCCATAGAGGTAACCATTCACTCCATACAAAGTTTTTTAGGGCGAATATAAGATCTAAAGTTATCTCTAAGAAAAAGAAAGATCGCCCAAAAGTGTATATAGATATTTAAATGTATTTATATATTCATCTATACACAGATGTATGTATAATGTGTGTGTATATATTTCCATAGAGGTAACCTTTCACTCCATACAAAGTTTTTTAGGATGAATATAAGATCTAAAGTTATCTCTAAGAAAAAGAAAGATCGCCCAAAAGTGTATATAGATATTTAAATGTATTTATATATTCATCTATGCACACATGTATGTATAATGTGTGTGTATATATTTCCATAGAGGTAACCATTCACTCCATACAAAGTTTTTTAGGACGAATATAAGATCTAAAGTTATCTCTAAGAAAAAGAAAGATCGCCCAAAAGTGTATATAGATATTTAAATGTATTTATATATTCATCTATACACAGATGTATGTATAATGTGTGTGTATATATTTCCATAGAGGTAACCTTTCACTCCATACAAAGTTTTTTAGGACGAATATAAGATCTAAAGTTATCTCTAAGAAAAAGAAAGATCGCCCAAAAGTGTATATAGATATTTAAATGTATTTATATATTCATCTATACACAGATGTATGTATAATGTGCGTGTATATATTTCCATAGAGGTAACCTTTCACTCCATACAAAGTTTTTTAGGACGAATATAAGATCTAAAGTTATCTCTAAGAAAAAGAAAGATCGCCCAAAAGTGTATATAGATATTTAAATGTATTTATATATTCATCTATACACACATGTATGTATAATGTGCATGTATATATTTCCATAGAGGTAACCATTCAATCCATACAAAGTTTTTTAGGACGAAAATATCTATATATAAAAGAAAGGTTGTGTGTCTGTCTACTCCGATTTAGATTCCTAACTACTCCCACATTTTGCAATGCAGTTTAACCAAAACCGGGTATCTTACAGTCGTGATTCATATCGAGCCCTTCTGGGTATTAGCGCGCGTCTACGATGAGTCTATGATTTTACAAATAATTTACCATCATTTTTTTCCATTTTAATGCATATTTTTTTTAATAAAGGGAAGTAACTCTCAAACTTCACACCAATATGCGTGCTCATATGCGACGTAATATCACATCAGCAGCATTTCCTCACACCCTCCTTGCACTTGGCGAAGGCAAAATACCAGGGGATGAAAATGGTAATATTGCCATCGATTCCATTTGTACCATTGTTAAGACGCCTTCTGATCTCAGAGATGCAGTGTTCCCAGATCTACAAGCTAATTATCAGAATATGGATTGGATTGGCAAAAAGGCTATACTGGCCCCGAGGAATAAAACTGTTCACCATATTAATGATGAAATGCTAAAACTCATTCCTGGGGAAGTATATCAGTCTATCGATACAACTCCGGACTACCACCACACTTTCTCAAACTTAAAGTTGGTGCCCCTATAATGCTCATCAGAAATTTGGTTCCCCCAAAACAATGCAATGGCACACATTTTATCATTAAGTCCTTATCTCCCACCGTAAACTTATATCAATATTTGCCTGAATAATCATCATAATTCAGTGCAATCATTAACAGTACTTTCAAGCAATTCAGCCCCGAGCAACGCCGGGCAATTCTGCTAGTAAAAGATAAAATCAGGTTTTCTCTACAGACCTTCTTTAGAAACCACAGCCAGTGATGCTTGTAAAAGAGCATCACTGTCATACAAGAGAGGTTATTTGTTTCTAATGTTCCTTGGAAAACATGTTGTGATATGAGGAAGTATTACGCTGCCTGGAAACAGATGGGAGCTGGCAATGGCAAGGTCATCCAGTCATAGAAAATCTTACTCGACAAATTCTGTCTGACCCATGCAGGCCTGGAAAAGTGGACAATAAATGATGATAAATCTAGCAGAACATTAAAAATGATTAGAAACACCATTATTTGGATTATTTCTGGGTGCACTTCATGAATCATTAAAGAGATAAATAAATTGATAATAAGGAAAAACAAAAAGACAGTGTAAACATAGCCATAACTAAAATAAAACACTGATAACATGTGAGACAGTAAATCAGTGCCAGACCAATCAATATGTCATCGTTGGCTGAAATGCCAATGCTGGAAACTATTGGTATTTATAAATAGTTTGTTTTTCGGATCCATTTGGAATGTTGCTCTTCATTCCACCAACTCTCTTTCTCTCTCCTCACAATACACTCTCTCCACGTCCCAATGACTACTCGTAATTTATTTGTTTTTGCATTGAATCAAGTTGGAATTTTTATCTTGGTTCCATTCAGTTTCTCTGCCATCTATTTGTATCATATAAAGGAATTCATTCTTTTATTTTGAATCAATTAAAACAAACACACATGGGAAGTCTGGATGAAAGAAAATGATAATTGGCAGGAGAAAGGAAAGCTGAGCAAAGCATTATAAGAGAAACCCAAAGAACAATCAAACATTATTCAGATATAAAAAAGGAGCTCAAGCATCTTCCAAAGAATGCTGTAATCAAAGAATTATTACATTATTTCAGCTTGAAAAATTTCTTTGCATAATTAATTCCAAAATCAAATCCTGTTATTCTTTATGGATACCATACTTATATATATATAAGACAAGACGAGTTGCCGAACAAATTCTTCAGACTCTTTGATTAATTTCATTCTTTTATTTGAAAAGCACTTTTCAAGGTTTTCTCTACAGACCTTCTTTAGAAACCACAGCCAACACTGATTTGTTACAATGCTTCATCCCAACATGCTCTCAATGCAATCGAAGGCAGAAGAATTGGCAATGAGCACATATGCACATTTCCGAAGTGCCCACTCTTTCCTCAGTACTAGACCCAACCCATCAACCATCCACACACTCCTTGCTCAAATAGCCACTGGTGGTGCAGCACTATTGCATATACCAATTTTACACATCAAACACATTCTTGGCAGCTGGTGTGTCCATATCAATTACTTGCTGGGACACTATACTCTGTTATACAACCACAATATACTACCAAGTATATTAATTCTTTAGGCATTTAACCAGGTCATATCTGGCCCAAATATTCCATTTCCAACTAAGTGATGCGACTCTCTCCTTTATACTGTTTTTTGCCTCCATCCTTCTCTAATTCCCTCTTTCACCCCCTCCCTCCCTCCACTATTTTCTATCTGTATATATATATGGCAAGAAGAAAATGGAGGGAATCCAGAGGTAGTATTCATCAGCTGTTAGACATTATATTATGTCTATTTATTTATTTTAAACAGTTCAGATAATATATAAATACATGTGTAAAGTACCAGTAATTTCTAGAATAGAGAGAGAAGAACAGTTTCTTACAGCTGTTTCAGCCAAGAGGTCACAGTACCCCATATGTTATTTCCATCTTTTCAGTGTATTGTAAGTCTGTAGATAAAATTCGGGTACTTGGGTATGCCTCTAGGCTTCGTCAGAGAGTTTTTATAAGATAGTCCAAGAAGTTTATAGGGTTAATTTATGCATATATAAGTACACAGGCTTCGTCAGAGAGTTTTTTTATAAGATAGTCCAAGAACTTGGACTATCTTAAAAAACTCTCTGACTGCACCAAGCACTGCCATCTGTTTTGGCATGATTTCTAGAGCTGGATACCCTTCCTAACATCAACCACTCAACAAAGTGTACTGAGTGCTTTTTTTTTCCATACCATCTTAATAATTACAAAGTCATTTTGCTAAATTTTTCGTTATTTTCAAAATTAATTAATACAGAGACAGTGTATTTGAACAAAAATCAATTAACAAAAGGGTTAACTGCAACAGAGTTATAGAAATTGTGTCACTAGACACGGGCTAATATTGTGTATATTATGTACAGAGCTTTACTGTTCTAAATCCAAAATCTTCCTTAATGAAATTACCTTCCCTCTGAGGGACAATAAAATATGCCCTAATACTGATACTGTATTAGGATTAGTTTGATTGTATTATGTAAACTCCTTAACAATTGAGGGATTAGCAATGAAAGCATATTTTCAGGGGATTAGGAATGAAAGTCTACATAATTTTAAAAGTGATTTCTTTTATATTTTTCTTTCTTTTGCTTTTGCAGTGTGTTAATATTTTCTACCACTCAAGTACCATGTAGTGAGATAAGCCAGTTAAGTGTCATGGAAACTATACCAATCAACAAAGAATTCTCTTACAAGCAAGGTAAGGTAATTAATTCTCTGGAGCATGGGTTGTTGTTGTCATATACACACAACAGATTAAACTGTTGGAAAAGAAGAATTTCTAACATCGGGCTACAACAAGTAACCTTAAATGCCAAGAACTTTCCTAAGAATCTGAGCTGTCCCTAATAACACTGTTTTCTGGATCTGCCCTAAACTAGGTCTTATATCTATTTCCTCTATCCATCTGTTCAAATCTTTAAGGATAGTTCCTAATACACCTATAACTACAGGCATACATTTTACGTGCCCTTTCCATAGCATCTGTAACTCAGTGGCTTTGTCCTGGTACTTTGTTATTTTCTCTGTACCTCTCATATTGACTTTCTTGTCATTTGGAACTGTAAAGTCAATTATCTGGTACTTTCTATTCTCTTTATCTACTACTGCTAAATCAGGCCTTCCAGCTTCTGTTAGTCTTTATGTTAAAATCCCACATCCATCTTATATTTCTTACTTTCTAGCACTTTGCTAGGTTCACGTTCACACGATTTATCTGTAAGGTCAAATTGTTGTTGTTTGTTTGTTCCTCTTCAAGTTTACCTGTGTGTATAAATAGTAGTAAATTTTACCTGCCATTCAATGCAACTTACTGCACAATATATATTGGTTTATTTTTAAATGCTCTCTTTTGAATGTCACAACTTTCTGTTTCTGTAGAATCAGAGGTACTTGTCGAAATATCAAACAACCAAAAGCGATTACGTTTTGATCTATCAGCAAGTCAAACTGTTGCGCTATGTAAAGAACTGAAACAGGCAAAGGAAAGTGAGTAGCTTGCTTTTTTTTTTTTTACTATGTCTCAATCTTACTTCATTCTGTGATTGTCACATAACATGTTGACATGTTGTTGAGAATCAACCTTTATAGCTGTTTGAACATGATATGTATGGTCCAAAGCAAGTACAGCCTATGTCCCTACTTGATCATAATCTCGGCTTGTTCAGTAAACTATTGCACACACAATCAATTAACTATTGTCACAAGTGCTGTTAGGAAGGGCATCCAGCTGTAGAAACTCTGCCAGATCAAGATTGGAGCCTGGTGCAGCCATCTGGTTTGCCAGTCCTCAGTCAAATCGTCCAACCCATGCTAGCATGGAAAGCGGACATTAAACGATGATGATGATGATGATGACATGGAGCTTGGTATTTGCAGAGGTGCTTGAGTTATTTGCTTCTGCAATGCCATCAACCAACAACATAAATTACTACTATATGTGCAAGAATAACATGGTCAACTAATTATTGCCATTGTTTTTTTTTTTAAACTTTAACATATGACTGGTCCTTATATCATTGATATTGAATGGATGAAAACAAAATAGTTAACCTTGACAAAAGTTGCAAGTTGTTTGCTTGAAACTATCCAAGTTCTTTTTTTTTTCTCTCTTCATAATATTGCAGCAAAGATATAAAAGAATTATTCTAACAAAGATTTTTCTATTGTTGATCAAAATAAGATTTGTTTTCATTGCCCCCCCCCCCCACTCCAACTCCCATCTGTGGTTTTGGGGAAATATGAGGAAGTTAGGGCGGGTTTTGTGAGATGAACATTTTGTTTGAAAAACAGCAGTCACTCGAATAGGTAAGCAAGAGTCAATCTTAGAGAAAGAGCATTTTCATTAGGACAGCCTTGATATGTTGACCACCCACTTCTACTATGTTGAGCATAACACAATGTGGAATTAGAAGCTGAAATACTTAGATTTGGTAGGAAATTAGTCTGCTCTGTCAGTTGCTATTAGAAAATCTTAGTACAACCTGGCAGAAACACAGGTTCAGCTAAGCACCATAGCTGAAAGAACAACAAAGCTTATACTGTTGTGTGAGAACTTTGTTGCCTACATGGGTGGATAGCCCTGGGTAGCTCTGGTATTAGGGTAGAAGAAGCTGAAACACCTACTGGACTGTTTCTGATGAAACATCAACTTGTGCATTTGGAAATAAAGTACAGCAGCACCATCAGCACACAAGTGTTTGTCCTAAATGGATGTATAGGAAATATAAACAGTTATTGTTCAAGTTAGTTTCCCTATAAAATAGTATTAACAGTGGTCAATATTGCACAAAATGTAGGAAAGCTGTGCAAGAGAGCAAAGAGAACCATAATAAAATCTTCCATCTTAGCAGAATGTGTTTAACAGACTCTCAGTGGGATGGTGTGAGGAGGAGGTTGTCAGCTTCAGCTGAGATTTTGTAATACAACAGCAAATTAATGAAGGAGCTCTATGTGGTCATTCAACCTGTTGAAAATAACAACCAAATCTCCTTGAAATCATACCCTGCCACTTTAAAGGAAGAACTTTTTGAAGAATGTAGTCCTGCATAAACAGTGTCTGAAAATAAAATGGGATGGTCATAACTAGAGCACCATTAATCATAAATCTGCTTGGTCAGAGCTGACCTGGAGTTAAACAGCTACAAAGAACAATGTTATAGAAAGATAAGACTAACTCAAAGCAAAATTTAACCCTTTTGTTACCATATTTCTGTTGAAATATGTTGCCTTTGTTTCAATTAATTTTTAAAATAATGAAGAATTTAATAAATTAGTTTGGTTGTTATTAAACTGGCATTTTGGAACATAGACATGAAATTATTTTTGAAGGTTTAATTTGGAATCACCATAAAGAAGAAGGATAGTATCAAAGGTTTGAAGAAATTCTACTAAATTCTTCTTTCCAAGTCCTTTCATAACTGATTATTTTACAAATAATGGAAATTAAGAATTTAAGGTTTACAATGGAACAAAGAAATTATTGTGAAATAATCTTTCATTGCCCCGAAAATATTATTTCTATCTGGCATGTCAAAACTAAATTTATTTTTGCCTCATTCATTTGTGGCTTTTGTCTGCAAGGCATTCATTTTTATTCCCTTATTGTTAGCTTTTTCTATATTATTGTATGAAAACTTTTGTTGTCAAAATCGTACATATATACAGACATAAATACATATGTACATACATGTCTGTCTGTCTGTATAATGCCTGCATACACACACTCACCTACACGTTCCAGCCAAATTTTACACCAACTCAATAATGAAACTATTGCCCATAAGTATCTCATTTCTTCATTAAGAGTGGAGAGTTTTTATTCGATTGCTTGTGATTTTCGTTCTTCCTTACAGCTGTTGCACATGTCGTTGGATTCGGTTTGCCTTCATCTTTTTCTTGGCTGGACAAGTATACTAATAAAGCCCTTGAAAAAAACTTATTTGAAACAGATGTTTTTGACCCATTGAAGTACATGAATATTGAAGATAATGGGAAGAAAGGTACTGAATTTCTTTTAATTTCTGCCCCGCTTTGGAATCAAATGATGTTGTAAAGAAAAATACCTATTTGCATATCTCTTAATGCACACAATTCATAAGCACTTACTAATCTAAAAATTAATACAAGCATGCATGGAAGCACACAAACACATGTATAGTTTTGTGTGTGTATGTGTATCAAGTCTTTGTTAACCATATATCTTGAAGCAAATTCAGCTATAAGTAATAGTTTATAATACATTGAAGTTAAAAGCCCCTTGGCCGAAAAAATTAAAATGTGGATAGCTGCCCACAGGACTTGAACCACACACTTTCTGTAACACTCACAGACATGTAATCAGTTACAAGCAGCTTTCCATCTTTCTTTTGTTGCATCAGGGACTTACATTTTACCAACAAGAAAGTTTCTTTACATTTGGAACACAGGCTTCTACATTTGCATTATGTGTGTGTGTGTGTGTGTGTGTGTATAATATAGCAAACAAGCACTTAAAGCATACAATATTTCGTTCTATATTCTCTCAGTATTTTTCCTATACATACGTATTTATGGTCACAACTTGCCTGAAGACTCTGTGCTCCCACAGGCAAAACTCAGAGTGGCTCAACTACAATAGAATATTATTAATCTCTATATCATGATATTTAGTAGTCTTTTTTTTTTTCTGACAGTCAACACAAAATGGACATGTGTGTGTGTGTGTACACACACACACACACATGCTTTAAGTGCTTAAAATATGCAATATTTCCCCTCAAAATATTCAGTGTTATTAATTTCTTTGATTATGCAAATACACACACTTGAACTAAATTGCCTAAAACTAATCCATATTTACATCAGTTTTTACATAAATAACCAAAGAGTTTTTTTGGTGGGGTGGTGGTTTCTGCTTGCATTTTTTTTGTCACCTCCTTCAGTATATTTTTGGATTCATTTTGATTTTTTTTTAATACAATGCATATCAAATTTTGCATCTTTATAATTGGTATGATTAACACATTCGTCTGTGATTTTGAAATTATTTGCTTAATTATTTTTGTTAATACCCAAACCACGCTGCTATTGTTTCTGCATGTGTGTATATATACATATATATATGTATGTTGAGACTATTATGTTTTAATATTATGGTAATGGAATGTTGGAAATCATTTTGTCTCTTCTTACATTTATGTGATGGGTGTTTAATTTTTATTTTTACATGACTGAACATTAAATTCTTAGGTTTGAAAAGTAATTAGATGTCTTCAGTCAATGTTTATTAAACAAGAATGTGGTAATCCCAAATACTGATGTGACATTCCAGTGAAGGATCTTTTATTAGCAACGAGCTGGTCAGACCACCATTACCATACCTGGCAGTGCACATTAGATATGTTGTCCCCTCTACACTGACCAACCCACTTTCACCTTTGCCCCATATCTTTTTGAAAGTTCAACAGCTTTGTTACATTTGATTAGATCAGCATCAGCTTGTGAAATGTCATCTTTCACAGAACTCCTCCAACACAAGAAAGCTCTTTCCAGCTTGATTTTTGTGATTGAAAAGAGTGGCTAGTGACACATTTGATCTCCTCAGAACTTTTATTTATTTATTCATTAATTCACCAGGGTACAACTGGAGGAGGAGCCCCACCCTCAACTTATCCGGCACCATCTATTTAGTCCTGGTATTTATTACAAGAACTTGCCTTCATGACTACCCTTTAGGTTGTTGTGAGCACTTTTTTAGACACTTGGATGCCACTTGATCCAAGACACAAACAATCAGAACAAATACCACTAGGTATCTGGTTCAGTGTTCTTACTGTTCTAACAATCTATTACCCATGATTGATACTATTTTTATCAACCACAAAAATTTGAAAAGCAGAGTTGCCTCTGACAGAATTTGATCTTAGAGCACAGAGTCAGATTAAATACTCTGGCAGTTCACCAGCAAATCTAATCTAAATTAATTTTTTGGTCAGATAAAAAGATTAGCAATAGTTTTGTCATCCATTATTCATTCCCAAAGCGTGTGTCACAAACTCCATGGAGAGTCACAAGTACCTTAACAACAGTAGCAGCAGTAGTAGTAGTAGTAGCAGCAGCAGCAGTTACATTTCCAAAAGAGGAAAATAAAATTTATCCAACGCTTTGTGATACCCACCCGCTTAAAAGTACCTTTCTTTGTATAATGCAAAATGTCTCATTTTAAATTGTTTGTATTTAAATTAAGATCCTTCCTCTGTGTTTATATAGGAGCCTTGTATTAGGTTACATTCTGAATACCAAATTGATAATGACAAAAAATAAGTCATCAAAATTCTACAATTCTTGATTTTCAAAATTAAATGAAGGCTAGAAACATGGCCAGAGTAGGATTTAGGGTAATGCAAAAGACAAACTTGCAAATACATCTGATTGCTGACTTCAAGTTGCCGTTTCAATTTCACTGTGCCCCTTGACAAAGCTAACTGAGTATAATGATTTCTCTCTACTGAAGAAATTAGTAAATATTATGCTGAATATAGATGTGTATCTCTGTTTTTGGAGTGAGTACATCATGTTGATGTATATTTTAAGAAGTGATGCTCAAGGTGTGGCATCAGAAGTGTGTCCAGCTGTAAAACAAGGCTTCAAAAAGTCCTATCCAAGCCTTTCCAGCAAAACAACATTAAAAAAAAAGCAGTGATGATGATAATGAATTTCTGAATTTTTAAGTAGGACTCTTTAGTTGACTCTACATCTACTAATTATACTCTATACAAGCTTTGATTAGAACAAAGTAGTCACTAAGTGGCATCAGCTAGTTTTGAATTCCTATTGCTGTCTATCAGTTGCCAACATATTTCACATGCTGGGAATTCATAGTTAAATAAACTTAATCAGTTCTTAATTAGTACCAAATAATCCTCATTCTGGTGAACCTCATTAGACTTTACCTCAGTTTAAATTCTCACAAATGTCTCCAGTTAGAGATATCAATTTGATACAGTTGAAGTTTATTGCTCTTCAGACATCATTGAGATGTGGCTGCAATATTGTTTTATAAAGAAAACAAAAGAGTCTCAACTTGAGACACTCTTAAAACACTGTATCCCCTTATCCTTCTTTTGTTGGGGTTTAATTTTTTTTCCTCCTACCTTAACATGTTTGAGTAGGTAAACTTTTGTTTCATTTCCATTTCAACTTGTAGTATCTAATTAGCCAAATTGCTGGCCAGCTTTCTCTGTGTTAATGTACATAGAGCTATTAACTTAGCTCATTAATAATGTTAAATCCTTTTTAATCTTTTGCAATAGTTAATGTAATAATACTCAGTTATTACCTGTAAGTGTTGTTTTCCTATAATTTTGGCCTGCTGTAAAATTTACCACCATTTTGCTTCATGTATCATGCTCCTGTGCAACCAGCTTTAGTATGTAGTTCTACTTGTGTTCCAGCCCAGCCTTCTTTGGTAAAATCCAATCAGGAACAGGGAAACCTCTCTTTGACAATTCAGGAAGAATTTGATCCACTGAAACCTGCATTTGTTTTAAGTAAGACCAATGTGCTAGCACTTCAGCACTTAAGCAAATATGCTGTGCAGCTTTTATTTCAAAATTATTGCCTGATGCACCTTCATCCCATTTCCCCTACTAATCCTTTACTGTTATTGAATGTTTGTTTCTTGTTCATTGATTTTCCTTGTAATTATGCAATTAATATATTAATATGGCATTCAAATTCTTTTTCATGCACTTTTTCCATTTCAATTATTGAGCTCAATCTCCCATTTTCAATCCAGTACATACCTTAGTCGTATGTACAGAAAATTGAAATAAACATGTGCTGTAATAAGTTTTTTCTATTCCTCAAATAGTTTTTAACATATGTTTTATTTTAGAGTCGGCAGTTATCTTCCAATTTAAAAGCTGGTAGATGAATTATTTCAAGTTAGGATTACACCACCAACTCTACAATTTCTCTTCTCCTTCATTCATTTTCTTTGTTAGACTTCTAAGGACAAAATCTCTGTGACAAAATCTCTGGCTAAACACTCCAAAGTTATTTAAATTTAAGGATTCCTACCTGTTTGTGATATAGAAGTTGATAAATGCAAATCTACAGTTCCATCATCTAAAGAGCAGTCCCTTTTAGAATTTAATGTGTGTGTGTGTCTCTCTCTGTATATATATAATGTATGTAAGATGTTTATCAGTTTTCACCAATAAAAAGGTTCATTGGTGTATGTGGGCAGTTCTGTGTGTATTTGGTAGGGAGGAATAGAAGGTGATGGAAAGAGAGGAGTGTGTGATGAGGCCAGACTTGTTTTGAAATGTGTGTACAGATGCAGGAGTGGATAGTGCAGTTCATTGGTTTGACTTAATTGCAGCATGCACTCCCTTAATGAATTCAGATGTTGTAGAGTCAGGAAGCAAATTCCTTTTGGTGTTGAAGTTCATTGTCTCAGTTGACAAATAGTGTTCCCTTAAAGAGTCCTTTTAATTACTTCCGGTAGTACAGTGACATAGCATAGGAAAATAATGCTTTCTTTTTGGTTTAATCTGTTTATATGTTTCTCTTTTGTTCCATTAAGTGCTAACGATGGTTGGTGTTTCTTAATACTCTGTTCAAATTCTAGGAAGGACGTCTTAATCTTATATTTGCATCTTATATTTGGAATGTTTATTAATCATGTTTTCCCTGGATGTGATGATCTCCAGGGTTTCCTCCAGGCATAAGTTACACACTCACAATGTTCTATAGTAAAATCTGGTGTATTTTTATTATAAACCAGTTGGTTGTATGCTTCACTCCATTCCATTTGAGCTTCCAGATGAGCTTAGATAACGATGTACAGTGCTTTTTGTTTCCATTGGAAAATGACATGAGATGGTTGTGTAAATGAATTTTCATGATGTCTCCAGTTTCACGCATACATCTGTATATATCTGTGTGTCTGTCCCTCACTCCACCAGTTGACAATCATGTTGATGTGTTTACTTCCCCATAACTTAGCAGTTTGTCAAAAGATATCGATAGAATAAGTACCAGGCTCAAAAAAAGTACTGGGGTCAATTCATTTGACTAAAAGTTCTACAAGGATATGCCCCAGCATGGTCGCAGTTGAATGACGGAAACAACCATCTCATCAGATATTAGGAGGTAGACATCAAATTATTATGAAATACGTGTAACTCCAGCCAAATGTGTTGAATGCTACTTGGTTTTATTCCTTCACTCACTCGTGTGCACACACACACACACACACACACCATCTTAAGAACAATTAGATATTCTGAGAATTTTTCCCCCATTGTTCATAACTGTTTCTCTCATTTTCCTACTCTTTAATACTAACATCTAAACAACCACCACAATATGCTGTCTACTATATTTTGACTAATGAATGAATATGAAGTTTGTTTATGTTGATATATATATATATATATATATTTTTAAAAACTTAGGCCTTAGGATTACCTTAGATTCGAACTTAACAAAAGCTAACTTCCTTGACGTTACCCTCGATTTAGAAACCTCCCTTTATTACCGGTACCATAAACCTAATGAATCCCTTAGATACATAGATATTAATTCTAACCACCCCAAAAATATATTAGACAACCTAGTGAAAAGTGTCTCCATTAGGATATCTAGCCTCTCTGCCACCGAGGATATCTTTAATGCCACAGCCCCTACTACAACGAGGCCCTGGCCCGCAGTGGCTTTAGAGATAAGATCACCTACATTAGCATAGCTCCACACCCACCCAAGAATAATAGGCGAAGACACATTAGCTGGTACAACCCCCCTTCAACCGTGAAGTTTCAACACCTGTAGCTAAAATTTTCTTCACTCTCTTACAAAAACACTTCCCCACCCAACATAAGTACTATACAATCCTTAATAAGAACACCATTAGACTCTCCTACTCCACCACACCCAATCTAGCTAGGAACCTAGCCAACAATAACGTCAAAAAACTTAATAAATCTACTTTTTCCGAAGCCCATCCAGCATCCGACAGCAACTGCAATTGCCCTGATAAGACTACTTGCCCCCTCAACAACAACTGCCTACAGAAAGATCTTGTCTACATATGCGATGTACGATCAGGCCCCGATGATAAAAGAAAATCGTACATCGGAATGACCTCAAATAGTTTTAAGACTCACTGGTACGCCCACACACATTCATTCCGGCGACCTGACAAATCTAACCAGACTACTCTCGCCACCCATATCTGGCACCTTAAAAGGAACTCCATCCCCTTCAAGATCAAGTGGAGACTACTCCAGAGAGTGCGTTCTTACACGGGAGGCCATACTTGCTGTGACCTTTGCATTTCTGAGAGATTGGAGATTTTATTTGCCAAAGGCCCTCTCCTCAACAAGATCTCGGAACACTCCCCAAACTTTATGCACAAAATCTATGCAAACAACAAAAATTACAGACCCACCCGACTGACGACACCCCACCCACAAAACCCCCCACCCCACCACACCACCGTTCCTTCATCACCCCCAATTACCTTCTCTCCTAAGACTATATACATATCATCATCATCATCATTTAGCATATATGCAAAATGAGAAAATGGAGAAACATACCTAAATCAATCATCAGCCATCAGATAATGCCCAATCAATACTTTATTAAACCATTACACAACAGTAATGATATTATACATAATATATTACAAATATAACAAGACATAGAAATAGAAATAGAAAATACATTTACATTGTAGCTGACAGCTGTTTCGGCCGTGAAGACAGGTATGTCCCATTTAACCTATTAGCCATATAAAGCAGGTATAAATGAGACGTTAACAAGAATGTCTCACGGCCTCTTCAGAGAATTTAATGTAAGTATGAAAAAAATTTACATATAAATATAAATATGTGTGCATAGACACTCATATTTCTACACATATATATATACACAATAATACAATATAAACAATATAGATCAATATACATTAACAAACACAATAATGTTCCATATTGAACTCATAGTTCTATAACCAACATCAAGGAAATACATGTACACTCACATTTAAAGCAGGCATATATATTTAACAGTCCAGTCTATTAAAATGTATAACCACACAAAAAGTCAATAAAATTAATATTAATATTAATAATAATAATAATAATAACAAGCATGATTGTACCATGTAAAGCAAGCGGACATCCACATATATACTCAATAAGTCAAATTCTTCTGCCCGCATGGTATTGATTTTCATAGATAGATTCGATTGGCTTATAGTTTTAAATTTGAATCACAATGGAAATTTTATGGTTAGTTAGCCAGGAAACATACACACGCGCACACACATCGACAGATCGTGCGCACATACATGCATAGTTATATGTATACACACACACCCACACACATACACACAGACATAGCCACATACACAACCAAATCATAAATAAATAAATAATATAAGAGGTAGTATCGATATGCACATATATGTATATATGTGCATATATATGTATGTTTGCATATGTATATGTACATATGTATGTGTATGCGTGTATATGTGTGTATGTGTATATATGTGCATATGTATGTATGCGCGTGTATGTATATATGTATGTATATATATATACATGTGTTTGTATGCGTGTATATGTATTTATGTATGTATGTGTGTACATGTGTATATATTTATATGTATGTATATACATATGTATATGTTTATGCTGGTATATATATATATGCATATATGTGTATTTATATGTGTGTATGTATGTATATGTGTATATATATATATGCATGTATGTATTTATGTATGTATATATGTGTGTATGTGTATATGCATGTATATTATGTATTCGTATGTGTATTTGTATATAAATGTGTGTATGTGTGTATGCATGTATATTTGTGTATGGATGTATGTATATATATATATATATATATATATATATATATATATATATATTATATATATATATATATTATATGGACATGTAGATTTATGTATGGGTATATATATATATGTGTAGATGTATATGTATGTAGGTGTATGTATGTGCATGTACGTATATGTGTGTATGTATATGCATGTGTGTATTTATATATGCATATATGTATTTATATGCGTATATATATTTATATACACATATGTTTTTATATGTGTTTATATATGCGTGTATATATTTATGTGTGTGTTTGTGTGTACATATGTATATTTATGTATGTGTTTATATATGCATAATTATGTATATGGGTATATTTATGCATGTATACTTATGTGTATTTGTATGTGTATATATATATATATGTATATATATATATATATATGTGTGTGTGTGTGCGTGTGTATGTAGGTGTATGTATTGATTTTGATTTTGATTTTTCCAGTTTCAGCTCATGAGCTGTGGCCATGCTCGGGCACCGCCATTTGGTGTTGCTACATGATTTTACCTCACGAATGCTTTTTAGCAACTGCCATTTGGTGCATGAGAGAGTTCAATGCAGCTGACCTCATCTGCACCTCCTGCCGTGAAGTTGGTTCATCCGGGACACCTGACAGGAAGAGATCCAGTCCTACTTTAAAGACATCCGCATCTACACCATGCAGGTCCCTCAGGTTCTTCGGGAGGATATTGAAAAGCTGTGGACCTCTGAAGCCCAGGCTATCACAGTATCTTGTCTTACATCTTGATGGCAAATTTGGAGTCCTTTGTACCACGCAGTGGCGCCCAGTTCTGGCATTTGTGTGACTCTCGATGCCAAAGTTTGGGACAAGTCCTTCCAGGATCTTCCAGATATATATTATGGCATATCTTTCTCGCCTACACTCCAAGGAATAGAGTTTTAATCTCTTGAGTCTTTCCCAGTAGCTATATGCTGCACAGAGGCTATCTTCTTCGTGTAGCTTCGTTGGATCGCCTCAAGTTCTGTGATCAACTTGACACTGGATGGTGACCATAGCTGAGAGCAATAGTCAAAGTGGCTTAGGACAAGTGTCTTCCAGAGGACCATCATGGTTTCTTGTTCTCTTGTTCTAAAGGTTCTAAGAATCCATCCAGCCAGCCGTGACCATAGTATATGTATATATATATATGTGTGTGTGTATGTATATATGTGTGTGTGTGTGTGTATATATATGTGTGTGTGTGTGTGTGTGTATGTATATATGTGTGTGTGTGTATGTATATATATATGTATGTATGTGTATGTGCATATGTATGTATACATATGTATATTCGCATGTGTATATATGTGTGTTTGTATGTATATTTATTTTATGTTTTTTCATGTATATTTATCTATTCCCTCCACCTAACAATAACAAACTGCCTACCTCTTCTGGACCACCAAAAAGCAATTGTCTTCTAATTTACCTAAAATCCCATCCCATATATCTGTTTCTATTCATTATTCTATTTATTTATTCATTTATTTATTTTCTCACTGATTCTTCTCATTTCAAAAGACACTCTGGCCTTTTGACCACTCCCCTAAGAACAATAGCTTGTGCCTGTTTATCTCCTAAATACCAATCTACCCAAAAAACGTCCCCCACCACCACTCCATTAAATCTGCCTAAATACATAAATACCAGAACTTATTTTGACAGCCAGCTTCCTGAAGATTTCATATGAATGAAACAGTTCTAGTCCTGTAGAAGCTCCTTCTATAAAATAAATTACTTTACTCTGCTATGTATTGAGTACCTTATTTACTGTGGTTAACCCCGACTCAACCCGGGACCTACATACATATATATATTTATGAAGATAGTTGTGTGAAAAAGTGCCACACCCTAGCGGTTGAGGGAACCTGTGGAAGAGGCAGACCCAGGAAAACCTGGGACGAGGTGGTGAAGCACGACCTTCGAACTTTAGGTCTCACTGAGGAAATGACTAGAGACCGAGACCTCTGGAAGTGTGCTGTGCGCGAGAAGACCCGGCAGGACAAGTGAGTCCATAACCCGTGGCCTTCTACATGGGATGGAGCCAGCCTACGTATGCATACCTTCCTTCTTGGGACACAAAACTCTACTTGTGAAGACGTGTTGAGGCAAGTGAGGATCAGAATCGAAATCGATCAATGGAAATTGCGGATGTGCTACCAGTGCCGGTGGCATGTCGAAACTCTGCTTGTGAAGACCCGTTGAGGCAAGTGAGGATCAGAATCGAAATCGATCAATGGAAATTGCAGATGTGTTACCAGTGCCGGTGGCATGTAAGAGAACTTTCCGTTTCGCGACCGTTGCCAGCACCTCCCCGTTTCGTGTCCGTTGCCAGCCTCGCCTGGCCCTCGTGCCGGTGGCACATAAAAAGCACCATCCGTTCGTGGCCGTTTGCCAGCTCTGTCTGGCACCAGTGCGGGTGGCACGTAAAAAGCACCCACTACACTCACGGAGTGGTTGGCGTTAGGAAGGGCATCCAGCCGTAGAAACACTGCCAGATTTGACTGGGCCTGATGAAGCCTTCTGGCTTCACAGACTCCAGTAGAACCGTCCAACCCATGCTAGCATGGAAAACGGACGCTAAACGATGATGATGATGATGATACAGTTCCGGTTCTCGCAGAGAAAGACGTGTTTTGCCTTTGCTCTGTAAAAAAAACAGAAAAGTTTGCATAAATCGGCGAAATAATCTACTGAAAGTAACAAAACGTAAAACTTTAACTCATAAAGTCTACTACAACACATTGGTTAAAAATATATTAATCAAAAACGTAATATATTTTGCCTGAAGCCAAATGTAATACAGTAAATTTCATTTCGCCGAAAACGCACATGGTGGCAACTCATTAAATTAATTTATCTCCTGTAAGAAAGAAAAAGAAACATCTCTCCTGTGAAGGAAAATAATTCCGTAAAGCACGAAAATTCAGACTGCATCGTTGTGATAAGTATCACTTTCATCTTCTATTTCATATTTTATTTATTATTCTATTTCCCTTAACTTAAGCTAGCATCTCCGTTAAAATTTACGAAGCCATTTTTTGTTTACATTCGGAGAATAACTCTCTTTCAATCTCTGTTCTCTCGTTTTTCATACCTCTATCTTCTTGTAATTAGCTTTAGGATTAAATAACCCCTTCTTTTCCACACTTTAATATATTTTAATATATTTTCCTCACTTTCTTTTCTTCCACCTTCTCTCTCTCTCCGTTTGTGTATATATGTGTGTGTGTGTGCATGTGTATGTATATATGTATACGTATATATGCATAAACGCGAACTTTAAGAAACTTTAATAATCTTTCAGTCTTTATTTTAGAATCTATTATTTCCTATTTCTATCTCATCTCTCGTCTTTATTTCAGAATCTATTATTTCCTATTTCAGCTTTCCTGTTAATAATCTCTCATTTTTCCTAATCTTTCATTTTTATCTCAGTTTCGTAACCCCCTCTCTTTCCTCTCTTTAATAATCTTTCATTTTCTTAATCCTTCATTTTTATTGCAGCTTTGTAACCCCCTCTCTTTCCTCTCTTTAATAATCTTTCATTTTCTTAATCTTTCATTTTCTTAATCTTTCATTTTCTTAATCCTTCTTTTTTATTGCAGCTTCGTAACCCCCTCTCTTTCTTCTCTTTCTCCCTCTGTCTCTTTACTTCTCTCTATCACACCATCTCTCTTCTTTCAGCCGTTCAATCTTTCCTTGTCTCTTCACTTCTCCACTTCTCTCTGTCACAATTTTTCCTCTCTCACCTTCTCAATTTCTCTAAATATATAGTCGCACAGCTCTCAATCTCTCTAAATACACAGTTACTTTCCTTCTCACTTTCTTTCTCTGTCTTCTCCACCCTCCATCACACTATTAAATTTTAAATATAATTAGATAGATAAATTAGATATAATAGATAGATATAATTAAATAGATAAATAAATATAATTAGACAGATTTAAATAGGTAGATAAATATATAGTCGCACAGCTCTCAATCTCTCTAAATACACAGTCACTTCCCTTCTCACTTTCTTTCTCTACTATGGTCGTTCCTAAATTTTGCTATATATATATATATATATATATATATATATATATTATATTGATTGATTGATTGATTGATTCTAGTTTCAGCTTATGAGCTGTGGCCATGCTGGGGCACCGCCATTTGGTGTTGCTACTTGGTTTCACTTCATGGAGGCTTTCTAGCAACTGCTATTTGGTGCATGAGAGAGTTCGATGCAGCTGCCCTCATCTGCCCCTCCTGCCGTGAAGTTGGTTCATCTGGGACACCTGACAGGAAGAGATCCAGCTCCATTTTAAAGACATCTGTATCCACCCCATGCAGGTCTCTCAGGTTCTTCGGGAGGATATTGAAGAGCTGTGGGCCTCGGAAGCCCAGGCTATCACAGAATCTTGTCCTACATCTTGATGGCAAGTTTGGAGTCCTAGGCACCACGCAGTGGCGCCCAGTTCTGGCATTTGCGTAACTCTCGATGCCAAAGTTCAGGACACTTCCCTCCAGGATCTTCCAGATGTATATTATGGCATATCTTTCCCGCCTACGCTCCAGGGAATATAATTTTAATCTCTTGAGTCTTTCCCAGTAGCTTACATTCTGCATAGAGGCTATCTTCTTCGTGTAGCTTCGTTGGATCGCCTCAAGTTCTGTGATCAACTTGACACTGGATGGTGACCATAGCTGAGAGCAATAGTCAAAGTGACTTAGGACAAGTGTCTTCCAGAGGACCATCATGGTTCTTGTTCTCTTGTTCTAAAGGTTCTAAGAATCCATCCAGCCAGCCGTCTGCATTTCATTGTCAGTTTAGCAACATGTACATGAAAGGTCGCGTCATCACTCATGTGAATACCCAGGTCACGCACTGATTGTGCCTCTGGGATTGCAATCCCTCCGGGTCCAGTGTATTCATTGGGTATTGCATTCAGTTTTGCATGCTGATAGTATAAAGCTTGAAACTTTCCAGCATTGAACTGCATGCTATTCTTTTCAGCCCACTTGTATATTTCGTCCAGCTCACATTGCAGGTGTTTAGTGTCCTCAGGGTTCTGTATTGCCTGTGAAACTTTTGTATCATCTGCATAACTTGTGATCGTGGCTCTCTGCGTGGCTGAGGGCATGTCTGAGAGGGCCATTATGAACAGTAGTGGTCCCAGAACAGTGCCCTGCGGAACACCGCTCACTATTTGTGTGTTAATGGAGGTGGCCCCATTGGCTACTACCACCTGACTTCTATCCTCCAGAAAGTCATGAAGCCATTCTCCCAGTTTTCCAACTATGTTGAGATCACGCAGTTTGTGACATATCATTCCATGATCGACTTTATCAAAGGGCTTTGCAAAGTCGAGATATATCACTTCCACATTTGAGTGGTTGAGCAGCCGTTTCAGCACCCAGTCATAGTGTTGTAGGAGCTGAGTTAAACAGCTTCTCCCTGGTCGGAAACCATGTTGGGTGTCGGGCAGCAAGTCATTCTCTTCAAGGAAGGTGATCAGCTTCCTTCTGATTTCGTTCCATGACCTTGCTGATGTGTGAGGTCAGAGAGATAGGTCTATAGTTCTTGGCTTCCGCTCTGCTACCTCCTTTATGAATGGGGCATATTTTACCTTCCTTCAGTTTTCCTGGAAGTTTGCCAGCTGCAAGGAAGCTCTGAAAGAGGAACTGCAGTGGTCTTGCTAGGACTCTCTTACATGCTTTTAGGAGGATTGCCGGGAATCCATCGGGGCCAGTAGCTGAGTCTGTTTTCATTTCATCTATAGCCTTGGTTACATCGTCTTCCTTTATATCGATGTAATCTATCGTCGCCGCCTCTGATTTTATATCTGCAGTGGTAAAAAAGTCAGTTGGATTGGTGATTTGGAGATGCCCAAGGGGTGGAGTGAAAACACTCTTGAATTGCTCATTCAGTATTTCACTTACCCTCATTGGTTTTCCTGTAAGTGTGCCATCCTTTTCGAGGAGTGGCCCTATTCTACAGTGCACTGTAGCTGTTTCTGGCATACCTGTAGAAAGCTCTGGGGTTAGATTTTATGTTTTCTATAGCCCAGGCTTCTTTGTCTGCTCTTTCTTTTTCATGGGAGAGTTGCAGACATTTTTCGATTTCAACAGTTTTATTTTTAGGCGGGACTTTTCACTGCTTTCAATCTGTTTGTTTAGGCGATTTGAAAATTTCGTACGCCGTCTCATTAAAATTTTCCTCTCTCTGGGGATTTTGTTCTTGTGTACAGTGGCTTTCTCTCTGGGACACATTTGTAGCATATGGCTTGCATTACAGACATGAATTGTTGAAGTTTCACGTCGATGTCTGGCGAGGAGAGACATTTAGGCCAGTTTTGTTTGAGGATCTCTTTCTCAATTTGTTTCCAGTTTGCCTTATGGTAGTTCAAGCTGGAAAGATTTTGAGGGTTTCTTGTAGGCTGCATGTCCGTGCTCTCTTTTGGCCCGTACATGGTCAGCTCTATCATGTTGTGATCCGAGAGTAGTGTCGGTGTCACTTTCACATTATGGATGAGATCCATGTCATTTGTGAAGCAGAGATCCAGTGTGTTACCTGCCCTGGTTGTTGGAGTATTACCTGCTCCATGTACAGGTGTTGATGAGGTTCAGGAGGGACCTCGCCTGTCCTCGTTCACATCTTGTCATTCCTGGGAGAGAAAGGCCCTCGGGCCATCTGACATTGGGCAGATTGAAGTCTCCCATAAGAAGCACACCTATGTGTTGTTCTAATGTGGTTAGAACTTCTTCTATTTTTATAAGGCAGTCTTCAAACTTGCCCACATGGCTTGGGGCATCTGGAGGGCGATATGTAACAGACACAACTACATCAAGTTGCCTAATATGTACAATTAGTGTGTCACACACCGAGTTTGAGTATGACAAGAGGACCTGGGGTGTGAGGTCCTCCCGGATGTACATAGCAACACCTCCATGACTCCTTTCTTTCCTGTCGGTCCGTAGTACAGCATACTGTGGTATGTGTAACTCCGCATCTGCTATGTCCGGTTTCAGGTGCGTTTCTGTAAGTGCTATGCATAAGGCTGATTGCATGCAACAAAGTCTCTCAGGAACGGGATCTTTGTCCTGTTATGAGTGTTTGCAGTCCTCTGATGTTCAGTAGGAGCATCGAGGTGAAGTGTACGTTGTTGCCGGCGGTGTCCATCCTGTGTCTGTTTGCTGTGGTGGTCTGGTATATAGTGGGTAGTCCCACCTGCGGGCTTGGGTTTGATGAAGCCAGGTCAGCTGCTGTACAATCTTTTGTGCCATGCACAAAAAAGACTGTTGCTCAGCAGCTGCTCTTTCGACAACATCATGTTGGCGGTTTGTGGCGCGCACAACATCTGCGTACCTCCGCTTTGGGGCAGGTGGTGCGTGGTCCATCCCTTTTCTTTGTGTTGATGGTTTGTCCATCTGCCTCGTGTCTCTGTGGAGGGTCCCCGATGTGCAAAGCGGCAGCCTGCACCTTCCTTTCCATGCCAGCAGGAACCTCTCAGGTAGAACATACACACCCGTGTGCGCTGTTTGGTTCCATCCTTTGCGGTTCCACTTCTATTCCTGGTTGTTTCACCCTTTGGTCCTGCTTGAGCTTTTTCTTTTCCTTTAGCTCTTCCAGTCCTTCTTTTAGTTCTTCTTCCTCCCTCTACCTCTTCACCGGGTTCTCCGTCTCCATGGCCCTTGCTGCCGGTTGGAGAACTTGCACCTGGGTTCACTGGGTTCACTTCCCGGGCAGGTTTCTCATTCAAAACCTCCTCCCGAGCGTCCACCAGGTGGGGGTGACTTCTTTCATCGTCTCCATTCTTGCCATCTTTGCCCCGCTCGTTCTCAAAGATGGCATCAAGTGCGCCAATGTGCGACCGTACAAGCGCATATGAGCGCACGAATTCCCGTCTCTTTCGCTCCATCTGAGCCGCTGTCCTCTTGTAGCCTCTGCTCTTCAGCGCAGCCGCAATCACCTCGCTAGGGCTATCTCCGCCGGCGCACTCCCATGCTCGTACGAATAAATCCAGCTCGTCACGTCTCCATGCTCTGGACATGCTGGATAATCCGTCTGTCCGTTTATCTATCTAATTATGTTCGAGAGAAGACAGGAAGATATTAAGGCTAATTAGAAGATAGAGTACTTGAAAAAGAAATATTAACAATATTAAAGTTTGTGGGTAAAAACGTTATTTAATCTTAAGGCTAATTAGGGGATAGAGTATCTGAAAATGTATTAGCAATATTAATATTATATTAGAGTGTGGGTAAAAACGTTATTTAATCTTAAGGCTAATTAGGAGATAGAGTATCTGAAAATATATTAGCAATGTTAATATTATATTAGAGTGTGGGTAATATTAAACGTTATTTAATTTAATCTTAAGGCTAATTAGAAGATAGAGTATCTGAAGAATTATTAACAATATTAAAACAATATTAAACGTTATTTAATTTAATCTTAAGGCTAGTTAACAATAATTATTAACAATATTAAACAATATTAAACGTTATTTAATTTAATTTAATTTAATCCTAAGGCTAATTAGACGTTATTAATATTAAACGTTATTTAATTTAATCTTAAGGCTAATTAGAAGATAGAGTATCTGAAAAATTATTATATCGAGAACAGATATTGAAAATGTAGATAAACAAAATTATATTAGAGTGTGGGTAATATTAAACGTTATTTAATTTAATCTTAAGGCTAATTAGAAGATAGAGTATCTGAAAAATTATTAACAATATTAAAACAATATTAAACGTTATTTAATTTAATCTTAAGGCTAATTAACAATAATTATTAACAATATTAAACAATATTAAACGTTATTTAATTTAATCTTAAGGCTAATTAGACGTTATCAATATTAAACGTTATTTAATTTAATTTAATCTTAAGGCTAATTAGAAGATAGAGTATCTGAAAAATTATTATATCGAGAACAGATATTGAAAATGTAAACAAACAAAATAACGATCGCAACTTTAACTAAGATGTGGGCCTGAGTGAAGGATAAAATAGAATAATAAATAAAATATGAAATAGATGAAAGTGATACTTAATCCAACAATGTGGTCTGGGGTTTTTTTTTGGTTTACGGGATTTTTTTCAGGAGAGATGCTTCTTTTTTCTTTCTTGCAGGAGATAACTTGATTCAGTTATTTTTGCACCATGTGCGTTTCGGCGAAAATGAAAATTACTGTGTATATGTATATATTTATATATATATTTTTTTAAATATTTTTTAACCAAAGTGTTGTAGTGATCTCTATGACTTAGAGTTTTACGTTTTGCAACTACAGTGGGTTATTTCGCCGATCTATGCAAACTTTTTCACAGAGAAGAGGCAATACGTCTCTCTCTGTTGAAACCGGATATATATATATATATGTATATTGTATATATGTATATATGTATATATATATGTATGTATATATGTATATATGTGTATATATGTATATATGTATATATGTGTATATATGTATATATATATATATATGTATATATGTATATATGTATATATATGTATATATGTATATATGTGTATATGTATATATGTGTATATATGTATATGTGTATATATGTATATGTATATATATGTATATATGTATATATATGTATATATATATATATATATATATGTATATATATGCATATATATATATATATGTATATATATATATATATATATACATATATATATATCTCTTATTATAAAAGGCAGATTTTATCTGCCTCCCTTTGGGAGTTATACAAATCTACAATATAGGATTTCTTCAATTACAATTTACCTAGCATTTTTAAGAGTACAATGCATCGCGTCATGCCAGGTCCAGTTTTTAAAATTTAAACTCCAATTAATCAAAATTTACAGAAAACTCACATTCTCGTGTGTGTGTCAAATGCTTTTCTTAGTCTGGTTTACACCACACGCAAACGCACACACACAGTGGGCAACAAATAAAATGAAAGTAATTCACTTACTGTAGTGAGTGATTCTTTCACTCTGCCTCCCACTTCCTCTTTCCACACATAGACACGCAAATATATAAATAAAATTGTAAGCTAATGTGCATGTGTGTGAGTGTGTGTGTGTGCGCATGTGTGTGTGTGTGTGAGGGTGCGTGTGTGTGTGTGTGCATGTGCGTGAGTGTGTGACAGGAAAGTTTTTTACGACGAATATAAGACCTATATCCAAGTAGCAGAAAGATAAGACAGTAAGGTGTGATTTGAGGGAGATTTGGCTGCTATTTCTACCATGTATAGCTGCCATGTAGGGGTCTCCCTCATAGGCTCATACATACATATATACATAGATAAGACAGTAAGGTGTGATTTGGGGGAAATTTGGCTGCTATTTCTACCAGGTCTAGCTACCATGTAGAGGTCCCCCTCATTGGCTCATATATATATACATACATAAGACAGTAAGGTGTGATTTTAGGGAGATTTGGCTGCTGTTTCTACGAGGTCTGTTAGGCCTTCTCATGTAAACTCAAGCTTTCTCATGCCTTGAACATAAGACCAAAGCAGAGAATGTATTCTTTTATTCTTCTGCTTTTTCCAGCCATTGGTCTGTGGCCATGCTGGGGCAATGCCTTGAAGAATTGTAGTTTAATGAATCAACTCCAGTTTTATTTTTGTAAGCATTGTACTTATTCTATCTGTTTCCTTTGTCAAACCACTAGGTGACAGGGATGTAAACAAACCAACATTCGTTGTCAAGCAGTGGTGGAGGACAATCACAAGCACAGACACGCACACACACACTACATGCATACACATATACACACATACATACATACATACATACATATATATATATGTGTGTATATATATATTGCAGCGTGGAAGGTGTTTGTAAGCCATTTAAGAAACACACAAAACCGTTACATTCACTTCAACATTTAAATTTAATTTGCCAAAATATTTTCGTTGCTTTGAGACCGCGACTTGTTCACTGACAAAAATATCGTGCTAACAGGTCGCGGTCTCAAAGCGACGAAAATATTTTGACAAATTAAATTTAAATGTTGAAGTGAATCTAACGGTTTTTGTGTGTTTCTTAAATGGCTTATAAACACCTTCAACGCTGCAACTGTTTTCGTTCCAGCACACGATCTCAGATCAAGTCACTCGCTATGCAAGTACATCTCTGTAACTATATATATATATATGTATATATTATATATATATATATATATATATATATATATATATATGTATATTGGTAAAAACAGTAAGATAACAAAAGAAAGAAAGAGACCTCAATATTATGTAAATAGAGGAAATCTTTATATATAAAAGTGAGGTTGTGTGTCTGTCTCCTACGATTTAGATTCCTAACTACTCCCACATTTTGCGGTGCAGTTTAACCAAAACCGGGTATCTTATAGTCGTGATTCATATCGAGACCGTCTGGGTATTAGCGCGCGTCTACGATGAGTCTACGATTTAAAAAAAAATTTACCATCAATTTTTCCCATTTTTAATCCATTTTGACATATATAAGGGAAGTAACTCTCTAAAATTTATTATTAAATCTCAGAACGTAAAAAGCTACAGTAACACCCCTCCCCCTTTGTGGTTAGCCATATTGAGATGGCTATTATACTTTACATCTCTAAAAATGCTTATATAATTATTTCCCTTACAAACCCGAGCAACGCCGGGCGATACTGCTAGTATATATATATATATATATATATACATATATATGTATATATATGTATATATCTATATATCTATATATCTATATATATATATATATATATATATATATATATATATAATATATACATATTGATGGATTTATTGATTGATTCTAGTTTCAGCTCATGAGCTGTGGCCATGCTGGGGCACCGCCATTTGGTGTTGCTACATGGTTTTACTTCACAAAAGCTTTTTAGCAACTGCCATTTGGTGCATGAGAGAGTTCGATGCAGCTGCCCTCATCTGCACCTCCTGCCGTGAAGTTGGTTCATCTGGGATATCTGACAGGAAGAGATCCATTTTCATTTTAAAGACATCTGCATCCACCCCATGCAGGTCTCTTAGGTTCTTCGGGAGGATATTGAAGAGCTGTGGGCCTCGGAAGCCCAGGCTATCACAGTATCTTGTCCTACATCTTGATGGCAAATTTGGAGTCCTAGGCACCACGCAGTGGCGCCCAGTTTTGGCATTTGTGTAACTCTCAATGCCAAAGTTTGAGACAAGTCCCTCCAAGATCTTCCAGATGTATATTATGGCATATCTTCCTCGCCTACGCTCCAAGGAATAGAGTTTTAATCTCTTGAGTCTTTCCCAGTAGCTTATATTCTATATAGAGGCTATCTTCTTCGTGTAGCTACGTTGGATCGCCTCAAGTTCTGTGATCAACTTGACACTGGATGGTGACCATAGCTGAGAGCAATAGTCAAAGTGGTTTAGGACAAGTGTCCTCCAGAGGACCATCATTGTTTCTTGTTCTCTTGTTCTAAAGGTTCTGAGAATCCATCCGGCCAGTCGTCTACATTTCATTGCCAATTTAGAACATGTACACGAAAGGTTGCGTCATCACTCATGTAAATACCCAGGTCACACACTGATTCTGCCTCTGGGATTGCAATTCCTCCGGGTCCAGTGTATTCATTGGGTATTGCATTTAGTTTCGCATGCTGATAGTATAAAGCTTGAAACTTTTCAGCATTGAACTGCATGCTATTCTTTCCAGCCCACTTGTATATTTTGTCCAGCTCACATTGCAGGCGTTTAGTGTCCTCAGGGTTCTTTATTGCCTGTGAAACTTTTGTATCATCTGCATAACTTGTGATCGTGGCTCTCTGCGTGGCTGAGGGCATATCTGAGAAGGCCATTATGAACAGTAGTGGTCCCAAAACAGTGCCCTTCGGAACACCGCTCACTATTTGGCTACTACCACCTGACTTCTATCTTTCAGAAAGTCATGAAGCCATTCTCCCAGTTTTCCAACTATGTTGAGATCACGCAGTTTGTGACATATCATTCCATGATCGACTTTATCAAAGGGCTTTGCAAAGTCGAGATATATCACTTCCACATTTGAGTGGTTGAGCAGTTGTTTCAGCACCCAGTCATAGTGTTGTAGGAGCTGAGTTAAGCAGCTTCTCCCTGGTCGGAAACCATGTTGGGTGTCGGGCAGCAAGTCATTTTCTTCAAGGAAGGTGATCAGTTTCCTTCTGACTATTCATTCCATGACCTTGCTGATGTGTGAGGTCAGAGAGATAGGTCTATAGTTCTTGGCCTCCACTCTGCTACCTCCTTTATGAATAGGGCATATTTTACCTTCCTTCAGTTTTCTTGGAAGTT
>NC_043005.1:93740732-93890732 GCF_006345805.1 Octopus sinensis | reverse complement strand
TCATGCTTCTAATTGCCTTAGCTACCACAGAACTATCAACTCGGATAGCTGGTCCCTCTGTTGGGTCAACATTCGGCAGACTCTCTTTATCCCATTCATTTTCTTCATTCAGCAACCTTTCATAGTGGCATCTCCAAACCTCTCTCTTTGCATCCTCATTTAGCGCAAGTGAACCATCTTCCATGCGAACACACTTCTCTCCTACCACATCACGATTCTCTCTCACACACTGTCTTGCAACACGAAACACCTCCAGTCTTTGGTCCTCACGGCAGTCTGATACAATTCCCTGCTACCCCCATTTTTCCAGACCTTCCAAGCCTGTCTCTTTTCTCTAATAGCCCTGTCTACAATATTGTTCCACCACCACGTTATTCTAGGTCGAGAGGGGACTTTGCACCAGCCACAGATCTGGTCAGTGGCTCTCAGCAGGTTGTCCTTAGAAACGTCCAGCTGTCCTACCCCCTGTGATGCTCTATCCCCTTCTACTTCGTCAGAGGCTTCAAGTAATATGTCCCTAAATCTCTGTCCATTTGCAGGATCTTTAAGCTTCCAGATCCTTCTTCTCCATATTTGTCGTCTTCTGGTTGTCCTCCTAGTCCTGATCCTAAAGTCACTAACTACCAGTCTATGTTGTGGGGTACATTCTTCACCTGGGAAGGTTTTGGCATTTATAAGCAGCCATCTCTCCCTTTGCCTTGTAAGGATGTAGTCAATTTGGCTGGTATGTTGGCCCGATTGGTAAGTGACTAGGTGGCTGGTAGGTTTCCTGAAGTTAGTGTTGCAAATCATAAGATTATTTGCATCGCAGAACTCCAGCAGCCTGGTTCCCTCCTCGTTGCGGGAGCCATAGCCATAGCCTCCATGTACGCCATGGAAGCCCCCAGCATGTCGTCCAACGTGACCATTGAAGTCACCAGCCACAAAGATAAGGTCTCTGTCGTTCGTCAATGAGGTAGTCTGCAGTAGAGTGTCATAGAATCGGTCTTTCTGTCCATCGGTAGCCCCGACTGAGGAGCATAGGCTGATATAATGGTTGCTAAACTATGATGAAGCACTAATCTAATCTTAAGTATTCTGTCACTTACTCTGATTACCTCAATTACTTTATCTACCCATTTCTCAGCGATAAGTATACCCACGCCACCAACCCCGTCAGTGTTCCCTGCCCAGAAAATCTTGTACCTGCGTTCCTTGCCTGTGAGGAACCTAGCTGATCCTCCTCTCCACCTTATTTCTTGCATGCAACATATATCCACACATCTCCGTTCAAGCATCTCGACTATCTCACCAGACCTACCTTTCAGATATATACATATATATTTGCTGATATTTTCATTTCCTGTTTGTCTAGTTACACAAAACTAATACAGTTGTCAAAATGAATGTTTGCCATGGTCATTGTGGTTATCTAATCTGTCATGTGTATGTGTGGGTGTTAAGAAAGGTATTCAGTCACAGACTATAGAACTACACTAAAACTGAAACATTGATGCAACACATAGTTCTCCAACCCACTGGACCTTGTTGAAACTTCCAGCTCATGCCAGTATGGAAAGCAGGCATAAAAGGATAATGAGGATTTTATATATATATATATATTATATATATATATATATATATATATATATAATCACGTGTGTATATCATCATCGTCGTCATCATATAAAATCCATTTTCCAGGGAAATGGCAAATCAACAAACAAGGGACCAAACATGACAGAAAGTGAACAAACAAACAAGAAATAAACAAATATGCAATGCAAAAAGTTAAGATATAAACATGAAATAAATATGATTGAAGACATGGCCATTAGTGGATGGACGAGGGACAGACAGAAAAACGTTTAGTTTTCTAGCTTTTATATCTTTATAATTGAGCTGCACAAAGTTACTGCCATTTAAGTTTAGCAACAGTACAGGGTTACTTTAGCCCTCTTCTGTCCCCTGTACATAGTTTTAATAATAGCTAATGTGGGGGCTTCTGCATGATCAATTGACATGCTAAAAATGTTGAATCTCTTAATACCTTAGAAAAGGGCATATTGAATAATGTGGCCCTCAGCTGTCTTGCATGTAAAACAATGATGGAATTGTCATGGCAAGAAGGTCTTTGTTCACAGATTGTTTTATCAAAATTGACCTGTAGCTAAACAACAGCATATCTGTTGTCTCCTGTTTGAAATATTGAACAATGTGTTCAATAGAATTTTATTGTTTGCTTGTTTCAATCATCAGACTGCAGCCATGCTGGAGCACTGCCTTGAAATATTTTAGTTGAACAAATCGACTCTAGTACTTATTGTCTTTTGATGTCTAGTACTTAGTCTATCAGCATCTCTGTTAGTCTCTTTTGCCATCCTGCTAAGTTACCAGGACATAAGCAAACCAATACCTGTATGGATACACATAAGGGCTTCCACTCAGTTTCCATCTACCAAATACATTTGCAAGGCATTCATCAGCCTAGGGCCATTGTAGAAGACACTTATCCAATGTGTTGCACAGTGGGACTGAAACCAGAACCCTATGATTGCAAAGCAAGCTTGCTGCTTGTCCTATGACCGTAGATAAAAGAAAGCACAAAAGAAAATAACAAGAATCAGGTGTTATGATCCTTTCTATTATAAGCACAAGGCCTTGAAATTTGGCAGGAGGGATTAAGTCAATTACATCAACCCTAGTATTCAACTGGTACTTAATTTATCAATCCTGAAAAGATGAAAGGTAAAGTCAACCTTGGCAGAATTTGAACTCAGAACATAGCAACAGGCAAAATGCTGCTTAGCATTTCACCCAGCGTGCTAACAATTCTGCCAGCTCACTGTCTTAATCAGGTGTTATAATGTCGTTCAGTAATTGCATATTTTTAAAGCACTTTCATGATATAAGAATACCTAAACTAAACAAGTACCATTTCAGAAGTAGAAATATGTCTTCCTTGTATGTAGTCTTGTCTGCAACTGATGTGAGAAATCTACTTTTGCTCTGTCTTAAACACTCTTGGTATATAGTTGTAGCATCTCTTTCTCTCTCTCTAATGTTGTTATGTTTTCACCTCTCTTTCTCAAATGTTGTGATGGCAACAGTTTGTTTACATTATCACTGCCTATCCAGTTGCAAATTGTCAGCCAGCAACTAATTTATAAAAGAAATAATTGTATGGAGATTTTAAAAGTACAGTAAATGGTTTTATCCTTTCTTTTATTATTATTTGTTTGTTTTGCTTTCTTGCTTTGAATATGGCTTTTTTTTTTCAACTATTTATGTTACTTCTAAATGCTCTCTACAAACATTTCCATTATATGTAAATGTATATATATATATATTAATATCTAACAGTGAGAATGAGTGCTCAGCATCACATTGGTGGATAAATATTGTTTATTTGTGGGTTAACCAGGTTACCATTAGTTTCATATTAAAAGAGATACATCTGTTGCATGGGATGTTGATGTTCATCTCCATCTTGGATGAAAATATGATACAAGGTGATTCTATTCTTTTCATCCAAGATGGAGACAAACATCAGCATCCCCATATGCAACAGAGTTGATAATTGTTAAGAGATGTACCTCTCTTAACATGAAACCTGGTTAACTCACATAGTAGCCTCGTTAACCCACAAATAAAGTGTATGAGTGTCTTTTAATCTGAAATTGCGTGTTAACGTGTGTTGTCCGATGGTTTGACATGGGCTGGTCAGCTGAGGGGCTGAACCAGATTCTAGTCTGGTTTGGCATGGTTTCTATAGCTGGATGCCCTTCCTAACACCAACTACTCTGAGAGTGTACCAGGTGCTGTTATGTGCCACTGGCACAACACCAGTATCTACCACGACTACAATTTCACTCAGCTTGATGGATCTTCCTTCTTAAACACAGCATATTGCCAAAGGTTTCACTCATTTGTCATTGCCTCCATGTGGCCCAGCACTTGAAAGGTGCTTTTTATGTGCCACCAACATGTTTGCTAGTTCCATGGCACCAACATCGGCCATGTTGCCTCCATGGGGCCCAATACTCAAAAGGTTCTTTATATGTGCCACCAGCATGGGTACCAGTTACGTGACACTGAGAATTACATCTTTTTTCCATTATTATTATTATCATCATCATCAACATCATCAAAAACAACAAAAAAAAAGGCAGCAAGCTGGCAGAATTGTTAGTGTCAGGGAAAGTACTTGGAGCTGTTCCAAATATCACCCAGAGACCTCAAGTTACAGCAATTTGGATATTATTAATCCATATTATTTATGATTAGCAATGATATATTGTAAGGGAAGGCAACCAGAATCTGAGAACTAAGATCCTGTTGAATTTATATTTCAGTTTAGGAAGAGATTTAAGAGTCAGACATTTTCAGGTTAATGTTTTTCTTAGGATATGGGCTCTCATAAGATGAAGTTTTCATAGTTCTGATACTTCTGAGTTTCCTGGAATTTTATTATTATTACTAAGAAGGCAGAATTGTTAGCATGCTCAATGAAATGCTTAGCAGTATTTCACCCGTCACTACATTCTAAGTTCAAATTATGCCAAGGTCAACTTTACCTTTCATCCTTTCAGGGCCGATAAATTAAGTACCAGTGAAACAATGGGGTCGATGTAATTGACTAGTCCTCTCCCCCAAAATTTCAGGCCTTGTACCTAGCACAATACGATTTGTAATAGATTGTTTAAGTTTGAACAGTATTTCAGCAGATGGTCTGTCTTCTTCAGATTCAAAATATAGAATGAAAATAACCACAGAAACACAGAAATTGAAAATATAAACAAGGAAAACCTGTGTTCCTATTTTGATAGAATGACCTCATCAGTTTTCACTTCTGTAACTGGTAAAAGGAAAATGAATAAAAAAAGAAAAAGAAAAAAGAATACTTAGTCAAATAGTTTTGTGTAAATGTGATGAAATTCACCTGTCATTTTATTCATTCTTCGAATGTTGGGCATCACAGAAGCAATGACAAGCGATGGAAACCTTTGGAGATATGCTTTGCTTGAGAAGCCCTGGCAAGCTAAGTGAGATAGTAGCTGTGGCCAATGTCAGTGTCACATAACTGGTCTGTTTAAAAATACCCCCCAATCATCAGGCAAATATGCTGAGTTTGTGAAGATCTGTTGAACCAAATGAGATCGTAGTCATGGCCAAAGTTGGTGCCACCCAACTAGCACCTGTGCCGGTGACATGTGTAAAGCACCACTTGAGCATGACCAATGCTAGTGCTGCCTGACTGGTTTCTATGCCAGTGGCATGTAAAAACGACAATTCAAGCATGGTCTATGCCAGTGCCGCCTGATTAGCACTCGTGCCAGTGGTACATAAAAAGCATCATTCAAGTGTGGTCAATGCCAGTGCCGCTTGATTTGCACCTGTGCTAGTGACACATAAAAAGCACCATTCAAGCATGGTTGATGCCAGTGCTGCTTGACTGGCTCCAATGCCAGTGGCACATAAAAAGAATCCATTACACTCTCAGAGTGGTTGGCATTAGGAAGGGCATTCAGCTGTAGAAATGTTGCCAAATCAGATTGAGCCTGGTGCAGCCTCCTCGCTTGCCTGTCTTCAGTCAAACTGTCCAACCCATGCCAGCATGGAAAGCAGACGTTAAACGATGATGATGATTATATATTATGTATGGTATCGTGTTTGTGAGGTGATAATAGTAACAAGAGCACCAGTATGTGCTAATACATTAGATGCATGTTGAATTTTCTGCTGCTTAAAATAAAGTATATATATATATATATATATATATATATATATATATATATATATATATATCACTCCTTGTCTATATGTATTTCATGTTCCACATACTACACATGTAACATCTGTGGGGCTGAGAGAGAGAGAAAGTATTTTATATGCACTTATGTAAATATAACATACTGTTCACTGCTCAGAAAGCTGTTGGTTCAATAAGTCAATCGATATATTTCATTTCATTTACACTGTTGAGGGAAACAAGGAATTGTTCTATGCAACTTGGGCAGAAGAAATACCACCAGATGTTTTAGTTTGGCAGCATCAGTTTCTTACTTTTCTTGATGATGTTTACATCTTTTGCCCTCTGTATGTTGACATACATACTTAAATGTGTGTGTGTATGTATATGTGTGTGTGATATACATACACACACACACATGCTTACACACTCACACACACATGTCAGCTAGAAGGCAAGCATACTTAGCCAAGAGAGAAGCAGAAAGGAAGAAGTTTGCCAATGTTCTGTGGCGTGAGGGCCTGAGGCTTGAGGTGTTTCGGCTTGCAAGACTGTGTCAGAGAAAGTCATGATGTTGTAAGAGAGAACGCATGGATGATGGCTTATTTGCAGTTAGTGATTCTGCAAAGAAGGAGGCATGGAAATGCCACTATGAAAGATTGCTAAATGCAGAGAATACATAGAAGGAGAACCTACCTAACATAGACCCAAAAGAGGGACTGGGTATCCAAATTGACAGTAGCTTATTTGATAAAGCAATTAAGGATATGAAGAGAGGAATCACTCCTAGCCAATCAGGAATCACCACTGAGATGTTTAAAATATCTGGCAGAGTTGGGTATGGCCTAGTCACCCATATAGTTAATCAGGTTGTCCACAAGGGAGTCATGTCCAAAGACTTGTTACAAAGAGAAAGGTGATGCCTTAGACAGGAATAATTACAGAGGGCGTCAAATTGCTGGACCAGATGATGAAAGTTAAAGAAAAGGTCATAGCTCCATTAATTAGGATGAGATGCAGTTTGGATTTGTGCCAGGAAGAAGCACTACTGATGCTATCTTCTTGGTGAGGCAACTGCAGGAAAAGTACTTGGCCAAAAATAAACCTCTGTATTTAGCTTTTGTTAACATGGAGAAAGCCTTTGACAGTGTCCTCCACTCTCTTACCTGGTGGTCAATATAGAGCGGCTGGTGAGAGCTATACAAGCCATGTACAGGGATACTGTCAATAAGCTGAAATTCACCAATGAGTATAGTAAGGAATTTAGTATGCAAGTAGGGGTTCACCAAGGATCAGTTCTTGGCCCCCTCTTGTTTGTCATAGTCCTCTAGGCTAAAGAAGAGGAATTTAAGACTGGCTGCCCCTGGGAGCTCCTCTACACAGATAGCCCTGTTCTTATAGCTGAATCACTACCAAAATTAGAGAAGAATGTGTAAAAGAGTGTTATAATTTGCTTAAAGCCTTGTAATGTGTAAATGATATTAAAACAAAACAACTTTTGGGCAATTCAAATGAGAAGTTTGGTAAAATATATATAATTACAATAAATAAAAGTGAAGAGAAAAGATATTGTATTGCCTTACATATGTTGTTCAATGCTGCTGTAATATTTCATGAAATATTATAAGATTCCCCCTCATCAAATACAAGAATAAAAGTAATCCCAAGTATACACACACACACACATCACCTTTTTAACGTCCACTTTTCCATGCTTGCATGGGTTAGATGGAGTCTGTTGAGGCAAATTTTCTGTGGTTAGTTTCCTTTCCTATCATCAGCTATCACCTGTTGCCAAGCCAGATAATAATACTTCCCCATGGCCAAGCATTCCAAACTGATGGAGACTCTGCCGACGATTTAGCCTTGTTCTCTGACAATATATCAAACTCCACCCAATTAATTCATAGTCTACAATTAGCTGCATATGATGTTAGACTGCTTGTTAATCCAAGTAAAACCAAACTCATTGCTCACAATCATCAAGGATCCAACACTAGTGGAGATCCCATCAATCACGTTGATGATTTCATGTGCCTTGGTTCTGAGACAGCCTCAACTAATAGAGGACAAAGATGGATGTGTGGATTAAGCTTGGCCAGATGATGATGATGATATTTGTTTACACACACACACACACACACACACACATATGCATATATCAACAGTAAGTCCCAAACAACACCAGTTACCATTCCTTTTTTTCTTTCTTTCTGTTTTTCCCTGCATATTTAAGACTTCCTATCATATACAAATGTCTTTGCATTTAACATTTATTCCATTCAACCAATTAATGTCAATTTGATGCCATCACAGCCAATTCCACCAAGAATATTTCTCTCTTTTACTCATTGAATTCTATGAACCCTGCTTCTATCTTCATTTATTTCTGTGTTTTTATTCCAGCATTTGCTCATTTTTACATGTTGGTCTCAAAAAATACCTTTCAGTGCCTCCTTGGCTTACTCTTTTTTACTGGTTCCAACCCTGCAAGCCATGGCCATGCTGGAACACTGCTTTTTGTTACTTTTTTTTTCCATTTTCTTTTGCTTTGTGCATGGTTTTTCTTTTCATAAAGCTTGTTTCAGTTTTGTTTTTTACCATACATTAGAAGTGGATTCATATATTTCAGAAATTAATATAAATTTCTTGTTTATTACATCCAACTCTATTTCAAATATGTATGTGTGTGTATATCTCTATAGAGGTATTTATGTGTATGTCTGTATATATGTGTAACTAGTTTATAACTAGCTTTCTCATTGGAGTTTATATCTTTCACCATTATATGTGTGTTTCTTTCTGAAATATACATTTCTGAACTATGTACATACATATATATAAATTATATATATATTTGCATATGTGAATGTGTGTTTACACACACACCCACACACACAATAGGTACAGACATGGCTATAGGTTAAGAAATTTACTTTGGAGTCAAATTGCTAGGAGTTCAATCCCACTTCATGGATGTCGTTGGCTAACATTTTATACTATAGCCACAGGTCAACTAATACCTGATGAGTGAAATTGCTAGACAGAAACTGAAGAAGCCCATCATATATGTTCGTGTGTGCATGGGTGGGTGAGTGTAAGTTCATTTTTTCCCTTCATCTTGATGTTTGTAAACAAAAACATCACTTTGCTGTCCATCATGAAAATCTATCAGCTCTTCTTCACGTGATCTTTGTAAATAAAAGTCATATTCAAACAGTGTCATTTCTCTCCAGTTCTCCATGTAACTATGTCCAGGCTATTGTTTTGATAGTCCAGGACTTGCAGATTATTACCTCACTTGGAAACAGATAAAGATGGCAGCATGACGGACATCTGGCCATAAAAATCTCTACCCCAATGTAGTGTTGTCTGACCCATACAAGCATGGAGAAGTAGATGTTAAAAAGATGATGAGATACATATCATCGTCTTCATCATCGTTTAACGTCCGTTTTCCATGCTGGCATGGGTTGGCTGGTTTGACTGGGGTCTGGTAAGCCATGGAGGCTGCACCAGGCCCCAATCTGATCTGGCATCGTCTTTATATATATACATATATATATATATATATATATATATATATATATATATATATATATATATATATATATATATATATATATATATATATATATATATATATATATTATATATATATATAATCTTACAATCAAAAACCACAAATCTTGTTGCAGTTATAGTAACCCAGGGTTTCCTGGTCAAAATAATTTGTTTCCACCATTTATCAAACTGAAAACAACACCATTTGTCAGTTGTCTTTTGAGCAGATAATGTTTAGATACAGATGCTGGTAGACAAAAAGAAAAGCACAAGGGAGATAACCAAAATTACCACTAATTTTCTGTCGAGCAAACATAAACCAGATGTTGATGGTTTACCAAGTGTCCATGGTTTTTTAACTTCCAACAAGATGTATTTCTTGAAATGCAGACATACAGAAAAAAAAATCTCTTCCCTCGAATTTATGTATTCATTGGAGGTTCTCAAGTTTTTAAAAAGATACAGTTTTTCAAGAGAACATACTGAACATTTTTTGGACCCACTAAAATAGGGTCTGGATTTGGAGTGGATTTTCCATAGATGTTGAAACTGGTCCCTTTTGTCTTTAAGTTTCCAGATTAAAGCTGAAAGGGTTGTTGAATGTCTCTTATCACTGTACCTATCACGCACACACACACAATTGTACAAAGGCCACATTGTGAGCTGCCATTCTAGGAGAGCAGGAACTGATGCAGGTTATGCGAGACTCTTTAGCCTTATTGCATGCCACAATTTCTCTAGTTCCACAATGCAAAACAGACACTACTCCAAAGTTGGACAGTTTCTTCTATTGCTGTCTGTACAAAATGGAAACATTCCAATTGGTGGCCATTTAGTCTGACCACTGAACAGATACTATTATACATTGAAACTATCCAAGCTCTGCAAACAGGCTCAAAAGCAACTGGTCTGAAAACAGCCACCAAGGAACAAGGATCAGCTCCATAAATCAGAGCCCCTCCAACATCAACTTTTGTTATACACCCTCTTTACATTGTATTGTATAAAGTGGGAGTGATCATGGATAGATCTTCCTGGAATCACATAGGTCTGTCTGTTCTCAAACTACTGACAATAAGCAGCAACTTCCTTGGTGAATATCTTAAACTCTGCATTCAACTGAGTTGTAAGCCAGAAATGAACAACAATTTCTGTTGCCACATCATGCTTCTACCAGTTTATAGACAGCCTTTGTTCCCTCATATCTGAATGCATGCACCTTAGTCTTGACAGTATATGAAGATATAGCTACAGGCCATTATATATACACTGGTCCTGATGCCTTATTTGCCAATTCTGATCTACTCCCTAGCTCTCCTGTTGATCTATTTCACTCCACAGCTTCTTTGCTTTTGTTTTATTTTTTTTAACCAGAAGCTGAGCTCCATCTGAACATGGTGTTTTCAACTTAGGTATTTTCTTTAGTCTTCTAAGAAAATATTCAAATTGCATACATATTTATAATGTATGTATTTTTGGGTTACATTTGAATATTTGTTCAATTATTCTTCATTGTTTTAATGTCCGCAACTCCATGCATGCAGAGATCAGATGGAATTCATTAAGGCAGAATTTTCTATGGACAGAAGCTCTTCCTGCCACTAATGTTCATCTGTTTCCAAACAAGGTAATATTTCTTATTTCTTTACTACCCACAAGGGGCTATACACACAGGGGACAAACAAGGACAGACAAAGGGATTAAATCGATTAGATCGACCCCAGTGCATAACTGGTACTTATTTAATTGATCCCGAAAGGATGAAAGGCAAAGTTGACCTCAGCGGAATTTGAACTCAGAACGTAGCAGCAGACGAAATACCGCTAAGCATTTCGCATGGCGTGCTAATGTTTCTACCCGCTTGCCGCCTTTAATATTTCTTCATGACTGAACATGTTTACACAGAAGACTGGTAATGAAGAATTCTACTTGTTTTGATAGTCATTTGCCATAATTTCATGGTGACAAAATAGACACATATGCACTTGCACATGTATGCACACACACACAGCTTTTTCAATTTCACTCTGCCAAATCCTCTCACAATTCTTTGGTCTAAAGCTTGCCTCTAGTGCACAAGTGAGGCTGAATCCAAAACCCCATTGATTGGTGAATAAACTTCTTAACCACACACCCATGCCTGTGCCTATTGTTAATCTTAAAACAATTTTCATAATGTTTATTACCATTCCTGATTACTCTGAGCTCCATTTTGTAAAAGCTTTTTTGTTTTTATGGAAGGTGTCTGTTGTATATAATTTTTGGGTGTTGATTTCAAATCTGTGATATGAGGAAACTGTAATGATGGCAAATAAGATGTGGTTCACCTATCCCTCATTGTTGGCTGTCCAGCTGTGCTAAGTCCAAACACATGCCCTACTCATTGCACCTAATGTTAGCAGCTGCTACTGCCAATCCCGCTAGCTTGCTCCACTGATGTCCATTCACGTGACTGCACCAGGCTGAAACGGCACGACCTTGGTTCTGCTTCCCTCGCTTCCTTTCTACCCCTTCCTGTTCTGGTCAGACCCCTTGACCATTGACATCACAACCCTTTCCTTCCAATTCATCTCATCCCTCCACATGCCCCCCCCCCTCCAGTTTCAAAAATCACCTCACTTCACTCCATGTCAAAATCTATCTCCCACTCAGGTAGACACCTTGTACTCTTCCTCTCTTCCTCCTTCATCGTCCAGCAAAGCGACAATTCTGCGAATATCCAAAACATGATGCGGCATTCCAGCCACAGAAACATTATTATTGGAATTAACAGCCATCAGTATTCCTCTGTTCCACTGAGATGTACAGCATTCCTTCAGGGGCTTGACAGACGTCTTCCCACTCCTTCTTGAAGGCAGGCCCTCTCTCTTCTGCAGGACATTCTGGTGGTTTACTCAGATGCTGCCATTCATATCTAAATATCACTCTGTGTGGCAGAATACTGCTTCCAGTGGTGAGATGTGCCCCCTCTCTGCCATGGCCTTGATCATTCAATTATGTCTTTTCACAATCCCATTTCCACTTGGTCTGCATGCCACTCTGAAAAAGTAGTGCACATTCTACTTATCAAGCATCTCCTTCAGTGCCATTGTCCATCAGCAATTCGTCTACAGGGCCCCGCTCCAGGAATATCTCATTCAGGATACGTGCAACCTCGTCTGCAGTGCCCATCTTCATTTCCCTCCAAATGGCCGTCTGACCCGGTCCACATCCATATCAAGGTACAGCACCAACATTCTTCCCTCCATGTACAGAGTTATGAGACCTGCTACATTGTCAATGCCTGACCACCAGCTTGATCTTACAGATCCTGGCGACTACATCTTCACCACAGAAAGGTCTGACAGCATCGCTGCCAGTTCTTATCTTCACTGCTATCTCATTGAAAGGGACAACAACAATCGAAAAATATATTTATACACAAGAACCAAAATAGCTTGTGGTATGAGGGAATTGTAATGGTGGGGAAATAAGATATGATTCACGTACCTCTCGCTGTTGGCTGTCCAGCTGTGCTAAGTTCAAACACATGCTCTACCCATCTCACCTAATGTTAACAGCTGCTACTACCAATCCTGCTAGCTCACTCCACTGATGTCCATTCATGGCAACTGCACCAGACCAAAAGAGCACAACCCTGGTCTTATTTCCCTCACTTCCTCTCTCTCCTCCCTCCTGTTCCAGTCAGGCCCCTTGACTCTTGACGTCGCAGCCTTTTCCTGTTGACTGTTGATGTCACAGCCCTTCTGGCTCATCTCATCCCCACATCTTCCCCTTTCAAATCTTCCCGATGTCATCATCAACGGATGCTAAATGATGATGATGATGTATCACATCAAAGTTTTTTTCCTGTTTTTTTTGTTTTTCAAATCTTAGCAATACAGTGTAAAGGAAATGCATATTTAAGTTGAACACAACTTGCAAGGATATGATATAATTTACAATTATAAAGAGAGAGTATTGTGATTTTAACTGTTTTATGGAAAATCTAATCTTTTGCATATTATACTTAGGTACCAATTTTATGAAATATACATTTTATTCTTTTAATTTATTAAATTGTTACACATCTATAGTTATTCTTACACTATCCAACCACAATAAAGCAGTCAAATGCATCAGATATCATTGAAATAACTCACATATAGTAAAACAGTATTGTGGAAAGAGATGCATCAGTTAGGCAACAAATTCTCTCTCTTTCATGTTAATTTAGCAACTGAAAATGTAGACTAAATATAAAAACAAGGTTGGGATGGCAAGTGAACTGTTTAAGAATTAAGGAAGCATCTTTCTCTTCTTGGATTGTAAAACATTGATATTAGTCTGTCATTGTATTTCTATTCCATCATTCCTGGTATCTTATATCTGTAGTTTTTTTTTTTTTTTCATGAATTAATGGAAATGCTCACCTTGCTCTTTTACCCCCAAAATGGCAGAAAATTGGTTGTGCAGGCAATACACTTTAATATTCATACCCTAGCTTCTGGAAGTTATTTATCACATCATAGTTTTGGGATTTGTTGTTACCCCAAAAAGCTACCCAGGTATTTTGTTTAACAGGTTTAAGTAAACCCTTAAATAGCTCATCTTTCATTGCTAAACCCATCAAAGATAACTACCTTCAGTCTCTCGTTAGATTTGAATCATCTACCTTACATTAATGTTTTTGTCAAATCTAATTTAATATGAAATGCTAGGAACAAGATATTTTCACTGTTTACTAAGGGGGATGTTCATAATATTCTACTTTCTAACCTCAAAAACTCTTCTTTCTGACCATTCTTTTCTCACGCAGTGGTCTCTTTTAACTCAGTTGTCCCATAAACACAACTCCCCCCCCCCAAGAAATTTAGTGTAACTGTTTTGTTGATTAAACATCATGAAAATCACTTTTAGATCTCCACATATCATCCAGTTGTGTTGGAAGTAAGCCTTTTCCAATACCACATTCATGGTTCTATGTATTGAATGGCCAGTCAGAACTGAATACATTTCCATTACTCAGCAAAAACACACTTTAGATTTAATTTCAACCTGTTAATGAAAATCTATCATTTGTTTGATTCATTCCAACATTTTACAAATCATTAACAACTTGACACTAAAAATTGTCATCTCCTACACTAAAAGACCTGCATCAGATCTTTTTTTGTTTTCTTTGTACCAATGAAAGTTAAATGTTGTTCCTGGAACTCGTAAGTAATTTTGGTTTAACCTAGTTCCCAGTAATTCTGTTGAGTCTTGAAAGATTTAAAATCAGTAGATTTCATCTTCAGTGCTTCCTTCCAATGTACAGCATGCAGTTTATTGATGGCATCTAACTTAAGAAATACAACAGGCACTTTAGCACTTTAGTTGGTAATGTCTCTTAATTTGGGTTTTGGAGAGATATGTCCATAAATATAGATCAAACAAAAAAGCAATCTCCAATATGATTTGTCAGTCCTTCCCAGACTGTTGTTACACCAAAGCCCATCCCATTTCTTTTAGTTAATTACCTCTGATTTACAATGCAAATTTGGGAGATAGTGAGAAGGACTTGGTTTTGGTTTGTCTTGATTGGCCAATTTCATTCCAAAATTTGTAAAATATTTTCTTGTAACAAAATCTGAAATTCCATTGCCACAGATGTAGCAAGACATCTATGCTGCACTTTCACAGCCTACACCCACTGGTACTGACCATATTAGGTTACAAAGTTAAACAAACAGCTAGAAGATGTAGAAGTTAGTTTTCCTTGGGCCTTCGTTGTACTCAAAGACACAACCAACTATTACAGAAAGGAGGAAATACATTCCTATCATTACCAAGGCCGGTATTATATGCAAGCCATCTTAGAAAAACTCTCAAGAAAAATAAATTTCAAACTGCTCTCCCACTCTTGTTACCTTACAAAATTGACAGTTTATACTTCATAAGAAGTAATTGAATATAGTCTATAACTATTCTCAGCTAATGACAGTTGTCAGTTAATACCTCCTTCATTGCAAAACCTGTATTATATGGTATTGTAGTTATCTAGCTTTATTAGTAGAAGCCTGTTAACTTATAGTCTCATTCTCTGATTCTTTCACTGTGATATAGTAAGTGGGAGGTTGTGGCATGTGGGCTTTGTCAGAAATTGACTTTCATCTTTAAATAGACTTGTAAATACTACTTCACTTTGAAATGAACAGAACAGTTTGAAACACCGAATTCGTATCACTGCTAATTTTCCTAAAATGCAAAAAAAAAAAGAAAAGAAAATAATAAATAATAATAAGCTATTTTCCCCATTTCTGGCCTATATTTTATAGTAACAATATTTGTCTTGCTCTCATATAAGTGTTTGTTAACACAAGTCTATGAAAAGATTTTACCTCAGTTCTTTATCAGTGATAATGTTTACATGCATGAAATATTTTTAGTGGGGTGGAGGAGGGGGTGAAGCGTTGTTGGTTCACCTGCTTCTCATGCCTGCAATTAATACAGGCAAGAACAAAGAATACACCAACTTTAGTGGGAACTGATGAGCAGTTTGGAGTTAAATGTGAAGAGGGAATGTTATTACATGAGGAAGAAAGGGGAATCTGTTTGTTCTAAAGACATGTCTAACTCCTGTTCTTATTTATTTATTTATTATTTCCCCTCGCCTTTCCACTCTAGAACCAGTGAAAGATGACACGGAACTTTGTACACATGCCTCAAGGGTCGATGCTTCATCCCGGTTACAAGTTGAACACAAGCCTCGCAATCGATCTCCTGTTGTTTATACAAGAAAGGGCGCTGGAAGTGGGCCAAACTCTAGATCAGCTTCACCTGCTTTATTGCATCCTGCCAATTCCAACAGCAAACTAAAGAATTTCTCAGATTTGGCTCGAAGCAACGATTCTTTAAATGAAACATTGTAAGTTTTCAACTCTTCAACAGAGGAATTACTTGTTTTTGTTGTTGTTCTTATCTCTTCTCCACTGTTATTTTACTATCTTGTTTTATCCTCTCATTTACTTTCATTTATAGTTGTTTGGTTATCTTAAACATTTTATTTTTGATGACATTTTATTGAGAGCATGACATTTTTATTCAACCAGATGTATTGAGGCAAAATAGAATTATTATTTAAGACTTTGCACAGTATCCACTATCATGATGTTGTTGATTGAAGGATGCTGTGTCTACCGGGGGTTTGTACTTTTGTCAAGTTACAACAAAGACCTCGGACAGACAGTACTTTACACAATATGCATGCAGTTCCAAGTAATGCTGATTTTTGCTATTCACCTAGATTGTAGGGTATTTCTAAAGTTTCCAGATGTTTCTTCAGCTTGGATGGAATTGAACCCAATTCTCCAGTGACAACAGGGACAATTGACTCTCGTAGTTGCCACATCTTGGCGATCTCAATTCTCAGGTCTCCATATTTATCAATCTTTTCTCTTTGTTTCATAATAATATGTTGATCTCCTGGCACTGCCACATCAATTATTAGCCACTCTTGTTTGTCCCTCCTAAAGGTTACTATGTCTGGCCCTTGGTGCTCTAACACCTTGTCTGTCTAGAATTCAAAATCTCAGAGGATTTTCGCCTTCCCCTTTTCGTCCAATATTATTATTATTATTATTATTAAGGTGGTGAGCTGACCTTGTGCCAAAATTTGAGCTGGCAGAATCATTAACATGCTGGGCAGAATGCTTTGCAGCATTTTGTCCATCTTTACATTCTGAATTCAAATTCTGCCAAGGTCAGCTTTGCCTTTCACCAGGGTCAATGTAATCAGTTAGTCCCCTCTCCCAAAATTTCAGGCCTTTAGTAGAAAGGGTCATTATTGCTATTAGTATCATTTGCCTTTGTTTTACTTTATACAAGCTGCACCCAAGTCTCAAAGATGTCAACACTCTACAGGTTTTTGCATCTAAAGGTGAGGTGCAGTGTAATTAAAAAAACTAATGTCTGTGTCTTATTCAAAAAAAATTCTTTATAAGATTTGTTGTTCTTATATTATTATTAAGGAAGGCAGTGAGTTGGCAGACTCATTAGTGTTGGCAAATTCATTAGTGTCATCAAGCAAAATGCTCATTAGTGTTTCTTCTGGCTTTTTACATTCTGAGTTCAACAAATATAAGACAAAGTACCAGTCAGATACTGGGGTTGAACAAATTATTATTAGGATGCCAGAGATGCAAACTTGTTAGAACATCAGACCTTGTGTTATTTCTTATGGTTTGTAATATACTGAGTTCAAATCCTCCTGAGGTCACCTTTGCCTTTCATCTCTTGGGGATTGATAAAATAAAATACTAAGCAAGTTTTGAGATTGATGGTATCAACTAAACCTCTTCCTCTCAAAATTACTGCCTTCCATATTCTAGAAACTGATGGCAGCAAGCTGACAAAATTGGGAAAATGTCAGACAAAATGATTTGCCATTATTTCTTCTGACTCTTTATATTCTGAGTTCAATTTCTGCCAAGGTAAGCCTTGCCTTTCTTCCTTCTGGGACCTGTAAACTAGTACCCATCTCACATCCTCCACCATTCTTTAGACACTGCTGTACAGCTATTCTGATCGTATTTAAATCACCCAGAAACTTGACTCTGCAACAACAGACTTCAACTGACTCCAACCCCATCCACTGCCTCCCCCTTTCACACCAGCAATATCAAAGAACATCAAGTAGAACCAGTTCTTGTGTTCAACCACAGACAGCACACCTGGAAGACATGGTAATGAAAGCAAAACAATGCACAAGCATATTTAAAGAAACCACAGTGTGGTGTTTAACCAACAGAAAGAAACAATGACAGTATTTTACAAACACTTCATTAGATCCATCATGGACTCTTTCACTTCTGTGTGGACCTCTGATCTTCCCACAACAAACTGCAATAAACTCACAACAAATACATTTTACATTATAACAAATGGTATGCAGATCACATTTATAGACCACTCACATAATGAAACAAAAGTATAAAAAATATAAGACCACCTGAACACCCGAAATATAAGAGCACACTTTGATGCCACACCAAGATTCCACCTCCAAAGTCTCTGTTGCTACATGACAAATAATGTCACACCCCCATAGATATGTATAACACCCTAGAGCATTATTACAACAACATCCTAAAAATGTTATCTCTCCACCTCAGCCCAAATATTGATAAGCAAGAGAAAATTGCTCCATCAGTTGCTTCACTGTGCTCTAACATCATGCTGGTGTTTGGGCACAGTTCTGCCTTCCTCCATACTGGTCAGCACTGGAATCTACAATTACACAGGAACAGACTGGAGATTGGAAAGACTCCAATATGTCCAGACTGTTGCATTGCACCCCATGTTACTCGTTAATGCATGTTGGGTTTGCAGAATGATTCTCCATTACTCACAGACGTGGTATTACTAGAGAGATGTATCTGGATTGTGTCATGTGGTTTAACCAACTGCTTGTGCACTACTCAGGACCAACCCTGGGTTACACAACAACAACAGCAACAATATTAACAAACATACAAGTTTGTCTTTTGAAATATTTCAGTATTTTTTTGTCTTTTTATCTTCAGTGATACCTTCAAGAACGACACCATGGATAGTTACTCACAAAAGTTGACCCCGAGAGAAAATATGGTGAGTCACTTGATGATGGATTGTGAAGATGAATATACAAACATACAAAAAGTCAAGTAAGTTTTTTGGTCAGCACAACTCATTTTTTTTGCATCCTCTATTAATCGTATCACTCTGACACACTACCATTATTTTCCCATCTATGAGGACCTTCTTGTTCTGGTCTTCTTTCATCACTCCCTTCAGTGGATGAGATAACCCTCTGCTGCAAGCAAATGAATAAACAGAAACAACATTGTATAGAAAGGAGAAGTCTTGCAGGGGACAAGACACTGATGCTAGTGATGGTGTCATGTTAAAAGGTTCCAGTACACAATGTGAAGTGGTTGGTATTGAATCCTTTAATCTATGACTTATCTGCTTAATCTTTGGATTAAGATAATGGGATATTTGCTGTAATTAATTTCAGGTTCTTAACATTTACTTGTCTTACAACCATATTTGGGAGAAAATTTTTCTTTCATTTGCTACGGAATATGATGATAAATTAACAAATCCTTCAGACTTCTTTCATCGTCATCATCATTTAACGTCCATTTTCCATACTGGCATGGGTTGGACGGTTCGATTGGGGTCTGGGAAGCCAGGAGGCTACACCAGGCCCCAATCTGATCTGGCAGTGTTGCTACAGCTGGATGCCCTTCCTAATGCCAACCACTCCGAGAGTGTAGTGGGTGCTTTTTACATGCCACTGGCACAAGGGGCCAGAGGAGCTGGCATCAGCCACAATTGGATGGTGCTTTTTACGTGCCACCAGCACGAAAGCCAGTCAAGGCAGCACTGGCATCGGCCATGTTCGAATGGTGCTTTTTATGTGCTACTGGCACGGGGCTCACAACTACAATTTCCATTTGATTTGATTTTGATATTGCTGATGTTGATGTACTTGACCCATTAGGTCTCCTCAAGTACATGTCGCCCTATGATCCCTGGTACTTTTGAGTGGGCTGGTTATGTGACACTGGTATAGGTTACAGCTCACTTTATTTGTCAGGTCTTCTCAGTCACAGCATACCTCCAGAGGTCTCGGTCTTTTGTCATTGCCTCTGTGAGGCCCAATGTTCGAAGGTCATGCTTCACCACCTCATCCCATGTCTTCCTGGGTCTCCCTCTACCCCGATTTCTTTCCACTGTTTGGGAGTGGCACTTCTTCACACAGCTCTCCTTGTCCATCCGCAGTACATGACCATACCAACACAAATGTCTCCTTTGCACACCACATTCTTATGTCTAACATTTCTCTCAGGGCGCTTACACTCTGTCATGTGTGCACACTGATATTACACATCCAGCAGATCATGCTAGCTTCATTTAAGATATTTTAGTTTATGCTAGTCATCATCATCATCATTTTTATGGTAGCTTCCCATGCTGACTTGAGTTAGATAGATCATCACAGTCTGAGTTTTTTTTTTCTTTTTCTTGGGAGCCACTATCCTCATAGATTGGCATTTAAATGAGTCCTTCCTGTCACCAACCATTTCACAGCATGTACTGGGCACTACACTTTCTCTGCTCATTTGTGGCACTTTTTCTTGAGATCTTCATTATGATTGAATTAAAGTTGACTGAAGGATAAGCAAGTTGTATAATTGTTCTAGGGGTTTGTGATTTGAGTAAATCTAAATATAAGGACATAGATATATGGTGGTCGTATGGTTAAGGAGTTTGCTTCACAGCTCTTTGATTTGGGTTCAGTCCTATTTTACAGCATCTAGGTCAAGTATCTTCTACCATATTCTTGGGGATGAATGAAATTTCCTGGACTGAAACTGTGTACTAGCCCATCAAGAGACCATTCCATTTTTGGGGTGGGCAGGAGATAGTGCCGGTGGCATGTAAGAGAACTTTCCGTTTCGCGACCGTTGCCAGCACCGCCCCGTTTCGTGTCCGTTGCCAGCCTCGCCTGGCCCTCGTGCCGGTGACACATAAAAAGCACCATCCGTTCGTGGCCGTTTGCCAGCTCTGTCTGGCACCAGTGCGGGTGGCACGTAAAAAGCACCCACTACACTCACGGAGTGGTTGGCGTTAGGAAGGGCATCCAGCCGTAGAAACACTGCCAGATTTGACTGGGCCTGATGAAGCCTTCTGGCTTCACAGACCCCAGTAGAACCGTCCAACCCATGCTAGCATGGAAAACGGACGCTAAACGATGATGATGATGATGATGTTGTTGCCAGGTTTAACATGTGAGACATAGGTATCTATAGCAAAGTTCACTCTGTAACAAGCATTTGGACTATGTCTCTGGTATGAAGATTACTTCTTCCCATCCTCCCTCCATTCACAGAGACTCTAAAAAGGATCACAGGTACTAGCAATCTTTGGGGTATCTAAAAAAAAAACCTTCTCTTTGTAGCTGAAACTTGGACCATGAAAAAGAAGTCTCAAGATCATCTTGATGGTACATTTGCCAGATTTCCTGTGAGGTCTTGAAGCATTTCACGACATGAGCACAAACAAAAGAGGAGGTTACTAAACACTTTGCACCATCCCTACTCTTGCTGTTCAATGCAGGGTAAGATTTGGTAATCACTGCTGAACAACAAATCATATCAAAAATTAGATTTTTGAAACTTTTGCACCCCTGATACAGGATGAAGACCACTGAACTACATTGATATTATGGATACAGATACACAAAGGAAATTGAGAATCTACCAAAGCTAATGGGGGACAGAGATTCCTGGTGATGAACATCTAAGTTGTAGCTAATTGAAGGAGAAAGCTGCCTTTCTTCCTCTCACAATAAACCATTTAAAAAAAAACCTAAAGAGTTCCCTGATATTTATATTAATCTTTTTGATCCCTCACTCCTTAAAGTTTGTCTTTATTTCCTTTGGTCAATGTCTCAGCAATATGGTGTGAAAATCTAAAGAATCTTTGCTGTCTTGTGATGGTTTGTTTATGGATTTTACAAATGTTATTGAAACATAGAATGATTCTGAAAGTTGGTAAATTGGCAAAGGCATTAGGGTGTTAAATAGAATTCCTCGTGGTATTTGTTCTACCTCCCTGAACTCTGAATGAAAATCCCACTGAGGTTCATCCTTTTGGGGTTTCATAATAATCCAGGAGAGTGAAATGGAAGAGCTGTTAGAGAGTTGAGCAAGATGTCTTGTGGTATTTGTTGCAGCCCTTAGAACCATTGGTTATGTTCAATTCTCAATAAGGTACTACTACTACTACTACTACTTCTGAAAATATTATTATGAAAATAAGGGACTACTACTACTGGTTGTAAGAATAATTGATCCAATAATTCAGACCCAAATATATAGTTGTAAACTGTTTTCCGCAATCCTAGAATTGGATATTAAATATTAAATCATCTTCTGTGACATTCTTGAGATACTGTCCTAGTTTGAATGGTTCCAGTGTTGTCATATTTCAAATGAATATAATTTTTTTTATTTGTCTCAAAACCTGAAATATTTTCTTCATAATTTGAAATTCATTTATCTTGTCCATCTTATGAAGTGTCAGTTTGTCTCTCTGGTGCCATTACAAAAGTAGGAGGGACATTACTAAATTACTATTTTAGTTGTCAAATCAGTGATGCTGCCTTTTTTATGTGTATTTTATTTTGTCTTCAGAGTTTTCTGTGGCACCTGGAATGTGAATGGCCAGTCTCCTACTGTTTCAATCCACACATGGTTAGCATCTGATCCCGAACCTCCAGATATTTATGCTGTTGGGTATGTATATTACTCTTTACTTAAAAACCACAGCAAATTTTGTATATATAATAATAATAATAATAATAATAATTGTGTACAGTGCTCAGGTGCACTACAACTCATCTAAAGTGTATATATAATCAGGTGTAGTTTCGGCGGATTTCGGAAAGCATGAGGGCCTTAAAGGATGCAGTGTCATGGCAGTCAACAACTGACGCAGGCAGTTTATTCCACGCTTCAGCAACCCTGAGCGTGAAAAAATGTTTCCGAAAGTCATGGGAGCTGTGTTGTTTTCTGACTTTGTAGGCATGTCCACGTGTGTTAGACACATGGAGATCAAAAAGGTGTTCAGTGTTGTTGTTGGTGAGGTGGTTGATAACCTTGTGGGTGTTTACCAAGTCCGTCGCCAGACGCCGGAGCTTCAGTGAATCCATGCCCAGGGAAACAAGGCGCTCAGAATATGGTAGGTGTCTGATGGAGGGTATGTGTTTGGTTGCACGTCTCTGGACAGATTCCAGGAGGTCAATGTTCTGAGCAAGATAGGGATTCCAAACTGATGATGCGAATTCCAAGTGTGGTCGTACCATAGCTGTATACAGTTTTAAATAGATGGCTGGAGAGCGGCTAACAAAAGTCTTGCTGAGTGATGCCAAGACACCCTCGGCCTTCTTGACAATTTTAGAGATATGCTTTGTCCAACGCAAATCACTGCTGACAGTGATGCCTAGGTCACGCTCGCAAGAGGATTTCTTGATATCAGTGTTGTGGAGGGAGTATGTGGACGCAGGGTTTTTTCTCCCAAAATGCATGGTGGTACACTTGTCCACAGCCAGTTTCAGTTGCCAGTCTGTGATCCATTGCTGCATTGTGTCTAGGTCTGATTGCAGGAAAGAGTTGTAGACATCAGGATCAGTCCTCTTGATTTCAAGGTACAGCTTGATATCGTCTGCATATTTCAATACTGTGGCATTCTTTAAATTGGCATCTATGTCATTAATGTATGCCACAAACAGGAGGGGACCAAGGACAGATCCCTGTGGTACACCCGATGACATCTCATATGGTGTAGAGTGCTGTCCTAGAACTGTGACTACCTCCTTTCGGCTGAGGATGAAGGATTTCAACCAGTTAAAAAGGTCATCCCCCACACCCATTGCAGAGAGTTTCACCATAAGCCTTTTGTGTGGCACAGAGTTGAAATCATATTAAACCCTTTAATAGTTAAGAAAAAATAGACTCCAACTTTTCATTTTCTTCACAGCTTTATTATACACCTGAATCAATATCAGCAGATTGTCTGATCCTTCTGCAAAATATTCTGAATTTTTTTTTCTTTTAGTTTTTTTTTTTTTTATAAAAATATCTTGGAAGATATTTTAGCACAAGTTTTGTCTCAGATTTCCTTTAAGACACAGCTCATCGTTTTTATAAAACAAACTGAAATTCTTGATAGGAAATTTTTTTTTACGGAGAACATTATATCTTTCAGTATTTTCTATTGTTTCAGTGCATAGCAATAATATACTTTGGGTTGCACTTTAATATATATTTTCAATATGTGACTGCGTGTGTATCGTTGGCGATTTTCTTTCTCTGTCTGATAAAGAGCTCTGCTCGAAACATGGAATCCTCTTTCTTTTCTTTCTTTTCCTGAGTGTCCAATAACACAGTACTTGTCCCACGTCCTTGTATTGTTGTTTTTTCTTGCTTGTTCTTGTTTAGATTGAATATATATATATATATATATATATATATATAATTACATACTTTTCTTTATTAGGTTTCAAGAGCTGGATCTCAGTAAAGAAGCTTTCATTTTTAGTGAATCCCCCAAAGAAGGAGAGTGGCTACAAATGGTAACATCTTGCCTCCATCCTAAAGCTAAATATAAAAAGGTAAGGTTTAAAGAAGAGGAAAGTATATATAATGAACATGATTTCGCTGTACAATTAAATAACTATTTCTTTTTTATGCTGATGATAAAGTCTTCTACATATATTCTAATTACTGTGGCAAGAATTTTAACTATTGTACGTTCACAGCTTTTGAAGATTTTCTGGTTGAGCCAACTATATTGCAAACTGCAAAACCCACCAGCCCAAAAAAGGATGTTTAAATCCTTTGTAAAACAATCTCTTTTTCTGCCAAAATCTTATATTACATCTCAGAACTCTACAGACGATGGGTAAATCCAGACATCTTTATCTGTGGCCATAAAGAACATTTCTTTCACCAGAAGGAAAATAAGAGAATGATTAAAAATAAATAAAATTATACAAATAGAAATATTTAGTCATCTCATGTTCATAGAATATTCTGCAGCAGGAATGTTTAGCAATCGCTCGATATTAAAATTCACTAGAATATTGCCCACGTGATAAACAAAATCTGATCAATCACAACTTTGTATCAAATAGGCTCCAGCAAAGATCTTTTCCGTTGGCGCACTTCCTTCTCAGCCTTTCAACAACATCATCATCAGCGTTTAATGTCTGCTTTCCGTGTTGGTATGGGTTGGACAGTTTGACAGGAGCTGGTCAGCCGGTGAGCTGTCCAGGCTCCAATTGTCTGTTGTGTGATGGTTTCTATGGCTGGATGCCCTTCCTAATGTCAACCACTTTACAGAGTGTGCTGGGTGCATTTACGCAGCACTGATACAAGTGCATTCCATGTGGCACCAACACTTGTAAAGGACAAGCCTGTATGTATGGAGGACAGCAGTTTTCCTTAGCTTGATGAGACCCAGTGTTTGAAGATCCTTTCTCACCACTTCGTCTCCTGTCTTCCTGGGTCTACCCCTTCCATAGGTTCCCTCCACAATTAGAGCTTGGCACTTCTTAATAAAGCTGTCCTCGTCCATATGCATCACATGACCAAGCCAGCACTGTCTTGTCTCCTGCACACAACATCTGCCATGTGTGCATATTGACATTATCCATCCAGTGGAGCATGCTAGCTTTTTTCAAGCTTTTGCACATCCCCTGTAGTCAAAGCCCATGTTTCACTGCCATGTAGCATAACTGTACATACACAGGCATTGTACAATCTGCTTTTCGTTCTCGGCTACTAGACAGAAAGCTTTGGGGTGTAGCATCGACAGACGCTCTAGGAGTTGGCCAACTGAGACAGCAGTTGACAACACAAAGGCAATGGACAGAGGACAAACGACATTAGAAGTCAGTAGCCAGCAAGCAACTAATAACGCTTTATCTGCTGCTACAACTACACCAAGAACACAAACTCTCTCAACATTTTGTCATCCATAGTAATGACAGCATTCATTTTTTTGTGTACAAAAACAATAAATTGTTGTTTATCAAAACCTCAACAGACTCCGGTGTTTTTTTTCCATACAACTCCACCAGAGCTATCAGCTTGGTTCCCAACTGGAATTGCTCAACAGAAAGAAATTCATCTTGTTATTTGCTTGAAACAATACAATTTATTTATAGATATGAAGGTTCCTATTAATTAACTTAACACTAATGATATTTTTATTTCCAGGTGAAACTTATCCGACTAGTTGGTGTAATGTTAATTATATTTGTGACTAAAGAATTAAGCCCCTTTGTGAAATACATTGATGCAGATTATGTAGCAACTGGCATCATGGGACTTTTGGTAAGAAACGACTTTTTGATATTTTTATAATTCAGTCAATTGCTGTCCATGAATTACAAGAAAGCCAATACATGTAGTTTCTTTATAGATATTAGCATTTCAAACCCAAGGAGCTCTTCAAGTCTTGCAAGGTACAAATCAAACTCACTAGTGCTGGTACAACAAAAACAAAAAGCACCCAGTACACTCTGTAAAATGCTTTGTGCTAGTAAGATATGATCCTGTGACTTGTTTGATCCTATTAAACCATCCAATCCACGTCAGCTTGGAAAGCAGACATAAAAATTATTAAGACATTAAATCAATCTGTAACAAGTTAGACTGAACAACTTATTAACCTCTCTTATATTTCTGCTTACGTTAGCATGTCAGTTCTTATATTTTCCAATCTTCTCTGTGTAGTCTCATTGCACAAACATAACACCATGTGTGCACACACTCACTTGCACACCTTCAGGTTAAGATTTGAACACACAAACTTTTATTTCATTCACAGGTTTTCAACACCTTTCACAAAGATGTTCAATTGACAGAGTCATAGAGTATCAGATAAATTGCCTTACAGCATTTGGTTTGGCACTCTGTGCTCTGTTCAAATCTCACCAAAGTCAACTTTGCTTTCATCCTTTGGGAGAATGGGGGAATGTTGATTAAAGAAGTATCAATCCAGGGTGGTAGATTAATAGAACTGTAAGAATCTTGGAGTAAGTATTTGTTTTGACTCTGTATTCTGAGTTCAAATCCCAGCAAGGCCTGCTTAAGTGATACACTTAATCTGTCACTTAGTTTAATCCATCACCAACTGGCATTTTGGGTACCTTTAGTAGAGTCTGTTTCTGTTGCAAGCATTTGGGCCAGGGCTTCAATTTGAGGATAGCTTCTTCCCTCCTTCCCACTAGTCTTTAAGACCTTGTAAAGGATTAAGGGCAAAAAGACTAAAAGATTAAGAAATGGATTTTTTAAAATAAATTTTAGACAATAACATCTTAACTACTAAGGAAACAAAATATTGTTTTCAATTTTAGCACAAGGCCAGCAATTTCGGGGAAGGGGGTAAACCAATTACATCAACCCCAGTGCTCAACTGATACTTTTTTTATCACCCCTTGGCAGAATTTGAACTCAGACCATAAAGATAGACAAAACACTGCTAAGCATTTTACCCAGCATGCTAACAATTCTACTGGCTCACCACCTTACTAAGGAAATAAAATATTTATATAATTATCTAATGACTTTTAACCATCAATGAAATCAGTCAATAAATCTAACCACTGCCAAAAAAACGCCAGTATAGACAAGATAATGATGATGATTCTTTGTTTAATCCGCAACAAAATAGATACGAGGTTCAATTATAATAAATTGTTAATAATAAAACTGTTTGTCTTTACACAAGCCTCAATTTTTTAGGTACATAATTGATATAATCAGCCCCATTGGGTGACCAATGCTTGCTAGTCGTATAAAATATAAACAGGTGGCATGTAAAAAACACCATTTGAGCATAGCCGTTGTCAGTACCGCCTGACTGGCCCTCGTGCCGGTGGCATGTAAAAGCACACTCTCGGAGTGGTTGGTGTTAGGAAGGGCATCCAACTGTAGAAACTCTGCCAGATCAGATTGGAGCCTGGTGCAGATTCTGGTTCGCCAGTCCTCAGTCAAACCGTCCAACCCATGCCAGCTTGGAAAGCGGACGTAAACGATGATGAACGAGTACGTCTCAATTGCAGTGGGACAAAAAGTAATGTTACTGATTGGTTTTTCACTCAGTGAAACTGTTACCATTAATGGACTTTATCTAATTCTATCATACTGACTGGTTTGTTTTTTTTATACAACCTGCAGAGATGACTGTATGGATTCACTTCACAGTCGCATTAATCCCCAGTTTGATCTCACTGCATGGAATCATAGCCTTGTGTCAACAATAAAACTTAGCCTTGTACAAGAATACTTAATTTCGGTTTATCACAGTTATCTCCCTTCGTTCTCCTTCAACGTCATTAAAATATGAAGCAAAGTGCCGACAATCAACTAAGTTGTTTCTTTTTTTAACTTTAGAAGGTGTTACTCCAGCATAGCCACAATCCATTGACAACAAACAGTAAAGGATAACAGAATGCACACACCTAAGCACGTGTGCTCATGCACTCTCTCTCTCTCTCTCTCTCTCTTTCTCTATCTCTCTCCCTCCCTCCCACACACACACAGCTTTCTTTCATTTACAAAAACTAAAACTGACCTGAAATGGAGCATATTGTGACCTCAGTATTGCCTGTGTTCATGTAAGACATATCTGGTCCATTTCACTTGAGGCTGAAGGTGACCTAAATACACCTGAGCCAAACCTTATCAAAGAACTGCTCAAGTGTTACTATCCCACCGTAGAACTTTATAAATATCTTAACCAAAGTGGAAGATGATAACCTAGCAAGGAAAAGCCGACTGCAATGTATCAGCAGAACCAGCAGTGAATGGTTATGGTATAAATGTTAGAGGGAGAGACAGCTGAAAGCTATTGTACCTTTATATCTTGTGGTTCTGTTTTGCTCAGTTAATCTTTGCCTTTTTAGCCTTTCTGGGTTGATAAGAAAATTTCTAATCGGATTTTGGAATTCATCATCATTATCATTTAACATGCGTTTTCCATGTTGGCATGTGTCGGATGGTTTGACAGAAGCTGACCAGCAGAAGGGCTGCCTGGACTCCCTGTCTGTTTTGGCATTATTTCTTCTGCTGGATACCCTTCCTAACACCAACCACTTTACAGAGTGTACTGGGTGCTTTTACTCAGCACCAACACAAGTGCATTTACATGGCACCAGTATGGACACTTAGAGATCAGCACTTTTGATGCAGCTGTCCTCATTCATCCATATCACATGACTAAACCAGCACAGTCTTCTCTCGTGCACACTACATTTGATGCTTTGTATACCCAGTTTTCATCTCAAATCACTTACACTCTGTTGTATATGCACACAGATATTATCCATCCAGCCGAGCATATTGACTTTATTTCTTTCAAGTCTTCGCATACTCACAGTAATCACAATCATACAGTTTGCCTTTCAGTGTGAGGGAGAGGCCCTTTGTTAGCAACAAAGTTTTCAGCTCTCTGAACTTTTCCCAGCCTGTTCTTATTCTAGCAGCTATGCTTTTGGAACACCCACCACCACCACTGATAATTTGGTCACCTAGATAACAGAAACTGTCTGCTACTTCTAAGGAGACCCCTGCAGACATTTGAGAGAGTGTATTTTCTATACATGACCAATGTTTAATGTCCCTACACATCTGCCACATGTAAAGACAACTTTCTCTGTTAATCTTCCAGTGTCCATAGCTTACACTGGGTACACTGTATGGAGTTTTTATTGAAACCTTTTCTACATATTGAGCTGAGCCATCACCCTGAAGGGCTCTGTGGTTTGTTTCCTTGCTTATTAGGATTTTGGTCTTTGCTAAATTAACTCTAAGGCCCTTTGATTCCAGCCCTTTCTTCCACGCCTGAAATTCCTTCAGCAATAAGAACAAGGTCATCAGTGTAGAGGAGCTCCCAAGGGCAGCCAGTCTTCTCCCCTGTCTAAGTATACCTGTCTTTTAGCTTCCCTTCTATCTACCTGATATAGTTTTCTGCTACTACCATTCTTCCAGGCCCTTTTTTTTATGCTAATGGCCTTGTCTACAACACTTTTCCACCACCACATCACCCTAGCTCTGGTTGAGTCTTTGCACCTGCCACTGATTTAGTTTGTGGCACTCAGCAAACTATCTCATAGGAACTTCCAGTAATCCTCTATGTTACATATCTGTAGTTCCTCCTCCTCTTTGTTAAATTTCTCAATTAGGGTGTCCTTAAATTTTTGACCATCTAAAGGATCCTTAAGCTTCCAAATCCTTCTTTTCTAGACAGGTCTGCTTCTTGGAATCCTTCTTGCTAAAGTTGCTGATGACTAACTTATACTGGTGGGGGGGGCGTTCTTCACCAGGGATATAATCAATTATACCACCTTCTGCTTCCTAAATTTGAACCATGGGGTGTCACTTCTCTAAGAATCATCTAGCAGCTTGAGGATATGCCCTGACACATCTTCACCATTTTCTCTCTTTTCCAACCAAAGTATCCATGTATCTCCTGTTCCGCAAGACACTTGTTTCTGTCCCTCTCATCACCTTGCACAAACCCCACCCCCTCAATTCTGCCCTCCCCTTCTCAGTGGAAGAGCCTTAGTTTGCAAGTCACTTGGTGGCCTTACTAGTACCATGTAAAAAAGCACCTGGGTAGTTTTAGGAAGATATTGGCACTTGGCACAGTCCTCTAGCTTACCAGCTCCTGTTGAATCATCCAACCCATGTAAGCATGGAAAGCAAATGCTAAATACTGATGATATACTTTTGTTAGAAATCAACATGATTATTCACCAGGTTCTACATTTTACAGTCTAATATGTCTGTTATGTATAGATATGGTTAACCAGTGTATTTTAGGAACTGATAGCCAGGAACATCAGACAGAGTTAATTGTAACAGAAAAGATTCTATAGAGAAAAATTTTTTAATATTAGGAAGAAATTATGAGGTGAAAATAAAATAAAATGTTAATAAAAAAATGCTTTTACTATAGTTTAAATGGTGTACAATTTATTTCCAGTTGTTGAAAATATGTCAAATGAATTTTAAGTAGTGCTCTGACTGAGTTACAACTCAATACTTCATACATCACATGATAATGTGCCATATTTTAAAAATGAATAGTAATCAGTTTCTTAAGTATTTACATTTAATTATCCTACAGGACAATCTACTAAGGGCAACAGACTGAATTTGTGGTTGGAGCAAAGCCTCTGCCAGACTAAGGGTGATGTGGTGGTGGAAAAGTGACATTGACAGGGCCACAAAAGAAAAGAGACAGAGTGGAAAAGAGGGGCTTGTAGCAAAGAATCATATCAGAAGGCTAGAAGACTAGACGTCAAGTTTATCTAGAAGCAGAAAAGAGAAAAGTTTGCCTAAGTCCTACAGCATGAAGATGAGAGATTTGAAATATTCTGGGTTGCCAGACAAATTGTCAGTAAGAATCAAGATATTGTAGGAGAGAACTGTGTGTGAATGGATAATGGTATGCTTGCACTCAATGATGTGGACAAGAAAGAAGCCTGGAAAAGTTACTATATGAGACTGTTGAATGTAGGGAATGAATGGAATAAAGGGAGTCTCCCGCGTGTGAACCAAACAGAGGGACCAGCTATCCTAGTGGTAGATAAGGCAATTAAAAATATGAAAACTGGGAAAGCCCTTGGTCATCCAGAATCATAGTTGATATGCTCCAAAATAGCCGGTAAGGTAGGAAGGTTAATCAGGTTATTCAGGAAGGTGTAATAGCCAGTGACTGGCATAAGAGCATAATTGTTAACTGTTAGAAGGGTAAGGGTGATGCATTAGATAGAAGTTAATTACAGAGGCATCAAACTACTGGACCAGGTTATGAAAATTACGGAGTTATTGCCCAATTATTAGGCTGGATGAAATGCAGTTCAGCTTTGTCCAAGGAAGAAGCACTACTGACGCTATTTTCATAGCCAGACAACTGCAAGAGAAGTACTTAGCTAAGAATAAACCATTATACTTGGCATTTGTTGATCTAGAGAAAGCCTTTGATAGAGTGCCCTGCTGTGTGACATGGTGGGCTCTGAGGAGGCTAGGGATAGATGAGTGGCAAGTGAGGAGGCTAGGGATTGATGCTGTCAGTAAGGTGAGAGTTAACCACGAGTACAGTGAAGAATTTGGTGTACAGTTAGGGGGTTCATCAACGCTCAGCCCTCAGTCCCTCCTTTTCATCATTATCTTTCAGGCCATAACAGAGGAATTCAAGACCAGCAGCCCCTAGAAACTACAATGTGCTGATGATCTTGCCTTCATAGCAGATTCTATGTTAGAGCTAGAAGAAAAAATTCCAGGTTTGGAAGTAAAACCTGGAATCTAAGGGCCTTACGGTTAACTTAGCAACGGCTAAGGTCCTAATAAGCAAGAAAACTAACAGGACCCTAGTCCACCCATCAGCTAGGTGACCCTGTTCAATTTGTAGGAAAGGTGTAGGAGTTCCTACTCCATATGGTGTCCCCAGTGAAAGTTATGGATACACAAATGGTACAGTGGAATGATAAGGAAGATTATCAGAGAAGATAGCTTCCGTATGCAGAGGATCCATAAAAACTTTGGAGACTTGGGAAATTGATTCTCTCAAAGGCCCTGGTGGTTCATTAGAGGTAGTAGATAATTTCTGTTACTTAAGGGACCAAATTAAGTGGGGAGGATGCACAGAGAGTGTGATAACTAGGATAAGAATAGGATGGAGGAATTTCAGAGAACTTTTACCTCTGTTGGCTGTGAAAGGAAGATTGTATGATGCATGTATATGGACAGCAATTCTACATGGTAGTGAGATGTGAGGCCTGTATGCAGGGAACATGTGAAGGTTAGAAAGAAATGAAGCCAGTATGTTCGCTGGATGTGTAATGTAAGTGTTCATGTTCAACAGAGTGCTAGTGTTCTGAGAGAGAAGTTAGGCATAAGAGGAATTAGTTGTTATGTGCAAGAGTGAAGACTGCACTGGTTTGGTCATGTGATGTGGACAGATGCCAACAGCTCCATAAAGAAATGTTGATCTCTCAAAGTAGATGGAACATGTGGAAGTGGAAGACATAAGATGAAGTACTGAACGACCTCAGGACACTGAACCTTTCAGGTGAAATGACAAAGGACCAAGATGCCTGGTGCCTTGCTGTACTCAAGATCTGTACTCTGCAGCAGAAGTATTAAGAGTGAGCGGTGCCATCTAAAAGCACCCAGTACACTCTGTAAAGTGGTTGGCATTAGGAAGGGCATCCACCTGTAGAAACCATACCCAATCAGAATGGAGTCTGGTACAGCTTGTCAGCCCTGGTCAAACTGTCCAATCCATGCCAGCATGGACAACAGATGTTAAAGGATGATGATGATGAATTGTCTAGACATGCAGTCGTCATCATCCTTGCTTGTATGGGGTTGCACATTTTAACATCCAACCCGTGATGCCATAGGACTGCATCATGTTCCAAGTCAGCTTTGGCATAGTTTCTATGGCCAGATGTCTTTCCTAATGCCAACTACTTTACAATGTGAACTGGGTGCTTTTTTACATGACGCCAGCAACTTACAAGAAAAGGGAAAAGGACTCCTCAACTAAAATGGTGATATTTGAGAGAGGGGAGGGGTGGCTTTATGCTAGGGACAAGCAGAGGTATGACACACAATAGAGAACATGCAAAGCTACCTTGCATTATATAAGGGTAGCTGACAATAGCTGGGAAGATGATAGTGATGGGGCACCTGAGCAAACCTTCAAGGAGCAAGTGTTGGTGAGTTTATTGTGTTGGCTTATATGATCATCTAAATGTTTTGTTAGAATAATAATACACTAGGTTGTACAGTTAATTGAATTTGTAATTTATTTCAAATAAATTTAAGTATTTTGCTATTTTGTAGGATAGAGTTGGTTTGAGAAATACGATTGCTTTCAAGTCATCATTCAACATGCTGGCATGGTTGGATGTCCAGCTTCAATGTCTACTTTAGTATGGTTTCTATGACTGGCTGCCCTTCCTAATGCCAACCACTTTAAAAAGTCTACTGGGTGCTTTTGTTTGTGACACTGGCACTATGGGGGTCACCAAGTAACTTGCAAGTTAAAGAAAAAAACCCTTCAATTAAGTGAAAGTATAATAAAAAAGGAGAAGGCTTTATACGAGATATGTAATATTTTAGTTTCTGGTAAGAAACTAAAATATTACATTTTAAAACTAATCTTGCTTTTCTACTTGAGTATTCAACACTTGAGGACCTAAATTCTGTTTTTCTTAATATATTTCCCCTTAACCCTTTAACATTCAGATTCCTCTGTCAAATGTAATGCTTATTTATTCATATTGTTTTGAATTAATCATGCATTATCTTGTATCTTTGAGATGTCAATGTTGTGATTGTTTAATATTTGAATGACATTGTAGTGCAAGTATGAGAGACCAGATCTGGTCAGTTGGAACAGAAAACAGAATATATGGGCCAGATATTTTTTTTTTTTTTTTTTGTACTTGTTTCAGTCATTTGACTGCGGCCATGCTGGAGCACCGCCTTTAGAGTGGTGAAAGAGTACAGCAGGGATCACCACATCCCGCCGGAGCCTCGTGGAGCTTTTTAGGTGTTTTTTTTCGCTCAATAAACACACACAACGCCCGGTCTGGGAATCGAAACCGCGATCCTCCGACCGCAAGTCCGCTGCCCTAACCACTAGGCCATTGCGCCTCGACCAGTTTAAATGTTAAAGGGTGGTGTAGTGTATCTATCATGAGAATGTTCAGAATGTACTGAAGTCTAATGCTATTTCTTTTCTGCTTTTGCAGGGCAACAAAGGAGGAGTGGCTGTGAGAATGACAATTCATAACACTTCATTGTGTTTCATAAATTCTCACTTGGCTGCCCATCAGGAAGAATTTGAACGGAGAAACCAGGTAAGGTTTATTATGAAAATATGAAGACAGTAATAAGTGTTCTTCTAACGGCTACGCTTTCAGAGCCTGTAGGTTTGGTCACGTAGGTTATGGAAACTATCTACTACCTCTAAGGAAATCCTTGAGCTTTAGAGGAAAATCTATTTCCTGTGTGTTCTTAGTATTTATAGTTCCCACACACCTGCCAGCTTGCATTAGATACATTGAATGGTATTTCTATAGCTACCTTTTCGACATGTCGAGCAGGACCATTTCCCTAAAAAGAATTCTGAGGCCCTTTAAATGCAGTCCTTGCTTCTACACCTGAAATTTCTCAAATTCTACAATAGATTTAGCTATAAGGTCAGTCATCAGCATAAAGGAGCTCCCATGGATAATCAGTTTCAAATTCCACTGTTATGGCCTGAAAGACTTTGATAAAAAAAGACAGAGCTGAGAAATGATCCTTGGTGAACTCCTACCTGCACACTCAATTCATTGCTATACTCATTGCTGACTTTTGTAAAATGAATTTAACAAGTTTGTGTGATATTAAATGGCTCTCTCTCATGATGTAGTTTGCTTGACTACATATTTTCTTGAATATTATACAAGAAATTTGATGATGATTGTTGTAATATTGAGGAAGCCATTATAAATAAACCAATGGCTGGTCATCAAGAGTCAATGGTTCTAGTCGGTGTCTTGCGGAGTTACCAGCGATAGTAAGACAGATAAAGTTAGTGTATTACTATTCCACTACTGAGAGATACAATGGTATCCAATGACTAGTAACTATTGTGGCTACTAGCATAAAACAACAACAACAGTACAATGGTAGTCACACATCATACCAGTGAGAGGAACCCACTTTACAACAATGATGATAATACTCAAGATGATTAAATTTCTTGTATAATACTGAGCATCAATTAGGGAGTCACATTGGATTGTAAAATCCCACAGGGCCTTGTATTCATTGTTCTCAGTGGCACCCTCTGGTTCATTTCTTTGCTCTGCCCACACCGTACTTTTCACACAGTCTCGGTGAATAAACTTAGCCACATTATCATGCCTCCTTTTGTAGTGTTTTTGGGCCAGCTTCCTACCTTCACTCACAGTATGTAAGATTGTTTCGTTTTTGCTGCCACACATTCAATAATGGGATGATTCACTGCTTTTATATACTTGGAACTTTGTGTAATTAGTTCTCAGGATTTGTCCTTGGATGCTGCATATCAGTACTTCAGTGCATCCTTTCAGATCACTTTCTCTTAGTCATCTCCAGGTGTGTTGGTCTTGTCTTTCCTTTCAATTTTTCTGCGCTATTTTCCATGCATTGTTTTCATTTTCTTATTGTTCTTCATCTTGTTTCTTAAATGTTTTAGGATGTGTCGCATTTTCAGTAGGTTTCGTGTTATTATTTCTAATGGCAGCAAGCAATGATTCATGCTGCTGTCTGATGTATCATCCCAGGTTGTTCTCCTCATAGCAAACTGGTAGAATTGTTTGCACACTAGACACAAAATACTTAGCAGTACTTCTTCTGCATTAAAATACCACTGAGGTTGTCTTTGCCTCTAACTCTTTCAGGATCAATAAAATAAGTACTAGCTGAGCACTGGGGTTGATGTAATCAGTTAAGCCCTTCTCTCCAAATTTCAGGCTCTATGCCTATTGTAGAAATTATTATTATTATCATTTTCCAGTTGAATTGCATTTTATTTCATCTTCTGATCCAGTCTCAACCAGTGACCTAAGGCATTAGATGCCAAGAAACTTCCTGAGAATGTGGGTGGTTGATGCCAACCCAATTCTTTGAGTCTCATAGATTGTTGGTTTCCCAGGAATCTAGTCAAAAAATTTGTTTTACTTTTCTTGGTCATTCCCAGTGCACCTACAATAACAGGGATGGTTTTGGTTTTTAATTGCCACACCCTAGAGATCTTAATCTCCTTATATTTCAACAGTTTTTCAAATTCCTTTGCTTTGTATTTATACAAGTTGACACCAAGTCTCATCCAGAGACCTCAAGAGACAACTGGTTAGAAGTTCAAGTTGGTGTTATGACTAGGGTGCCAAATGTTTGGTTTTGCACAGAGTGGGTGTCTGTCAAAACATGAGAAAATTAAAAATTTGTTTTAAAAGTAATTTGATGATGATAGTGTGATCTTAAGATGACAGTAAAAGGTATTTGCTATTATGTACATTTAAAATTACTTTTGACAGTATTTACAAATTAAAATGTTTTGGGGATTACATAGACATTATTTTTCATAGGATATGAGCAGTTCCCATAGGCACTATCTTTTAAATTTCTTCCCTTTTGAGATTTCCTGGTATCTGTGATAGGGAACTTTCAGCCCTTTTTTGTTATCATCCCTAGAGTGCCTATGACAATAGGTATTGTTCTAGTCTTGAGATTCCACATTTTGCCAATTTCTATTTCAAGATCTTTATATTTGCTCAGTTTTTGGTTGGTCTTGACAGGTACATCAATTGGAACAATGAGGAGGCGTGATCTTTGTTTGAAATCCTTCAGTCTGGCCTATTTGCATCTTTCTTTCTGTCAGTTTGAACAGTAAAGTTCCAAAGGAGTGAGATGTGATCATTTTCAAGCGCTGAAAGTGGTTTGTGTTCCCTCCAGTTTTTATCATGTGGCAGGTCCAGCTCCTTGCAGATTATCCAGTGAATATACTGTGCCGCTCTATCATGCCTGTTAAAATACTCTGTGGGTACAAGAAGGCTGCACATGGAGACAATATGATTGATGGTTTCAGCTTGTTGTTAACATACATGACATGTTAGCCTGATAGCTTCTTTGTAGGTAGGCATTGATCCTGGGTTACTATGATAAACCCTTATGTCTCTGATTTTAAGGCAGAAGATGCCAACCAATGATGGGTAAGGGTTTTGTCAATATCAGCATTATTAACTCTCTTTGGATATTTGCCATTGAGAGACTTTTCTTTCCATTTATCAGTGAAAATATCTAAGGTAGCACTTTAAGCAAGGGTTTTCATACTTAGCTTTTCTGTGCTTGTTTCCAGTATATCTAATCCTGGGACTTGCTGTATTTGGAATTCACTTAGATATTTCCTTACCTGTTTTGCTACTGAGTATGCGATTTTCTTGTTTCCGTACTTTAAGACAAGTTTTAGCATCCAGTCATCAGAGTTTTTCAGGTAAGTGTTTAGGACAATTCTGGCAATCTTCAGTGTCAATTTAAGTTGCAAGAGTTCACAGCTACCCTCTTTTCTTGGCAAGTTATATCATTCTATATCTACCTTAAGGTGGTGCATTATATTCATTGTCAACAATTTTCAAATTTTTCTATCAAGATTCCAGCTTTCAGTAATTGACCAGTTTACAATATTGAAACTGTCAAGTTTAACATTGGATGTATCTGTCATTTTCCCTCTGATAAAGGTAGCTTTTGCACATTTATCAAGGCCAAATTCCTTCCTGATGTCATCACTGAACTGTTTTACAAAACTGTTTTGTATTTATTGTGATTATTATTATTATTATTTCTTTCTAGGACTACAGAGATATTGTCAGCCGCCTCCGATTCCGACAGTTTCTTCCTCACCTTACTATGCACGACCATGAGTATATAAACTGTTTTATTCACATTCTCTCTTTTTCTATATTGCCCATCTCTGTCTTTTTCTGTTTTTCTATCACTTGTTTTTCGTTCTTAATTCGTATCTTTTTGTTTTATGGGTTTTTCATTCCCCTCCGATGTCCCACCAAAAGGGATCCCATCACAGACACATTGATTCTTTACAAAAGATAAAACACAGCCAAAAACATGAGAGCATGACTTTCCAACAGCAACCATAGATGTCTTCTACTGCGATTGATTTTCCATTATTATTTTAGGCTTACATATGTTTCCCTCATTTGAACCAACTGGTTCATTCATTTATAAAGGTTACACTAGAGTAGATAGTACTGTAATTTTCATCATCATTAAGGTTTCTATCCACTGTCCATTCTGGCACGAGATGAATGGGTTCTTACGGATCAGTTGTCTCAATTCATTTGCCAGTCCACTCATTACAGAGTGTACTGGGTGTATATTACCATGGCAGCAACACAATTTCCTTATCTGTCAAGAGACAAAAGAGCCCCCAATGCTCTAAAATGCCTCCATTCATTCAATGAAGTAGGCTAAGAGGATGACTGGGAGAGAGGGTGGAGGTAGATGATGAACTAGGGTAGGCGGGTGGAAGAAGTGTAGATGAGGGTGGGAGGATATTAGAGAAGGAACTAAAGAGATAGTGCTGGAGAGAGAGGAAAGAAAGAGACATTAATGGCAGGGAACAACAGAAGACAGGTGATGATAGTAGCCACATGTTTGATGGTGAGAGAGAGAGACAGAATGATAGTTTTAAATATGGATGATGGTAAGATACTGATGTGTGTCAATAATGAGTAAATGACCTGAAGTAGATAGAATGATGACTAATGGTATAGTGGAGTCTATCAGATATGAACAGTCCTGATGCACTTCATTATCAGGACTTCTTATCTCGGCATTCTGTTGTGAGGAGTAATAACTTAGGTAATAGAAGAAGGTGTCATTATACAATGACTGGCATCACAGTATCCTCATCAACTGGTTTGAGAATAAGGGAGAGACATTAGAGAAAGGGCAATACAGAGACATTATGTCAATAGGCCAGGTTATGAAAGTTAAGGAAAGAGTTATCGTGCAAGCGGTTAGGGAGAGAATTAGCTCAGATGAGATGCAGTTTAGCTCTATGCCAAGAAAGTACCACAGATGCCGTTTTTCTACTGAGACAATTTTGCAAGTATTTTAGCCAGGACTAAGTTCCTACATGTAGCATTCCTCAACCTAGAGATGATCTTTGACCAGGTTCTGTAGTCTGATAGTTGCTAAGGAAACTAGGTGTAAATAAATGACTTACATAAGCCAAGCACAGAGGTGCACTCTGAATGATGAGAGGGTCTGCAATGAGTTCTGTAGGGAAGGGACCCATAAAGGTACAGTCCCATTCCCCACCAGCTTATTATAGTCCTGTTAGATGTAACAGAAGTGTTTGAGATTGACTGCCCACGGGAAACTTTGTAAGCTGTTGACCTAGTACTTACAACTGAATCTAGTGCTAGGATAAAATACACCTGGCATACTCTGTAAAATAGGTTAGAATGAAGAAGGACATCTAGTCATAGAAACCATGCAAAAAAACAAAACAAAACATAACGAGATGTCTTGTAATTTTCTATTTAGCAGGGCAGTTAATTCTGAATAAAAAACTCAAACCATAATAGCCCATCCTTGTCAGCATGGAAAGGAATATTTTGCAGAGATTATAAGACCTCAATGTTATATCAGTCTACAGCACTGACAGAATCTTATTTACGCCTTTAGTTGGGGGAGGGGGGGGGGGTCTTATTTGCTTTGTTGTCAAATAGACGAAACTAGACATGATTAATGTTAATGAAGACTGTGTCAATAGTAGAATAGAAACTTGTTAATTTTCAGCTGTGAGGCTAATATCATTTTCACTTGAGTTTAGCAACTTCTCATTTTTCTCTTCTGTAATTTAAGCATATGAAATATCAACAAATAAAATAATTTCACTCCTTTTCTTACCTTTTTTTTCTAGAGTTATCTTTTGGATTGGTGATTTAAACTACCGTTTATCAGAAATTGATATTAATGATGTGAAGAAATATATTGATAGCAAAGTTTACTCCAAACTTTTTCCTTATGATCAGGTTCGTATCATTCACTTCACTCAAGTTGGTATCGGTATCATAAATCATCTACATATCACTATCAAGTAAGACACAATCAGGATATTAACGATTCACATCACACACGAGTTGTAAACAAATGTCACTGTCATGCATCATTCATTTCCAATATTCTGCATAAACAAAGTCTGGCCATTGGTAAGTATTAGCTTACTTGAAAACCAGGGAGGGTTGGTGATAGGAAAGGCATCTGACTGTAGAAAATTTTCCTCAGTAAATTCCATCTGACTGATGCAAGAATGGAAAAGTGGATGTTAAGATGATGATGATGATAACAACTGCATCATTTCTGTACAAAAATCATTAAAAATCCAATCTTCCTAAACATTAGAATGCGGTACCTGACATCCAAAACATATCATTATATTAGAACAAATTGATTAAAAAAAATGGATAATTACAGAATTTTGGTTAGGACTTGGCTGGAATTCCTTTGGTTTCTCTGGAATACATCCTGAGGATGCTCAGATGTCATGGAATCACGGGTCATCTCAATAACTGATTACTCGGACACAAGTTAATCATTTTCTTTTCTTACTCTACTTCATTGATTCTCTTGCTCTGGTGTCCGGATCAGGTGAGTTACCTGACCAAGTAAGCCATACTGTTGTGATGATCAACAAATCAGGATGTCCTTGCTTTTGGCACTTGATGCAGACACCAAATCCTGCTGGAACAGGAGTTGCAATAACTAATGCTTGTCCAAAGCGCCACACAATGACATCCAAACTGAAGCCATATGGTTGTCAACTGGACTTCTTAACCATGCTTGTATTCTGATCAAGCAAACCTGTGATCAATGGCATTCCAGTCAGGACAATATCATTTCGGTTATCAAACGACTCCATTATCTAATGTAATTCCCTCTTTTTCATGATGGTGGGATGTGATTAGAAGGAGATACAGCTACTATTTCTACCAGGTCGAGTGACTATATACAAGGTCCCTGTATATAATCTTTAATGTGTATAGGCATGTGTGTACTCCACTGTAGTCTGTTCTTTTTGTTGTAATATCTTCATACTTATTCTCACCATTGTTTTACTGTCCACTTTCCCATACTTGTATGAGTCACACAATTTATTGAAGCAGATTTTCTGTGGCCAATTGCCTTTCCTGTCATCAACTCTCCCCTGTTTCCTTGCAAAGAAATATTTCCCCGTGGCCAGATATGTTTTCAAGGGAAGTTGGAAATGATGGTGGGTACCTGCAATGAGGAGGGAACTAGGCTGCTGGACTCCTCTGATGCAAATGATCTTATGCTTTGTAATACTAACTACAGGAAACCTACCAGTCACCTATTCACCTACTGGTCTGGTGGATACACTAGTCAGATTGACTACATCCTCACCAGGAAATGGGAAAGATGCACCCCACAACATAGGTTAGTAGTTAGTGACTTCAGGATCAGGGCTAAATGGATGCCCAGAAGATGACTGGTATGGAGGAGAAGGGTCTGGAAGCTTAAGGATCCTGTGAACGGACAGAGATTTAGAGATGTATTACTCAAAGCTTTTGATGAAATAGAGGGGGATACAGCATCACACGATGTGGAAGACAACTGCAGGTTTCTACGGGACAATGTTGAAGGCCACTGACCAGATCTATGGATGGTGCCAAGTCTCCTCTCAACCCAAGGTAACATGGTGGTGGAACAATGTAGTTGATAAGGCCATTAGGGAAAAGAAACTGGCATGAAAAGACTGGAAGAATGGTGGTAGCAGGGAACTGCATCAGATTGCCAGAATGGAAGCTAGGAGACAGATTTACTTAGCCAGAGGGAAAGCAGATAAGAAACAATTTGCCAATGTTCTGCATCGTAAGGACCAAAGACTTGAAGTGTTTCTTGTTGTAAGACAGTATGTGAGAGAGAATCATGATGTCATAGGAGAGAAATGTGTCCGCATGCATGATAGCTCACTTGCGCTAAATGAGGCTGCAAAGAGAGAGACTTGGAGACACCACTATGAAAGGTTGCTAAATGAAGAGAATGAATGGGAGAAAGAGAGTCTCCCAAATGTCGACCCAACAAAGGGACCAGCTATCCAAATTGACAGTACCTCGGTAGATAAAGCAGTTAAGGGTATGAAGACAGGGAAAGCCCCCCGGCCCATCAGGAATCACTCTTTACTCTTTTACTTGTTTCAGTCATTTGACTACGGCCATGCTGGAGCACTGCCTTTAGTCGAGCAAATCGACCCCGGCACTTATTCTTTGTAAGCCTAGTACTTATTCTATCGGTCTCTTTTGCCGAACCGCTAAGTTACGGGGACGTAAACACACCAGCATCGGTTGTCAAGCGATGGTGGGGGGTACAAACACAGACACACAAACACTCACACATATATATATACATATATACAACGGGCTTCTTTCAGTTTCCGTCTACCAAATCCACTCACAAGGCTTTGTTTGGTTGGCCCGAGGCTATAGTAGAAGACACTTGCCCAAGGTGCCACGCAGTGGGACTGAACCCAGAGCCATGTGGTAAGCAAGCTACTTACCACACAGCCACTCCTGCGCCTATGCTGAGATGCTTAAAATATCTGGGAGTGTTAGCTATAGTCTAGTTACCCGTATAGTCAATCAGGTGATACATGATAGAGTCATACCCAATGACTTGTGTAATAGCACCATGGTCAACTACTACAAAGGTAAAGGTAGTGCATTAAATATGAATAATTACAGAGGTATCAAGTTGTTGGATCAGGTAATGAAAGTCTCAGAGAGGGTCATAGCCCAACTAATTAGGGAAAGAGTTAGTTTAGACAAGGTGCCAGAGAAAAGCACCACTGATGCTATATTTCTGTTAAAACAGATGCAGGAGAAATACCTACCCAAAGATAAACCTCTGTATAGCCTTCTGGCTTGACAGTCCTCAGTCAAACCATCCAACCCATGCCGGCATGGAAAGCGGATGTTAAATGATGATGATGATGATATCTTTATAGCCTCTGTACTTGGCTTTTGTTGACATGGAGGAAACCTTTTACAGGGTCCCCCAATCCCTTATCTAGTGGTCAGTGCAGAAACTAGGGATAGGTGAGTGATTAGTGAGAGTTGTACAAGCCATGTACAGGGATGCTGTCAGTAAGGTGAGGGTTGGCAATGAGTATAGTGAAGAATTCTGGGTAGGGGTAGGCGTCCACCAAGGATCAGTCCTCAGCGTCCTCTTATTCATCATAGTCCTCTAGCCAATAACAGAGGAATTCAAGATAGGATACCCATGGGAGCTCCTCTATACTGTTGACCTTGCTTTAATAGCTGAATCACTATCAGAACTAGAATAGAAGTTTCAAGTGTGGAAGCAAGGTCTAGAATCATAGGGTCTTACAGTGAATCTAGCAAAAACCAAGGTCTTAGTAATTAGGAAGGCAGACAAATCACAACTCCCTTCAGGCAGAAACTCCATAAGATGTACCTAGTGCAAGCTATAGACACATAGGTGCAGCAACATCAAAGGAAGGCTAACTGAGAAGATAGGTTTTGTGTGTGGCAAATGCTCACTGAAAATGTGCAGAAAACAGCTTCCGTCATATGCCAGGGGAAAAACTAGAAGTAGTTGATAGCTCCTGTTACCTAGGTGACCAAGTCAGCAGCGGGGGTGGATGCTCTGAAAGTGTAGCTGCTAGAATAAGAATATCCTGGGCAAAGTTCAGAGAACTCCTACCTCTGCTGGTGACAAAGGGCCTCTCGCTCAGAGTAAAAGGTAGACTGTATGACGCATGTCTGCAAACAGCCATGCTACATGGCAGTGAAACATGGGCATTGACTGTTGAGGACATGCGTAAGCTCACAAGGAATGAAGCCAGTATGCTCCGATGGATGTGTAATGTCAGTGTGCATACACGACAGTGTGTAAGCGCCCTAAGAGAAAAGTTGGACATAAGTGGTGTACAAGAGAGACGACTGCGCTGGTATGGTCATGTGTTGCATGTAGATGAGGAGAGCTGCACGAAAAAGTGTCACACCCCAACAGTGGAGGGAAACTGTAGAAGAGGTAGACCCAGGAAGACCTGGGATGAGGTGGTGAAGCATGAACTTCAAACATTGGGCCTCATGGAGGCAATGACAAGCGACTAAGACCTTTGGTGATATGTTGTACATGAGAAGACCCAGCAAGCCAAGTGAGACTGTAACTGTTGCCTATGCCCATGTAGCATAACCGGCCCATTTAAGAGTACTCATCAATCATTGGGCAATAAACTGTGCTTGAGAAGCTCTGTTGAGTCAAGTGAACTGATGGTCATGATCAATGCCAGTACTGCCTGACTGGCCCTCATGCCAGTGGCACGTAAAAAGTACCCACTACAATCTCAGAATGGTTGGTGTTAGGAAGGGCATCCAGCTGTAGAAATCTTGCCAGATCAGATTGGAGCCTGGTATAGCCTTCTGGCTTGACAGTCCTCAGTCAAACCATCCAACCCATGCCGGCATGGAAAGCGGATGTTAAATGATGATGATGATGATATCTTTATAGCCATTATCAATTATATACCAATTTAATATCTTTATACTGATTATCATGTTTGTAAAATATTCTAAAAAATTAAGAATAAATTGTAAATAGGAGTGGCTGTGTGGTAAGTAGCTTGCTAACCAACCACATGGTTCCGGATTCAGTACCACTGCGTGGCATCTTGGGCAAGTGTCTTCTGCTATAGCCCCGGGCCGACCAATGCCTTGTGAGTGGATTTGGTAGACGGAAACTGAAAGAAGCCTGTCGTATATATGTATATATATATATATAGGCGCAGGAGTGGCTGTGTGGTAAGTAGCTTGCTAACCAACCACATGGTTCCGGGTTCAGTCCCACTGCGTGGCATCTTGGGCAAGTGTCTTCTGCTATAGCCCCGGGCCGACCAATGCCTTGTGAGTGGATTTGGTAGACGGAAACTGAAAGAAGCCTGTCGTATATATATATGTGTGTTTGTGTGTCTGTGTTTGTTCCCCTAGCATTGCTTGACAACAGATGCTGGTGTGTTTACGTCCCCGTAACTTAGCGGTTCGGCAAAAAGAGACCGATAGAATAAGTACTGGGCTTAGAAAAAGAATAAGTCCTGGGGTCGATTTGCTCGACTAAAGGCGGTGCTCCAGCATGGCCGCAGTCAAATGACTGAAACAAGTAAAAGAGTAAAGAGTATTTTCATTAGTTTTTCCTGTTGTCAAAATAGAAGGAAGAGCAACACCTCTCCAATTGATGCTGATATTCTTCTCTTTTTTTTTCTATGATTTCTTACATTTGTTCTGATATTTTCAGCTCTATAAACAATTAGGAAAGTCAGATGTGTTCAAAGGCTTTACAGAAGGCGACATTTCCTTTAGACCAACATATAAATATGACACAGGCACTGACAACTGGGACTCAAGGTAGGGTTTACTTAAAATTCGTTTTCATCACCAGATTTTCTCTATTACATCGTGCACAGTCACTAAACAGTCTAAACATATGTGGATGCCATATCTCCCTCAAATCACACTCTACTCTCTTAAAAAAAGCAGAAAGGATAATGTTGTCCAAAACCCGAGTACAGGCTTAATCTATTGCTCTGCTTAACTGCACCAGCTGATCCTTGCGTGCATGTAGTAGTGGTGGGTTAGGGCAGTCATTCTGTTGCATGCTTCTGGGTCAGGTTTCCCATCTGAGGATATCTTTCTCCCTCCAATCACACAGCTCTTGGAAAAAAAGTCATTAATGCTACCTTTCCTCCCTTTGCTAAGTCTTAAGAAAGAGAAGCAGAATTCTTGATATCTTCCTCTTTTACTTGTTTCAGTCATTTGACTGTGGCCATGCTGGAGCACCACCTTTTAGTCGAGCAAATCAACCCCAGGACTTATTCTTTGTAAGCCTAGTACTTATTCTATCGGTCTCTTTCGCCGAACCGCTATGTTACGGGGATGTATACACACACACATATATATATATATATATATATATATACACACACACACATATAGACAGTTTCTGTCTACCAAATCCATTCACAAAGCTTTGGTCAGCCCGAGGCTATAGTATAAAGACACTTGCCCAAGGTGCCACGCAGTGGGACTGAACCCAGAACCATGTGGTTGGTAAGCAAGCTACTTACCACACAGCCACTCCTACGCCTGTCTGTAAATAAACTCAAGATGGTCACAACTGAAATTTGATTGGGACCAAACAATAATAACAGTTACTATTACTACTACCCATCTCCTAATCCCTGTCTCCCCTTCTCACTTTCCTCATGGTTCATTATACATTATACATTGTCTCCAGTGTAATTAGGGAAACCATGGCAACTCTCCAACATTCCAGCCATCCCTCACATACCCTTATCACTCCAGCTTTTGAGATATTTACTTGAGGACCCTCGTACAGTCTACCGCTACCTCCCTGCTGGTCATTTAGTATCAACGTCCATCATCCATTTTCACTATTTAGCCAAGTCTTGCTTTCCAGTACTCTTTGCTAAGTGTAATGTTTTGAGGACACTTTAGTCTTGTCAAAGATGTAGCATCTCCCTCTCATGCTGATGCCATGAAAGAAGCCTCACCCAGTAATACTCTGTAAAGTGGTTGGTGTTATGAAGGACATTGATGGTAGAAACCAAACCGAGAGAAAACTGCATTGGTTTGTGATGTGTATGGATGAGGACAGCTGCATAAAGAAGTGCCAAGCTGTTATTGTGGTAGGGGTAGACTCAGGAAGACATGGGACAAAATGGAGAGAAAGGAACTTGAGACACTGGGCCTCACTGAGGAAGTGATAAAGGACTGAGAGATGTTGCAATAAAGACTCATTAGCGAAGTAAAATCACTGTCTTCCATACATACAGGCTTGTTTGCAGGTGCTAGTGCCACATAAAAAGCACCCAGCACACTCTGTTAAGCCGTTGGTGTTAGGAAGGGTATCCAGCCATAGATATCATGCCACAACAGACAACTGGAGCCTGGCCAGCTCCATGTCAAACCATCCAACCCATACCAGCATGGAAAGCAGACATTAAACGTTGATGATGATGGTGGTAGTGGTGGTGGTCTGGTCTCCCTCATCATCTGGGGGAGAAGAAATGATCCAATTGTCCTATGCCAGCATAGAAAGCAGGCATGAAACAGTGAAGACAATAATATTGTTGGTGAAGAGAACACTACATGCTTTATTGACCAGAAGCTGATACCACATTACCAACCTGATAACAAAATACAGTTTTGTGAACAGATTCAATCCCACAAATGGAAAACTTTAACTATTTCTAAGTTTCTCTCCTGCTCTCTCTCAATAATATTCATTTTCTCTTCTGTTGCTGTTATCACCACCTCCAACTTATCTTAACCCTGTCATACCATATTAGGAATAGGTTAAACATCATCTCTACTGGATTCCTGATAAAGCAATAATGAACAACATAGAAAAAGAAGATGCAGCCGATTCTGTCCATTAGTTCGAATCGTTACTCTTGAGCTGTATATGCAACTATTTAATTTTCTGTTCTGGAGCCCAGGTGGAGAGTAAAATTGGATACAGGGGCCCAGGTCTGAGAGGGTTAACACACCAATTCTTTTCTCAGTCATATGAACTGACAAAAAAGCTTGTATATGGTCATTTGACTATGCTAGAGATAGCAGCAAAATCCCACAATGCACACTTTACCATCTTCAAAATGGAAAGATACATTAGTCTTGAATATCCAAAAGGTAGAATCGCTGTAGATGTCTTTCATCATGGGTCACTTTGTTCAGAACTGACTTGCAATGGTGGGGGTTTGGGGACTGGGTGCTAAACTACAAACACCATTGCTTCTACTGTATGTCTTCCACCACTCCCATAACATTCACCACAATCACTACTTCACTTCCCCACTCCACACCTCTTTCTATGGATATTAACATTGTTAATCTAAATTTGAAGCCAGCTTTACTTCCTGTTACCTTTATCACATTACATACATACCATTGAACCACTTGGGGGAAGAAAAAAAAGAAACACTTGTGTGCATAATTCCCAGAATACATTTCCCTTGGATTAATGTAGTTGTGTATTTTTCTTTTTGTTTTGTTTTTTGTTTTTAATACATTTAATTGTCTCCTTAATTTCAGTGAAAAATGCCGTGCGCCTGCCTGGTGTGACCGTATTTTATGGAATGGTTCCGCTGTCTGCCAGAGTTGTTACAGATCTCATAATGAACTGAAAATAAGTGACCACAAACCTGTCAGTTCCATCTTTGATGTTGGCGTGAGTATATTCTCAAAATTTATTCCTCCTTTCTAATCATTCTTTCTTCCTTCCTCTCTCTCTCTCTCTCTCTCTCTCTCTCTCTCTCTCTCTTACACACACACATAGAATATATTTATTTGAGTGTGTAGCAGATGTCTCATAACTAAGGCAGAATTTAAACTATTCAATATCACATGGTCTTTGGGTTGTGTTGTGTGTGTATGTGCACCACTGGCAAAGGACAAACCTGTATTTGTGGAAGACAGCAATTTTCTTTAGCTCGATGCATCTTATCAAGTACAGCAAACCACCACAACTCCTGGTCCCTTGTCATTTCCTCAGTGAGGGCCAGCTTCTAAAGATCTTTTCTTACCACTTTGTCCCGTGTCTTCCTCAGTCTACCCCTTCCACAGGTTCTCTCCACAATTAGAGATTGGCACTTCTTCATGCAGCCATCCTCATCCATACGCATCACATGATCAAACCCAGTGCAGTCTTCTCTCTTGCACACATCTGATGCCTCTTACACCCAGTTCTCCTCTTAAATCATTTATACTCTGCCGTGTGCATGCACACTGACATTCACCATCCAGCAGAACATGCCAGCTTCATTTCTTTCAAGCCTTCACACATCCTCTATAGTCAGAGCCCATGTCTCACTGACATGTAGCATAGCTGTACATACACAGGCATCATACAATCTACCTTTCACTCTGAGTGAGAGGCCCTTAGTTACCAACAAAGGTAGAAGCTCTCTGAACTTTGCCCAGCCCATTCTTATCCTAGGAACTACATTTTCAGAACTTCCTCCTCCACTGCTAACTCAGTTGCCTAGGTAACAGAAGCTATCTACTTCTTCTAAGGATCCCCTAAGCATTTGAGGAAGTCTATTGTCTGCGCATTTTTAATGTTTATTGTACCCACACATTTGCCACACACAAAGACTATTTTCTCTGTTAACCTTCCTGTGATGCAGCTACACCTCTTATGTGTCCAAAGCCTGCACTCGGTACAACATTGAGTTTCTACCATCACCCTTCTTACATATCAAGCAGGGCTGTCTCCCTGAAGGGACTTGTGGTTTGTCTGTTTTCCTACTTTCTAGGACTTTGGTCTTTGCTGAATTAACTCTAAAACCCTAGATTCCAGGCTTTGCTTCCACCCCTGAAATTTCTTCTCTGGGTCTGGTGATTCAGCTATAAGAATAAGGTCCATCAGTGTAGAGAAGCTCCCAGGGGCAGCCTGTCTTAAATATAATAACATAAATATTTATACTAGCAGCCCATAAGTAAATCAGTTGATGGCAGGACTGTGTGCTTTCAGGTTCAGTCTCACTGCATGGCATTTTGGGCAAATATCTACTCCTGTAGCTCTGGGTAGACTGAGGCTTGTGAGGGGATGGGGTGGGGGGAAATTGAAAGAACCCTCTCTGTGTGTGTGGTGGAGGGGCACAAGTGAGTTCATATTTCTGCACACAGGTATTCATTCACTAGTTTATAAACAAGGGCTTTACAAGCTGTGGTCCCTTATGAAGACCCAGACATGTCTTGATATGTTGTGTGATCTTTGTAGTGAAAAAGTTCATTCATACATTATGGATTGTTTCCAGTTCTCCTTGTAACCATATCGTCTATGCTGTTTGTTGCTCAATAGACCTAGAAGGTTATTATCTCACTTTCAAATAGGTGAGGTTGGGATCAGGAAGGGGACCCAGCTGCAGAAAACTATATCATGAAATACTCTTGTCTGACCCATGTAAACATGGCAAAATAGACATTAAAATGATGAGAAGGATAATAACTAAGGTGTAGTGGTTGATGTCTTTCAGTCACTGTTTCATTCTTTTGTTCTTCCAGGAAAAAAACTCATCCTACTTTGAATTTGTAAGATGAAGCCACAATTTAAATGAAAACCAATACTATTTAAGTTGTTTTTGCAGGAATGTGGTACAAGTGTATCTTCATTGTTTGACTACAGAATATCAATGTGTGTGTTAAGTGTGTGAATATATCCACATCCGCATACAAAGTTGTGGTTAGGGTATTTAGCTCACAGTCATAAATGTTGTGGATTCTATTCCTGGACCAGGAAGGCATCCATTTCAGATTGTTCCAGTCTCATATCTTGGCTATTCCACTGAGTTAAAGAAAGAGTCAAGATATATCTATGTCTGTTTGTAACCATATAGGCACCTAAAACATTTGACAAAAGCATGCTACATGATACACCAAGCCAACTCTTTCACTGGCTTTTTACACACACACACACACAGTCATTCACATAATTTACTTCATTTTACCTTTGCTTCATCTTTTAATGTTGATTTATCAATTGAAATCGGAGGAGCAAAATAAGTGTTCATTCTTCTCCCAGCTGCACATAATAACTAAAATAAAATACTTTCGACGAATCAAAATTCTGTCAAAGCTGAAACATATCTTCTTCAGGAGTTTCCTTGACCTCCATGCCACTCTGAAAACACACCCATGCAAACAAACAAAACTGTTTTCTAAATGGTAACTTAGAGATCTTTGTATTATTTTTATACTACCTCCACCCAATTATAAACTTTAAAAAAAATTTTTAACGAATTATTGTAGCCATAATTACTGAAACTATATGCTGGCATAGACTGGATAGTTTGACAGGATCTGACAAGCTGTAGGGCTTTGCCAAGCTCTAGTGTCAGCTTTCACAGGTTTCCTATGGTAAAACGCCCTTCCTAATACCAACTACCTTACAGTGTATACAAAGCATAATTGACCTCAGTGGGATTTGAACTCAGATCATAAAGAAATACTACAAGAAATACCACAAAGTGTTTTTCCAACACTCTAACAACTCTACAAGCTCACCACCTTCATAAGTGGCTCACAGTAGAGTGGCTCACATCTGGAGCAGTGTGAATGCTCTTCTACACAGACAACCTAGACCTCATCTAGAAAACAGCCAGTTCTCAAGTGATTAACATCTCTCACAGATACACTCCAGTTTCTGACCCACATCTCCAAGCTTCCCTCTCTCTGCCTTTCCTCTCACTACTATATTAGTCCTCTGCTCCTTGCAGTTGGCTGGGCTCAATGCCACATGTATTCAGGCACTCCCCATCTATATATCTCTCTTCCTCTTATCACTCTTGTTGTGTCCAACCTCCCAGCCCCTCCCTATGATTCACTCAGTCCTTCCCAACCCCTGCAATTCCCATCTTTCCTACAAGATGAAAATTAATAGTATCAGCTTCACTGCTCTAGGGGTGGGAAGAGCTTACAAAGGCCGTAGGCACTGGTCCCTTCTTCCAGACCCAACAAAAAGAGTAAAAAAAATATTGTTACAAATTCTTTAAAAAAAATTCAGCTCTCTTCTTTTACTTCATTAAATTTCCCTTTTATCCTTTCATCCTTTCTTCTTGGCTGATTCTCTCTTTCTCTCCAAGTTACTTCCTTCTTGTCAAGTTGTCTTTCTCTCTCTCCCTCCCTCTCTCTCCTTATATATATAGAGATACCCATGCTAGCATGGAAGGCCGACCTTAAACGATGACGACGATGTATATGTTTCCCTTGTCTCCCTCCTCTCACTTGTAAATACATTTTCTATTGGTTCAGCTTGATTATAATGTTTTATATAAATTATTACAGCAAAGTATTCTCTTTTAATATCAACCAATTTACTAGAAACCACCAGTTTGTGAGTTTTCTTCAAGGTAGTCTGGTGTAATTGTCTAATGAATGTTCCTTGCCAACAGCACAAAAGAAAAAAGCATGTGTGTGTGTGTGTGTACATTATGCTAACCTTGTATGTGTTCACTACCAACCAGTTGAAAACTTATATTTGTACTTGTAAAATGTCAACACAGTAGTGAATCTTCTTAATTAGTGTTTAGCTGTGCTGCCATATTGGCAGCTTTGGTGAGAGGGTGGGGATGGAAGTAGTTACCAATATAACACTGAACACACACTTTGTTAGTGACGGCTCATTTCCTTGTCCAAACCCAGTCAACGACTCTTGTCCATTGGGTGGTTTAGGATGACAGCTTGCACTTGGTAAAATTTATTCAACTCAGAGTGAATAATGAAAGCATTCAATGTGCAACACATACTGCAAAAGTGAGTGAGTTGCATTGTTTTTCTTTTGTGTTGTTATGTCAGGCTTTTTATGAAAATGACAGGCCAGATAAACAATTAGGTAGAATGTGCTGGAACAGGTTGACATTGTGGTAGCTGTGAACAGACATTGCTGTGAAATCAAAACTAGTTGATCATCAAGGGAGAGAAAGAGAACCCTTGGGACGCATTAAGAGGAGAAAAGTTATTTCAAGAAATTAACAAAATCTAGGTATTTATATAAGCAAGACTTTGGCAGGGAATATATATGTCGTTTGTCTGTTTCTTTGGTTTATTAATTTATTAAATAGATTTTTGATTGATTGATTGATTGATTCATTCTAGTTTCAGCTTATGAGCTGTGGCCATGCTGGGGCACCGCCATTTGGTGTTGCTACTTGGTTTCACTTCATGGAGGCTTTCTAGCAACTGCTATTTGGTGCATGAGAGAGTTCGATGCAGCTGCCCTCATCTGCCCCTCCTGCCGTGAAGTTGGTTCATCTGGGACACCTGACAGGAAGAGATCCAGCTTCATTTTAAAGACATCTGTATCCACCCCATGCAGGTCTCTCAGGTTCTTCGGGAGGATATTGAAGAGCTGTGGGCCTCGGAAGCCCAGGCTATCACAGAATCTTGTCCTACATCTTGATGGCAGGTTTGGAGTCCTAGGCACCACGCAGTGGCGCCCAGTTCTGGCATTTGCGTAACTCTCGATGCCAAAGTTCAGGACACTTCCCTCCAGGATCTTCCAGATGTATATTATGGCATATCTTTCCCGCCTACGCTCCAGGGAATATAATTTTAATCTCTTGAGTCTTTCCCAGTAGCTTACATTCTGCATAGAGGCTATCTTCTTTGTGTAGCTTCGTTGGGTCGCCTCAAGTTCTGTGATCAACTTGACACTGGATGGTGACCATAGCTGAGAGCAATAGTCAAAGTGGCTTAGGACAAGTGTCTTCCAGAGGACCATCATGGTTTCTTGTTCTCTTGTTCTAAAGGTTCTAAGAATCCATCCAGCCAGCCGTCTACATTTCAGTGTCAGTTTAGCAACATGTACATGAAAGGTCGCGTCATCACTCATGTGAATACCCAGGTCACGCACTGATTGTGCCTCTGGGATTGCAATCCCTCCGGGTCCAGTGTATTCATTGGGTATTGCATTCAGTTTTGCATGCTGATAGTATAAAGCTTGAAACTTTCCAGCATTGAACTGCATGCTATTCTTTTCAGCCCACTTGTATATTTCGTCCAGCTCACATTGCAGGTGTTTAGTGTCCTCAGGGTTCTGTATTGCCTGTGAAACTTTTGTATCATCTGCATAACTTGTGATCGTGGCTCTCTGATTTAGAAATTTGTTAAATATTTTCATTATGGATATTATAGTTTTGAAAAGTTAAATGTTAAGATTAGTTTTCAGTTCTCTCAGCATTGTTTCATTTCTAGCTTGCTCTGTCTTTTTCTCTTTCTTCTCCCTTTCTCCTTTTTCTCTTTCTGAATGTTTTAATGTTAATCTATCTATATATATATATATATATATATACATATGTTTGTGTGTGTGTGTGTGTGTGTGTGTGTGTGTATGTATGTATATTTATATTCATGTTTGGATTAACTATATATATATATATATATATATATATATATATATATATATATATATATATTCATGTTTGGATTACTATATATATATATTATATATATATATATATATTCATGTTTGGATTAACTATATATATATATATATATATATATATTCATGTTTGGATTAACTATATATATATATATATATATATAGGGGTAAAATATGAAAAATCAACAAAAATGCACATTGTAAATAAAAAAAAGGCTTTATGGCAGGTAACGACAAGTATATACATTTAGATTGACTGAGGTAGTCATAAAAGTCATTATTATGAGATGATTATAAAGTTAGAAAACAAAGCATACCATGGTTTCCGCAAAGCTATTCATCGCTTTGAAAACACCGGCTAATACACGGTGTCAGGTCTAATAGTTCCTGGTCATAAAAAGCCTTTTTTTATTTACAATGTGCATTTTCGTTGATTTTTCATATTTTACCCTTACATTTCCACGTGTATTTTGTATTTTATATTTTCTTTTTGTAACATATTTCTACTGTGTGTGTATATATATATATATATATATATATATATAGATAGATATATAGATAGATATATAGTGATGGACTCATTTCAGATCTGAATATATATGTAGAGATAGACTTCAGACTTCTAGTTATTAACTTACAAATAAATTTATTGATATTATGTGGTCATGTTTTTAAGAAGTTCCCAACCACCTGGTTCTGGGTTCAGTTCCACTGTGCAGCACCTTCACCTTGGGCAAGTTCCTTCTGCAATGGTGCCAGGCTGGCCACTACCTTGAGAGTGAATTTGATGAATGGAAACTGTGTAAAAGTTTCTTGTGTGTGTGTGTGTCACCCCAATACTTGACAATCGGTGTTGGTTTGTGAACATGCCCATGACCTAGCAGCTCAGCAAAAGGAGACTAATAGCTGAACTATCAACCTTAAAATAAGTACAGTTGGTTTGACTTTTTCAATGAAACCTTTCAAGGCATACTCCAGCATGGTCACAGTTCAACTGAAATAAGTAAAAGAATAAAAGAAAAACACACAGTGCCATCTTAAGGTATGGCCATGCTGGTCAGTCACTCAAGAGCCTCTTGGGTCTAGGAGCCCAATTGCTTATCTTTATAAGGAATTTATTATTATTATTATTATCTCCCTTATGGGGAGTCCTTTAAACTTCCTCCAACAATATACATAGCCTGTTCTATTTTAAACCACCACATTTAGGACTAGTCTTTGTCTACAACAACAAATTTCATGTTGAATCAAATCACCCATCCAGCCTACCCAATAACTAGGTCCTTCTTTATCACTTAGGAGGGGAGGACAGTACCCATGAGCCTTTTTAGGGTCCCCATGACCAGTAGGAAGGAGGGAGGGAAGAAGACATCCTCAAACCAGGAACCTAGCTAAATTACTGTAATGAACTCTGTGAAAGGAACCCAAAGACCAGGTGGTAGTGGCATTAAACCAGGAGAGTAAGCTTCTTGAAAAACTAGTTGAAAGTATTTTGGAGATGTACTTCTTTGGTGATTGATTTGATCTGAATTTGTGCATTGAAATTAATGCAATTACAACATGAATGATACATGTTAGTCATTCAGAAACACAAAAACTGTTAACTTCACTTTGTCACCTGTTCACTAACACTGCTACTACTCTGAAATGTAGCTGTTGGTTAATGTATATGGTTTTCAGAGTTTTAAATATGGTTTTTCCATGCTGGCACCGTGTAAAAAGCACCTGTGTTGGTGCCACATAAAAAGCTCCCAGTATGCTTTGCAAAGTGGTTGGCATGTTAGGAAGGGCCTCCAGCTGTGGAAACCCTGCCAAAACAGACAAAAAGGAGCCTGGTGTAGCTCTCTGGCATGCCAACTCCTGTCAAACTATTCCAGCCCATGCTAGTATGGAAAACAGGTGTTAAATGATGATGATGATGATCTCTGTAGGTCAGTAAATCTGATTCTCATTGCCTGAAGTTCGTAGTAGGTCAATTAATGTGGCTTTTAGTTGCCATTCATGACCTCTGTCCTGCTTTCATCTGTCGGTCAGTCGGCACTTTTGGCATTGTGCCAAACAGCAAAATAAGGATTTAATGACTTCAGCATTCAAACCAGCCAGATTCAGCTGAAATATTCTACCACTTTTATGTTAAAACTAGCCAGATCAGGCCTCTCACACCTATTCGACAATGTGATTCTAAAAATAAGCAATCACATCATGAAAATCTCTTAGCTACGAGATAAATGATGACGATGAAGTATTGCATTTGCGAATAATCTGATTGCTAAGGCTTTGAAGGAGAGCATCTCTTGGTCGATGATCCCAGAACAGAAACCATTGAGAGGAGTATGTCAAAAACTGTATAAGTGGATTGGAAGGGTTGTATCAACAACAACAACAACAGAAATAGCAGAGGTAGTAGTAGCAGCAGTAAAGGTTGTGTAAGTAGTGGTAATAAGTATAGTAAAATCCTGAATCCTATATATATACTGGCCTTATCTTTGACCAGTTGCTATGAAACTGTCAATGTATGGGTCACAAACAGTGTAACAAAAATTTTTATACCAAATAATAAATCATTACCATATTTAATGGTATATAAGATACACTTTTACCCATGAAATGTCTTGAAAATTACCCCAAGATCTGTATGTGAAGTTGGGCTTTAATGCACTAAAACCTTTTTTTCCTGAATATGCACAGCTAAAATTGAGGTGCTTCTAGAAAGATCATGATTTGTTAATACCATCAAATACAGTAAGTGAAGTGAACATTTTTGTGTATTTTTGAATGGCAAATATGTGTTCCATGCAATTGTTTATTTGAAAACAACAAATGTAAAAACAAGTATGTAATTTCTGGAAAATAAGATATCCAACATGTGCTCTCTCTCTCTCTCTCTCTCTTTTTTCTTTAAATTCACAGATTGTAATTTATATTTTTCAGTTGAAAGTTGTTGATGAAGAAAAATCCAAAAAGGTTTACGAAGATATCATGAAGCGGTTAGACAGAATTGAAAATGAATACTTGCCTCAAGTTAAGATTGACATTGCAGAAGTGAGTAAATGTTTCTCACCACTTCAGCCATGAATTGTATAAAAAGAAATAATGCATAAGTGTTGCTTTTCTTTCTAATAGTAATAATAAAAGTTTAAACATCTTTTCAATTCATTTCCTTCCAGCTGAATTTTGGTGAAGTCAAATTTTATGAATCCAAGAAACAGAAAGTGGTTGTAAGCAATACTGGCCAGGTGAAGCTTTCTACCTTAATTATTCTTTTCTTCACTCATTTTCAGTTTGATTTTCCCATCCTAGCACAACTTGAGTAAAAACTTTATTGAGGAATTCTTTCACAGCAAGATGCCCTTCCTCTTACCAACCTTTATTTGTCTTCCAAGTAAAGAATTTTTTTTCTATTCCTCTTATCATTGAAAGTGCAACAAAACTAGAGGAGGATTTTCTAGACAGGGATGTCATTATTCACCCAGATATGCTCATGTACATGTGCACGCACACACACACACGTGTGTGTGTGTGTGTGTGTGTGCATGTCTGTCCATACTATCTATGTACCCCTGTCTGTCTGTCTACCTATAAGCTTACCTATCTTCCACCTATCTACCCACTAACATAATTAACTCAATAACTAACAGTCTATATAACTGACTTAACCACCAAAAACCTTATCTACCTACCTACTTACCTACCCACCGTGACTGCCTACTTACGAATGTATCTGTGTATTCTGTGTGGGTAATATCTGTGGCATTGGAGCATACCTACCTTCTACACGTATTTCCTATTTAGTATGGGTAATGTTTCATTTACAAAGACATACTCTTGTATTTATCTAAGTGATGGGTCCTTTGGGTGTTTGGACAAAATGCTAATGTCAATTCAGTCCAGTGTGCCACCATGTTGGTCTTTGGCATGTTGATAGAGTATGGACGACTGTTTTTTTGTCATTATACTCTCTGCTAGACTCCTAAACGTCTCCTCAATATATGCCATGTTTCTGTCCTTACAAATTCCTTCCACACACCTTATGTTGTAGATTCCTACATTCCTAGTTTATGGTTAATACTAGGGTTAAACTTACTACACAGTTCTTGTGTGGTATTTTCAAAGAGTATGGACGTCCTACATAATTGTGATCCAGTGGAGTTCCCCAGTTTCTCAATGATGTTAATGTTGAGTTTGGTGTCCTTCAGAGCTTTCCTAAATCTATGGCTAATTCCCCATGAGGTGTAGTCTCCAGAAACATCACTCTTTGATATTCATCAGCCTCATACCATGTGTTCACTCTGTTTGCTTTATAACAAATCCTCTTCTATACCGTTCCAGTCTCTACTTCAGTGTCTAAGACCGGTACCACTGGCATCATTACATATCATGTTTCTAATTTCTTTCAGGCTCCCCTGTATACTCGAATCCATACCCAGATAATTGCATGCAGTGCATGAAGTTCTGTATATGTTTCCTTGTTTCATTGAATTAACATAGAGGGGACACATTGTCCTAGCTAAGTCTGCTGCTAGTAGTATGCTAATTTTCATATTGCATGACAAGGATTTCATGTAATAAGAGTGGAGGAGCTGTACTCTGTTGTTTACAGACTCTAACCAAAGTTCAATGTCTAGAGGACTAGTAGTCTATTGTTAGGGTACCTAGTAGGGTAATCTATAGTCACTTTGATACTTTGGTGGATGGAGTTAGCAATGGGCTTCCATACAATTTCTATCTATTGAATCTATTCCCAAAGCATTGGTTGGACAGAAGCCATAGTAGAAGACACTCACCCAAGATTCCACAGGGTGAGAGACAACTTGTGACCATGTGGCAACAAAATAAATTCATCTTCATGCAGCCATCGTCATCATTGATGTATATTCATGGGTTGAATAGTTTGAAAGAATCCAATAGTTTGGAGACGCACATCTTGTTCCAGTGCCTTACTTTTGGCATGGTTCCCATAATGGCTGGATTCCTTCTTTCTTAATGTCAACCACTTTACAGAGCATGTTGGGTGCCTTTTACGTGGCACTTAATGTTAGACTGCAAAACCCGCACAACCGAGAGAGAAAGAATGGGAGAGTGGGTGATGGGTTTAGGTGAGGTCTTGAGAGACTAATGGAGAGACTGATAGGGAAAATGAGTAAGAGAAAGTGTTAGGGGTCAATGAAAGAAAGTCAATAATAAGGAGGAGAGTGGGGACGGTTTGAGTAGGAGAAGATTCAAGGCTACTCTGCATTGTATTTGAGTGAATTGGGATGGATGAAGTGACTCCAGAAAGCCTCTGATATAATTACTATAATTTTATTGTATATGTTACCATTTATCACCACTTCCTCCCTGACCCCACTCCAATTTTCCTTCACCTTACCTTCCCCTGCTCCTCACATTCCAATTGAGATTCTCCACTGACCATACCTCTAATTCTGTCCTTCATTCACTGTGTTCACCTCTATTTTCATTTCTGTCCATTTGCCACTAACCTTTCACACTCTTGCTAACTTACCCATCCACTGTTCCTGGCCCTTTGTGTCTCTATTCTCTTTTACCTCCACCTCGAGGGTACACCCTGACCATCTCTTTCTCCCTTTCCAGCTGGTGTAGCCATGTATCTCCGCAACAGCATGGCACCAGTTCCTCTCCCCCATCACACTTTCACCTCTCAACACATGGCACAAGCCACCCCTGTTGATACTGCACCTCCACTCAGTCAAGGGGTCTCGTTTTGCAGGTTGCTTGGTGACCTCACTAGTGCTAGTACCAAGTAAAATAGTTGGTGTTAGCTTTGGCACGGTTTCTCTGACTGGATGTCCTTTCTGTCGTTAGAGCTTACTGCAGTTCTCTGGTTTGTTGAAACCCGTCGAAGCAGTCAACCTGTGTGACTATGAAAGATGGACATTAAATGATAATAATGATGATGACTCCTTAAACTCTTTGAAATAAAATGACCCTTTTATTTCTTTTATTAGGGGATAGTTGAATTTGAGTTCATTAAAAAGTTAAATGGAAACAGTTATTGCAAGCCCTGGTTGAAGATTACTCCATATAAAGCATTTATTAAGCAAGGTAAGAAAACTCATCATGTATTATTTTTTTATTATCCTTTTCACTTTAATGTTCTTTAATCATCTTCATTCACTGACCTCTTTGTTCTAATTGGGTCTCTGAAGTCAGAGCCTCCTGATTTTTCTTTGTGCCTTATTACAATAACCGAGTTGATCTTTCAACTTGTTGTGTTTGTGGTAGGAAGGAGAAACGGTTAATATCTCCAAGATATGTTCCATGTTAATTTATATTCCAAGTTCTAGCGTAATAACGACAAGGTTGATTTACTAAATTCTTTCTTATTTTTAAACTTAATTGAAACAAAATCAGTGTATCTCAACAGAGAAATGGTAACAAAAAGAGTTAATAATTGGTGCCTTTTTCTTTCTCTGTTGCAGATGGTATGCAAGAGGTGGAGCTAGAGGTGTACGTTGATGAGGAAACTGTTTCTGAACTAAACAGTCATGAAGATAAAATTGAAGACATCTTGGTGCTTCACCTTATTGGTGGCAAAGATTGTTTTATATCCTTCTAATAGACAATATTGTTGGACAGCATAACATGATAGCAGTAAATAGAAAAACAGTAGTATGTTAGTCAAGTCACAGCCAATTATCAATGGTATTTTAAGAAACGGATTTTATATGCATAGCCGAAACTTACAGATATTGTAAACAAATGTTTCTAGATAGCGGTGCCGGCATCAGCATGTGGCTAAGAGGTTCACTTTGCAACCACGTGGTTTTAAGTTCAACCCCTGCTACACAGTATTTTGAGCAAGTGTCTTTTACTAGAGCTCCAGGTCAGCTGCCTTGTGAATTTGGCTGACAGAAACTGTATCAAGCCTGTCGTATATGTGTATGTGTGTATACCTTTCTCTAGACATCACATGTTAATTGTAAATGAGCCTCACTATCTCCCAGCAAGGTTGTTTGTTTCCAGTCCTTGGTCATACTGAAATATTACTTTTCTTAGAAATAGGTGAGGGTTGGCAACAGGAAGTGCATGCAACTGTAGATGTTCTGTCTGGACCATGCAAGCATGAGAAAGTGGACATGTGTATGTGTGCCTGTGTGCATACATGTTGGTTTATTGATTGTTTTAGGCATGTGGCGGTAATGTTGACATGCCTTACTAACATAATGACTGGTTACTTCAAGCATCTGTAGAATACATAAATCCCTTACCTAAAAAACTGGCAGGGGTTGGTCACAATTCCCATCCAACTCATGCTAGCACGGAGAAACATTAAACAAACAAGCAAATGATGCTAGCTTTATGCTTTGTGTAGTATTTTGTAGCAGTTATTGCAAAGTTTTTGGATGGTTATTTAAGTTTTCTTTTTATAAAATAGTTTTTCATTTATTGGCCTTTGTTTAACATCCATTTTTTCATGCCAGCATGGGTTAGACAAATATATTATTGAAGCATTGTTTTACAGCTGATGCTCTTCTTGTTGCTAACCCTTACCTGTTTTTCAAGTTAAAGATATCTTTCGTTACACATCTTTGAAAATGCAAAGCCAGAGAACAACACAGCTGCAGGGGAAATAGCAGCAATGTCCCCACCCACAATGGAACAATTTCCAGATGCATGAATGTAAACACACACACAGAGAGGCTTCTTTCAGTTTCCATCTCCCAAATCCATTCTCAAGGTTTTAGTTAGTTGGTAAAGTATCATTGGAAAATACCCTAATGCATTGTGTTAGTTTTATTGCATGGTATCAGTTTCTACTTGGAAAACAGCTTTTCTCTACGTTGTGAATATCTTTAAAAAAGACAAGTGTGTCACAACTACTTATTATTTGTCTTCTAAATGTCAAAGACACATTATAATGTTAATAGTTATGTAAGAATGAAAGATAGAGAAAGGTGTGTGTTGATAGATATAAAGCAACTTAAATACAGAAAACGACAGAAGTCCAAGGGACATTCACAGTTAATATTATTAGGTTGATGTTCAATGAAGGAAAAAACGTTATAGAGCCATAATATTCAAGATAGTCTTTCATCAAATACTGGAAGAGATTCCAAGGAGAGACAAAGGAAGAAAAGAAAGAAGATATGAAAAGAGAGCCATATGTTCGACCCCTAACTTATAACTACTGTACATGATACTAAGGAGACAAATATGTAAAAACTCTTAATACCTGTTGCAAATTTTCAACTTCAAAAACCACAATTCTGTAATGATTCCATTACAAACGAGAAATGAGAAACAGAGCAAGAAATTAATGTTATCTGCCTTGTACAGGGTTGCCAAAAAGTTTCTGGCTTTGGGTAAAAGAAAACACAGAAGGATCAGTTAATTATGACTTTATGCAACATATTCCCCCTTTCAGATTCACACACTTATTGCAGTGGTCCTTCAGTTTTTCTAAGCTCTGTAAAAAGGACTCAGACCTCTGTAGCAGCAATCACTTCTGAGTTGGAGTGGAATTTCATTCCTTTGTTTCTTCAGTTGTGGAAAGAGATGATAGTCGAAGGGGGCCAAGTCAGGAGAGTAAGGTGGTCGGTCTACCAATTCGAAGCCATAGTCACATATTTTCCTTCATCTTGCAAAAAGAGGAACTTCATGACCGCCTGTGCTTCAATTTTACCAAAATCCACTGTAGGAGATGCCATCATGTGTTAAATCTGCAAAAAAGAGAAAGATGTATTGTATGCCATCATGATTTTTGCATATCTTTTCCTAAATAGTTGTCCTATCTCCCTTGTAAAGGTAACAGTCTACCCTTTCTTGACACCCTTAACGTATACTCTTTACAGTTTTGGTGATAGTGTTTCTTCTTTAACTTACATACATCACAGTATCAGGTAATTTCATTCCAACCAGTTTTGGATCTTCTATAGAAGCTCTGATTCAAATGCAACAACCAATCCGAGAAGTGCCTGTGGCTCAACTGATAGATTTGGTGAGTTGTACTTTAAAACATTTTGTTTAGTGTGTATGTGTGTGGGGGTCTTATCTTTCTCCATTTTGTCTTGAATTGTCTAGGAATTCCTTCAAAACAGTCACCGTTGTTCACATTTCTTTTCATGTTTGTTAGTCAACAACAGACACAGCTGACTACCACTACAAAATAAACTTCCAACGTGTGATACTGTGATAAAGACGTTCGCAATCCCCCTTTTTTTTTTTTTTTTTTTGATTGCTTAGTCTGGAGGAAGAAGCAAAAGCTATGACCAGTGAAATTGATGTCATTATTGTTGTAATTGAACTGTTGCAAATCAATAAACTGCAGGAAAGATCTGAGCTGAGAGAAGATTTCAGAGACTGGTGTTTGGGGGAGGAAGGATTAGAAATAATGGGACTGTTGAGAGACAAGTGGGCCAGTTGTGCCTCAGTGAAAGAGGTACAAGACAAGCCGGCTCCCGAGAACAGAATCCATTATAGTTTCAATAGAAAAGGTACAAATAGGAGACAGCACATCTGGGGTGGGTCTGTAAGTGATTGGGTGCTAATCAGTTGAGTGGCCTTTCTCTCTAGTATGAATGATATAATAAATACCTTTTTTTTTTTTTTTATTTGGAATATGGAACTAAACACCTGAATTTATTTGATAGAAGAGAGTGGGGTGGGGAGAAACAGGAGTGACCTCATCTTTGAATTTTAATGTTCTTGTTTACTTGGCAGAACTACAAATTTATCATCATCATCATCCCCACATTAATAAAAATCTGCTTTCAAGCAGACCAGTGAGTTGTAATAACTTCATGGGCTGGGAGTCTGGAGTCCCTTTGCACAGTAACAGTTGGATCATAAATTACATTTTCAGTTAAAGACATTAGCTTTCTCTCTCTTCTTTGCTTCAGTAAACTTTCTCTCTCTTTTTTTTCTTTTCTTTTTTTTTTTTTTGTTTTTGTAAACCAATTGTAAGGATTCCAGAATATTGCAGCAAGACTTTCTGTCCCAGTTAGCTTTGGTGACTCCACAAATTCATGTTGTGTCTCAGCCAATAACATCAATACAGTTGAATGGTCTTTGTCCTCTAATACGATGCAGAAGTTTCACAGATATAACATCTAATGTGGCCTGTTGTCCATAGCAATAGCAGTGGATAACAGGGCCTGCTCTATGTTGAGCAATAATAGTAGAGGAGTTGGGTAGGATGTGTCCATAAATCTCTTTAGGCTAACACCATTTAGATGTTTTGACCCCTCATGAAAAGCCGGGTGTATGTAGCAGCAAGGAACTCTTAAAGCTCGTTCATAATTACCTTTACCAGTCACTTGTATGAATCAGACTGCTTACACATGCATTTCCCTCCTGGCTAAGGAGGCACAAGCACTTCCACAGGTATCTGGATATATGATGCACTTTAGTTTCTGCCTAGCAAATTCACTCACAAAGCTTTGGTCAGCCCAGGGCTGTAGCAGAAAACACCCAATGTGCTACACAGCTGGATTGAACCTGAAACTATGTGGTCAGGAAATGACCTTATATAATCATGCCTGCGCTTAGGAAAATATATATACACGTACATTTATGTGGCATATTTTCTGTGGTTGGATGTCCTTTCTGATGTCAACCCTCACTTGACTGATTCTAAGTAAGGTCATGTTTTCCATTGTACCCTATGGAGACACAGGTTTTCCCCCTTATTTTTAAACTTCCAATTTAGGATGCACTGCATTATACAGACTCCCTCTTCACTTTGTGTGATCAGCTTTAAAACAGACAATTTATCTGTGAATTCTCAACCCCTTTCTTTAAACTTCACTTTCTCTCACATGTACAACTGGTGAAATTATTAATTCTCTTTTTCAAAACAAGAGCTTCATACTTGCAATATAGTGAAGAGTTGTGGACTTCACTAAATATCTTTTCTCTGCTGTTTACAGACTATTTTTGCATTGTGGCAGTGCATGGCTTCGTAGTTAGGTTGTTGGCCTCAATAAGTCATCGGTCTGATTCCTGATCCAAGCAGCACATTGTGTCCTTCAGAAATTTATTTTGTTTTGTGTTGGTCCAGTTTTGCTCAGCAGGAATTCAGTCCCAGCCTCATACTGATGCAGTTCTCTCCTCTTCCAGCTGTCATATCATCAATGGGTCAAAGGTAGGAGGACTAAGAGATCTTTTAAGCATCTAAAACAATTTAGTGAATGCATGGGACTTGTTACCAAGACATACATGTTTGCAAGAAACAGTTATATTTGCTGCAGCATAGGCTGGATCGTTTCTACAAATATCTATATTTCTGTAGTCTTTTTTTTTTGTTCCTTATAATTGGGGTATTTTCTTTAAGCAAAAGTTAACAAGTAATGCTTAACAATTGTCCAAGCTGCTTTACTGTGACAGCAAAAAGATTGGGCAAGCAGGGTTGTTTCCCATCTCTCACTGGGGTGATGGGAACTGCAAAGAACTGGAGGGAATTTGTGAAAATAGGATTAATAGCCAAACACTCTGACCTTCATTACTTCGTTTTGTGAATGAAAAGGAGGAAAAAGAAAGATCTATATTCACTTCTATTGTCATCTCTACCATCTGTCATTCTCCTTTCCCGCTCATAAATTTACCCATCCAGCCATTCCCAATTCTCAGTTGTTCTCTTTTTATCCACCTTCTTGTATCTTTAGGGTACATCCTAACACCATCTTTTCTCCCTTCCTTGCTGTGGTAGCCATGTATCTCATCTACAGCAAGACCCCTATTCTTGCCCTTTCAACACATGGCACAAAGCCACCTCCACTCTACAAAGGGATTTTGTCTTGCAAGCTACCTCACTAATGCTAGGGCTACCAAAAACGTACCCAGTATACTTACTGAAGTGGTTCACATTAGGAAGGCTGTCCAGCCATGAAAACCTTGCCAAAATAGACATTGGAGTCCAATGCAGCTTTCTTACTTGTCAGATCCTGTTCAACCATTCGACCTCTGCCAGCATAGAATATGGATGTTAAATAATGATGATGATATTTAGATGGAAATTAATAGAAATGGGAGGTGGGTATCGTTGAAATGAGAAAGTGATACATATGACATTCTCAATGTTCAATATATTCAATTTTTACAAGTTACTTAAATATTGTTTCAACTTTTTATTCAGGAACAGCCAGGTAGTTTAAAGGATGTGGACATTGCTGCCACAGGAGGTCGGTTGTATGCAGTCCCAAAGGAGATTTGGCGTTTAATTGATCATTTGTTTAAATATGGTCGATCACAGGTAAGAAAGCTATACTTTAGTGACTTCTTTGGTGACTCATTGACTGTAAGGTTAATTTATAAGATTTACAACAGAGGAGTTGCCACTTCAAACCATGCTATGGCAATTGTTTTACTACTCTTCTTAACTGAAAGTACAAAGCATCCCTACATCTATTAGTTTGCTCTAATAATCCATTTTCAAATATCAGATTTCCATCCGATAAATATAGAACCAATGGCTTCACATGGTCAGAACTTAAATCAAGGTAGACAATGACAACTTCTAGATACATCAGACAATCCATATATTATACTTACACTCTGACTATATTTTTTGATCCATCCATTCATTATGACACCATAAAATACAGCTTTGAAGAAATGTCCAGCTGAATAAGAAGGCTTTCAATTTTGCCATTCTATTTTCTTGAGGTAAATATTTGGGAATTTCTATTCAAAGCTAATTCCTATAATGTCTTGTGGAATGTTTGTAGTTTTGTATAGAATGTAAACTGCCACAAAGTAAACAATTGCTTTCTATACATTTCATCATCATCGTTTAACGTCCGTTTTTCATGCTAGCATGGGTTGGACGGTTTGACCAGGGTCTGGGAAGCTAGGAGGCTGCACCAGGCTCCAGTCTGATCTGACAGTTTCTACAGCTGGATGCCCTTCCTAACGCCAACCACTCCATGAATGTAGTGGGTGCGTTTTACGTGTCACCGGCACAGGGGCCAGGGGAGGCTGGCAAACGGCCACGATCAGTTTGTGCTTTTTATGTGCCACTGGCACAGGTAACTTAACTACAATTATCCATTTGATTTTTATTTTGATGTTGGTGTTGATGTACTTGACTCAATAGGTCTCCTCAAGCACAGCAGGTCACTCTATGATCCAAGGTTAGTACAGCAGGCCGTCCTGTGAGCCATGAACTCCTGTTATTTGTTGGGTCTTCGCAGTCACAGCATATCTCCAGACATCTCGGTCTTTCGTCATTTCCACTGTGAGGCCCAACGTGCCACCGGCACAGGTATCACCACTACAATATCCATTTGATTTATATCTTGATGTTGATGTTGACGTACTTGACTCAATAGGTTTCCTCAAGCACAGCAGGTTGCCCTACAATCCAAGGTTAGTACAGCAGGCCGTCCTGCAAGCCATGAACTCCTGTTATTTGTCGGGTCTTCGCAGTCACAGCATATCTCCAGACATCTCGGTCTTTCGTCATAGCCTCTGTGAGGCCCAACGTACGTAGGTCATGTTTGACCACCACATCCCACTTCATATATCTTATCATTTAACTTTTCTTTGTTTCAGTCATTGGCTTATGACCATGCTGAAGCACCACTTTGAAGGGTTTTAGTTGAGCAAATCATCCCCTGGACTTATTCAGTATTTATTCTGTTAGTTCCTTTTACTGAACTGCTAAGTTATGGGGACATAAACCACTATTGTTGGGTGTGGTGGGGTCAACCACAATCTCTCTCACACACACGCACATGTGTGTATCGACTGACTTTTGCACAGTTCCTGTCTCCCAAATGCATTTAGAAGGCACTGGTCAGCCCTGAGCTGTAATAGAAGACATTTATTCAAGGTACTGTGCAGTGGGACTGAACCCAAAACCACACAGTTGCAAAGCAACCTTTTAACCCCACAGCTTTGCTTGGTCCAGCAGCCACACCTATGCCTGTATATTTCATCATTGTTTTCTGCATTTTCTTTTTCTATGCTGGCATGGATTGGGCCCTCCGTCCCCAGCCTTTGTTTTCACAAGTAATGTATTTTTGTTCCATTCGTCTTCACACAAAATGAAGCCACTGAACTGCAAGACATAAATACAGTCACTGTTTCTCTGCACACACAGAGCTAGTTTCCATACAGTTTCTGTCTATCAAATAATTTCACTCTCAAATTTGTATTGACCCTTCATAGACTGGTGGAGTTGGAATTACACAAAAGGCCATTAGGGTCCACTTTTATTTCTGCACTACCCATAAAGTAATATTTGTTTGATCTTGTAAATATGTGTGAGCACATGATACAGAACAAGAAATTTAGCACTTTTTCATAGTTTTATAAATTATACATATAACACTAAATATAAAATAAAAACAAAAAGAATAAAAGAAAAAATACATTGATTCATACCAGTGCGAATACAAAGAAAATTGACTTGTAGTTCATCAGAATGTCTGAAAAAGGAACAGGAAAGAATAATTTCACAGAAGGCCAATGGGGTCCAATTGGACCCCAATGACCATATTTTATGCTATAACATCCATATGACTGGAAATTTTTAACTCCAAATTTCTATGTGCGTACATAAACTATTGGCAACAAAAGTCATGAGATATAAAATCGTTTAAATAAAAATGTAAAAGTTGCCTAACTTTTAAAATTTGCTGGGGTCCCTTGGGACCCCACCAGCCCACGAAGGGTTAGGCATACAATGAAATAGTCCCAAATCACATTTGTCAAGTGAACTACAGATCTGCCTGTGTGGTAAGAAGTTTGCTTCTCACCCACATGGTTTGGATTCAGTCCCACACCGTGGCACTTTGGCCTAGTGTCTTCTATCAGTGTCAGGCTGACCAAAACCTTATGAGTGGATTTGGTAGATGGAAATTGAAAGAAGCCCATCATACATGTGTATTATGTGTGTGTGTATCTTTGTCTGCCGCTTGACAACCAATATTGGTGTGTTTACCTGCCCATAACTTACAGTTCAGCAAAAGAGACTGATAGGATAAGTATTGTGTCAATTCATTCAAATAAAATTCTCCATGGCCACACTTCAGCAAAGCTGCAGTGTAATAACTTGTGAATTTATGACGCCAAATGTGTGATGTAATAAAAATTTGAAGAAATATTCAGTTAAAAAATTCTCTTCTATTACAGGAAGACCTTTTCAAACAAGATGGCCTCAATACTGAAATTTACCAAATTCGGGACTGTCTTGATACTGGTGCTCCTGACAAGATTCATATCCTTTTAATTAATATCCTAATCCCATTAATCTTTTTGTTAATTTTCCTATCAAATGTTAATTGAATAAAATGGGATATTATTACCATTCCATGCAATAGCTGTGTAGTGGTTGACTGCTTAAAGAGGATTGATTACTGAACTGAAAGTCTTCAGATTGTCTTCAGAAGGAAATTCAAACCATATCCTGTTTTATCAATGACATTAAAAGCATCACCAAAATGTTAAAGCAAAGAACCATATCGCACTGTTTTGTACTCTTATCATCATTCTTTTAATGTTCACCTTTCAATGCTTGCATACATCAGATGGAGTTGGTTGAGGTGGAGCCTTTTCCACCACTGGATGCCCTTCTTGTTTCCAGCCAAAGTGTTATGATGCCCCGGGACCATGTTTTTGTATGACAAGGATACTTGTTTCTTAGTATCATATGGTACAAACCCCGATCAACCCCACCCACACAATGTGCTTCTCAAAGTTTCTGTCTACTAAATTCAATCACAATGCTTTGGTCAGTCCAGGCTATAGTTCAAGACACTTGCCCAGATGGTCAGAAAAACCAGCTCCTCAGCAACACCGATCTTAATTATGTATGAGCATCTTCATTTCTCACCATCTGTATTGTGAAATTGCACAGGTTTTAAATAAAATTAAAAATATATTTTTTTGTATTGAACTGGTGCATTTTTAAGCTGAGAAATGGACTTCAAAGGATTGGAATTGGGATGTTCATGCCAAGGGCAAGAGTAAACAGCATTTTTATGACATGTAACCAAACTGGTTTGTCAAGAACTTACAGCCCATGTCAACTTGCTCCTCTTAGATTTAACAATTTTAATCACTTTCATATGCTCTTTACAAATATACAAATGCCTGTTTTTTGTTTTTTTTTCTGAGTCATAAATTCAGGAGAAATCCCTTTCCCTTGCAAATACAATATTATTTAAACATCTTGAGATATTGAAATTTATGACTTGAGTATAACAAATCTCTTGATAATTAAATCATTGAAAGAGCAAGCTCTGTTTTCCAATTCAAGGCTGGAAATCTCTGGATGAAATGGAAATGGATAAAAAAGATAGTTTTTGAGGCTGTTTGAGTCTCTCTTCTCTTGTAGGCCACTATGTCATCAGCCCTGCCAAATTGTTGAAAAGTTAAACATGTTTTAAATATTTCTTTGACTGTAATGTAGCTGGTAGTATCCATTCTGTGACCAGTGCTTTGATATTGTTCCTGAGGTGTCTGCCAGAACCTGTGATTCCATGTCATGTTTTCCACAAATGCCTTCAAGTCAGCAACAACTACAATTACTCCCGACATGTAAGAAATTTGTCTTTGAAAATGTTTAACATGTACAATGTTTTTGTCTTAATTCTTGTTAAAGTAATTCTTATATAACATGTGTGTCAGAGAGAGAAATTATGAGATTACACCTGTATGTATGTTTTTGTCATGCATGGGAAATGAAAAGAGGTTCACCTACCTTCTTCTCGTCAACACTTGTCTAGCAGTAATCTCTCTGATGATCCTGCCCTACCCCTGTCACCCAATATAAGCAGCTGCTATCTGACCAACCTGGGAGCGAATTCCCTAATGTCCATTCATGATGCCTCTGGCAAGCAATAAGTGGCCAGCACTCACCTCTCTCCTCCAACTTCCCTTCTCATGCTTCCTCTTCTTTTGGCTCATCCCCACACATCCCCCCAATCTCAAAGATCACCGCCTCACTTCACTATGTCGAAATCTATCACCCACCTTTTATGTTGTGATCTTCTTAAGATGGGAATCTTATTCTCTTCCTCTTCTCCACAATCAGCATCTAACAAAGCATCAATCTTACGAACACCCAACATGTGACACAGCATTCCATCCACAGAAATGTTTTTGGAATCGACAGCCATCACTATTCCTTTGTTCCACTGAGTTGTGCAGCAATGCCTTTGGCGACTTCACCCAGACTTCATTTCCCACCTCCATAAAGACAGGCCCTCTCTCTCTTCCACAAGGCATCCCAATGGTTTACTTGGATGCTGCCATTCATATTTGAATATCACTCTATGTAGCACGGACTCTTCGGCCTGTCCTGATCAGGGCAACCTGTTGTACCAGAATACTGCTTCTAGCGGTGAGATGTGTCCCTTTTCCGCCATGGCCTTGATCGTTCCTTGATGTCTTTCCATGATCCCATTTACACTTGGCCTGTATGCCGCTCTGAAAAAGCAGTGCATTTTCCACCTATTGTCCATCAGCAATTTGTCCACAGGGCTCCGCTCTAAAAATACCTCATTTACAATATGTACCATCTCGTCTGCAGTGCCTGCCCTCAATTCCCACAGTTAACCATTGAAAGGTACGTCCCCTTCCTGTAGTGTGCTACACCCACTGCCAGTCATCTCCAGTTGTGCTCTACCAAGATGTTTCCCTGCTCATGCACACCTGGAGCAGGGTTGATGGATGGACACCTGTCACAGTTCCCAACCACTTTTTCGGATGCTCTGTCTAGTAACATCAGTGTCAATCCTCCTGGCGAAATACAGGGTCCTATCCACACCCTTATCACGCCTGGCATGTAGTCTCCTTAGTTCGGAGTCTACCCCTTTCTTCGATTCTTCCCCTAACCAGGCCTTTTTCACCCTAGTTTGGACATCTACCTTGTTTCTCTCTGAAGGCACAAAGACTACATTCAGCTTCAGGCTGTAATTGGCAACCAGCTCTCCTTTGGTTTGAACCTTTTTCTCATTGATGATCACCGACCCTACACAGCTAAGCACGGTGGCCGAATCTATCTGGATTTCGATGGAGCACACTTCCCATCTCAAGGTCAAATTCACTCCTTTCAGCACTGCATCCAACCCAGCAATATTGATATGGTTGTAATTGTCTGCTTTTCGAAGCCAGGCTGTGTTCTCCACTTCAGCACCTCCGATTTCCAACACAACTCCTATTGCAATGCTGCAAGCATCACACCATATGGTCCCGTTATCCGATTTGGGCACATATCAGTTCCTTCTGACTGGGTCTTCCGCTCTCATCCTCTTTAGGATTTCCTGCATCATCACCGCTGTCCCCTCTTCACCCCAGTTCTCTCCTGCTGACGTTGGTACCCAACTCCAGGATCTCATTCCTCCTCCAAAACACCAACATGCCTGTTCTGTCTCTTTGAAGCTTCAGTGCAGCTCCGCCAACCATTGGTTCTGGTGGCCTTGCAATCAGCTTGAATTTCTTCAGATGTCATCTTTATAGGAATTAGTGGCCCTTCGTATCTAGCCACCTTTCCCAGGATAGATTTGAGCACTCTTGCCATGTTCTTCAGCACAGAATTCAGCCCAAAACCCAGCCTTGTCTGTCCCTTGTATCACACCAGCTGATACGGCCATAGTTTGTCACTCACATGGAGCTGCAAATATGCTGACTTCAAGTCGACAATCGTTGCTGCCTTAGTTGACTGTCTCCATATGCACAGTGTCTCACAGTGGACATCAGTCGCCTCGCCACATGTGTGGCACGATGCATGGCCACTCATCTCCCGAAAGTCCAGTACCACTGCCATTAAAGGTAGCATTGCACTCACAACCTCCTCCTTCAATGGGATAAGGACACCTTCCTTAATCCACCTCTCTACCGCTTCTTTAAACTAAAAAGCAGAGCCATTAAACTCTTTATGAAGTACTGATGACTTTCCTGACAGTAGCAACCAAATTAATATCATGATCTTATCTCAACAAATTAATCATTACTGGACAGCCAACAAAGCTTGTGGAAAGAAAACGAGGTGCCTCTCCTCTTGGCAGCAGTCAACAAACTGCAAAACACTATGTCAGCTGTCTCCCCACCTTCTTTTCTCCTTTTTCCACACATCAAAAGCATATGTGGAGTATGTTTACCTTTTTATAACTTCCTCTCACAGTTAGGTTTCCTAATATTTAAATTTATTTCGGTCATCATAAGAAAAAAAGTTGAAATGTATAAAATGAAAGACCTGACATTTTTTTTCTCTTTCAAAGCTGATCTTTTGTATTTTTATTTTATTTTCTCATCAGGTTCTTAGTTCAATTCCTGAACATAATCGAACTGTCTTCAAGTACATATGTGCATTCCTGCGAGAGCTCTTAGAACATTCGGAAGCTAATAATTTGGATCCCAAAACTCTTGGTGAGATTTTTTTATTTTTTATTATATCGTGTTCTGACTCGGTATCGAACTGATACTTTGGTGACTTTGTCTTGTTTAGTAAATGTATTTGTATTTTGTTAATTTGTACAAATAATTTGCATACTGCTTTGTTTTGCACATGGATTTTTGGGTTCTGCTTTAATCAGTGTGTATTTTTGAGTATATATTTCTCACATGTTAACTGCATTATTGCTGGGTGGGCCTTCACATGGATAATTCTGTATTAAACTATAATAGAGTTATTTTGGCGACAAGGATGAGATCTGCTGTTTGATTTAATCAGCATTGCTTACCCTACATAACGAAATGGAGAATCTTGTCAAACTTCTACAACAACAAATTTCCATTCAAGAGAAACTCTTGGAAGATCAAGAACACTGTTACGAAGGACAAAGTAAAGAACAACAGTGCCATCATGAAGAGGAAATGAAAATCTTACAAGAGATGATTGGAAAACCTTTCACAAGTGCTGGGTTTGAGTCTGTCGTTTCTACTTCTCAAGTTGCCACGCCCAGTTATTCTGCATTTGATTCTACTACGGAGCTATGGACTGACCACTGGTCAAGGTTTTGCACTTTTACCAAGGCGCATTCAGTACCTAACAGTAAGAAACCAAAAGTTTTCTTTACTAATCAATCTTCTACCGTGTACAAGATGTTATCCAATCTGGAGGCACAAGAAACACCACCAAGAGACATCAATGATCTTACGATGGACCAAATCTCCGACTACATGAAGCAACAATTTGATCCGAAACGATTTGTTGTGTGTGAGAGATTTCACTTCAGGAGCGACATGAAGTGCAAAGTGGGTGAGTCAATTCAAGAATTAGCTACTCGTAATTGCCAGGCTGCTGCTACCTGTGATTTTACGTCAATCAAGGATCCATTGGACGAAACGTTGCCAACACGTTTCATTTGCTCAGTCAACAACGAAGCTGTGCTACAAGCGCTTTTCAAAATCAACACCGATGAACTTACATTCAATCGAGCCATCGAAATAGCTATTGAGACAAAGGATGCGGCTAAAGTTGCTAAAAAAACCGTCTACGGTTCTATTACTACGCAGATACAAAAGGTTAAATGTTTTAAATCTACAGGTAAAAAGTCGGAAAACTTCTCAACTTGCTCCCGGTTGCCGTTTCAAAAATGCTACTTGTAATTATTGCAAGATTCAAAGGCACTTAGAGTCAGTATGCTGAAAGAAAGCACAGTTGCAAAATCCTAGTAATGCTGGTAATATAGTAAGAAGTCTAGAAATTTCAGTGGCCAAACTAGTGTTGAACCCCGTACTGATAAAACTTGTATCATCATGTACCATGTTTCCAAAATTCACAACTTGAACTTATTAGGATGAGATGCCATTATGAAGCTAAAGATTTCGATTGACGATCTTCTGTTTTCCAGGGAATCTAACATGGAAGTAAAGGTGCTATCTTCTCATCTCCATGAAGTAGATGCACATTTGCAAGATTCATGTTTGAAACTTTGCAATGAGTATGCAGAGTTGTTCAAGCCAGAGTTGGGCTGTCTTCAAGGTTTTGAGCTGGATGTGCATTTCAAATCCAATGTTAAACCTGTTTTCTGCAAACCAAGGTCTGTTCCTTTCGCTCTCCAAGCTGATTTAACTCAAGCTATTAAGGCTGGCATAAAGAAAGGAATTTGGACTCCAGTTCAAATCAATGAATGGGTTAGTCCGGTTGTTCCAGTCCAAAAGAAACAGATGTCACCAACTGCAGGTTCACCCTTATGAATTTGTGGTGATTATTCTGTGACAGTAAATCCTCAGCTGGAAACTCATCAACATCTGCTTCCATCACCAGAAGATCTGATGCAAAAATTAGGAGGAGGTCATGGATTCACAAAAATTGATCTCACAGATGCTTACAACCAAATTAAGCTTGCTCCAGAGAGTCGAAGACGTCTGGCTTTAAGCACTCACCGAGGAGTATTACTTAAAAATGTGTTGCCATTCGGAATTTCTTCAGACCCCGGGTATTTTCAAAAGATAATGGATGACATCACGAGCGATCTACCAGGTGTTGGTGTCTACTTAGATGACATATTGGTCCGGATGCAGAATCTCACTTACAGAACCTGAAACATTTACTTCAGTGTCTACAGGGAAAAGTCTTTGATGTCGCAGAGAGAAGTGTCAATGGAATATTTGGGACACATACTTTCCAAACAAGGCTTTTCGAAAGGTCTCCAAGTAGATGCTGTCATCAACATGCCGGCACCTAAGGAGTTATCTGCATTGCAGTCATTTTGGGGATCAGTGCAATTCTATTCAAAGATTTTGCCTCCTAGTTTTTCTACAGACTCTTGCGAATGAAGTTGAGTGGAATTGGGGTGAAGCGGAACAAGCCGCTTTCTTGAGGTTGAATGACCCCCTTACATCCGATTCAGTTCTGACTCATTTTGATCCTGCTGTGCCGTTGAGAATAGCATGTGACACATCCAGTATTGGTATTGGAGCCACTTTGAATAATAATTCAAGTGGAGATGAAAAACCAATTGCTAACGTCTCCAAGCTCCTTTCTGCATCTCAACGCAATTACAGCCAAATACAAAAGGAGGCCCTGGCAATAGTTTTTGCTCTAAACAAGTTTTATCAGTACATTTTTGGCAGATCATTCATTCTGGTAATGAATCATAAACCACTCCTGTTAATTTTTGGTCCTAACAAGCCGGTGCCAGGTTTGACTTGCTGGGCACTCTTTCTCAACCAATTTTCCTATGTCATAGAATATCGAAAAAGCACCCTTCATCAGAATGCAGATGCTCTTAGCCGCCTTCCTGTTGGAGAGGACTCCATCTCTGATGGGGAGGAAGACATGGATGATACTGACATTGTGTGTGCAATTGAAGCGATTAATTTACAAGTCCAGCCTACAGATCCGACTTTAGGCATAAAGGAGTCCTCTACAGATCCAGTTTCATCACAAGTGATGCATTTTACACGAGAAGATTGGCCTTTATGTCTTGACTCTGATGATCCAGTAGAGCAATTCCAAAAGCTTTCCCAATCTTTGAGCATATGTCATGGATGTTTACTGTACGGCACGAGACTAGTCATTCCTACCAGTCTACGAAAACGAATCTTACATCTGCTACACACATCATCTCGGTATGCAACAAATGAAGCAATTAGCGTGGACGACAGTATACAGGCCAAACATTGATGCAGAAATCATGAATCTTTGCCACCACTGCACTTCTTGCTGTGAACACAGAAAGGCACCACCTAAACCAGCAATTCATCCATGGATAATGCCCGAAAAGCCTTGCTCTCGTCTGCATGTAAATCATGCCATCAACTTTATGGGGCATAACTGGTTAGTAGGCACTGATGCATACACTAAATACCCTCGTAGCCATGCCACTACTTCAGTTTCCAGTAAGACTACAGTGGATTTGTTAGAAGAAGATTTTGCACACTTTGGATATCTACATACCATCGTGTCCGACAATGCCACCTGCTTTACTTCTGAAGAATTTCAAAACTACTGTAAGGAGAGAAGCATTGTTCATCTAACGGAAGCTCCCTATCACCCTTCAAGCGCTTGCTTCAAACTTTCAGGCAAGTGTTATGAAAGTCTTCCAAAACACCTAAAGAAGCTTTGTTGGAATTCTTGATGCAATTCAGGAGAACACCTACCACTAGTGGCAACTCGCCAAGTGAATTACTCAACAGTTGTCAATTACGCACCAAGATTGAGGTCTTGCTTCCATCTCCAGTTCATTTGGCCCAATCCAAATTGAAAAGGACTACTGAGAGAGACGTACTTCAAACTTCCAATCGATTTCAAGTCAGTGATCCATGCTATGCTCTGTATTTTGAACCAACGAGAAACCAAGATCCACGTTAGGTTCCAGCTATAGTTGTGAAGAAACAAGGAACACAAACGTTTCATGTACAAGTTGTGCCAAGAGGTCCCACTGAACTGAAAATACAACTAACATGAGAAAATTTGTTTCATTCTATTATTTCTTCAATTCAAACCTTCAGGTAGAATTCTCAAAGTTTGTCTATTTTGACTATGAGTTGGATCTATGAAGACAGATGGTTCAGTGGTTAGGGTTTGGGCTTCACAATCATAAGATCATCAGTTCCATTCTTCAACAGGATGATTCTTTGTGTTCTTGAGCAAGATACTTCATTACTCGTCTTCTCAGTTGAAAACACAAAGCAACTGGCTCTCTCTCTCTCTAGAACCTGAGTGAAAGGCTTAATGCCTGCTCACAACTACACAAAACAATTAGCAAAAGTAATGGTTATTGTCAATTTGGTTTAAGACCTTAACATATTTTAGAAATATGAAGAGGATACTCTTGTTATGGCTGGGCAAAGGGTCATGCCCTTCTTAGCAAAGTAGACATCATTTCATCCTCTGACTTTCTTTTTCTTAGCTTTCTCACCCCTTCTTCCTCCAGCTCCAATCTATAAACCCCTTTTCTTTGCTGTGTATACACAAAGCATGCACGTTTTAACTGTATGGGAGTAGACTCTTAAAATTTTCTCAATTCTTTTATATTCTCAAGTCTAGTTTAACAGCTTTTAAAGTTGAACACATATAAGAAAACTAGAACTAATATAACATCGTTTCTCTTATACTGAAAATTGTTATTGATTTCTTCTATGCTTATCAAAATATCCCTTATAGAATGTTTATAAAATTTTATACCCCTGCTACCCTGAGAGTATAGAGGACTAATGAGTGTAAAAGGGACACAAAATTACGATCATATGTTTCCATTAACTGGGGTTTTAATTAAACACTCTTCCCAATAGATTACATGATGATGTTCTATAATATTAGACATTTAATTAATTTAGTATAAAGACAAATTCAAGTAAACCCATGTTACTTTTCTATTTCCAGCCTCCATTTTTGGCCACCTGTTTTTACGTCCACTCAAATCGGAGAGAAATTCTCAGGAATACGCAGAAAAGAAAGCATTGTTTGTATTCCACTTCCTTGTGAATGAGTATGATGAATGAACACCATCATAGCAGCATCATCATCATGCCACATTTAGGGGGTTTCTTTTTAAATAGTGTATTGTTGTTGTGTGTGGCAGGTGAGGTGGAGAGGTAAGATGCTGATGATCTCAATGACCCTTTCACACTGGGAACAGATTCACAGGAATCACAAAATATCCTTGAGGAAAAAATTTCAGAACTTTTTAAGAAGTAATTATCATCTTGATTCTTCAAAGAGGTGCCATGCCAAAATGTTTAAAATATTGAGAATTCCTAGCAGCACCTGCTTCACAAATATCTTATCTGACAGCAAGCAGTTATGTTCTTGGGGGGTAACACATAAAGCTTGTGGCTTAAGATTTCATGCTTATATATTAAAAAAGAAAAAAAAAAAAAACCATTATCATCATCATCATGAATATCATCCTTTCAGGGCTTTCATAAACTATGTTGTGTGAGACCCCCCCTCCCGTCTCTGATCACAAACATTTAACCTGTGTAAAAGACTTGTTTTTAATATATGTGTGTATGTACATATATATATATATATATATATATCTTTTATTAATCTGTTTGTTGACTGAGAGACTGTACATTGGTGTGAATGTTTTCAATATTACGTCTGTGATCCTTTCTGCTTGTCTGCCATTACCAGTTCGCCAATATTCTGTGGCTCAAGACATGGCAGCTATTCTCACACACACACACACACACACACAAGTAACACTAGAACTAATATTCTCAGAATCAGTTTAAAAGTGGTGGGGGAGTACATTCCTAATATTTATCTTTTCCATGGTTTAAATATTTTATTAAAAGGGGTAAAAGGCAGAAAGTTGGCAGAATCATTTGTGCAAACAATATGCTTTCAGCTCTTCACTTTCTGAGTTCAAATCCTGCCATGTCAACTTTCTCTTTTATCCTTTTAGGGTCAATAACTTTAAAGTACTAGTCCAGGAGTGTGGTGTTGAGCTGTAATCGACTGGCTTCCTCCTTTCAAAACTTGACTTTTTGCCAAAATTAGGAAGAAATATTAATGGTGGTGTAATTGACAAAATGTCTTGTGGTATTTATTCCAATCCTGCTGGAGTCAACTTTGCCTTTCATCCCTTCAGCCCCCAAGTACAAGGGTCGAGGAAATTGTCTTAACACCATCAAAGTTGCTGACCTTGTTCCTAAATTAGAAACCATTATTGAGTGAAGTATTTTAGCTTGGTCCCCTTCTCTGGTCTGGAGTTCAAGTCCCAATGGAGACTTTTACCTGTTTTCAGTCAGACTGTGGCCATGCTGAGGCACTATCTTGAAGGATTTACTCTAACAAATCAACCCCAGTACTTTTTTTTTAAGCCTCTTTTTTGCTGAACCTCTAAATTACATATTTATAAACAACCAATACCAAACACAAACATACAATGGGCTTCTTTCAGTTTCCATCTATCAAATCTACTCTCAAAGCTTTGGTGTGCCTAGAGTTTTAGTAAAAGACCCTGAACGAAGAGTTATAGCGTTGAGAAGCAAAATTCTTCCAACACAGCCATCTCGAGGGAAGGGTGAGAAGCAAAGTTCCAATCAAGCGCTGAACTCATTGGTTACATCTTCCCTGAAACTGTAGAATAGAAATTCTTTATTTTTTAGGAATGAACAGAAAGGCAGCAAACTGGCAGAATCCTTAATACATTGGATGAAATGCTTAGAATCTCTTTCAGTTCTTTACGTTCTGAGTTCAAATTCTGAAACGGTCAACTTATCCTTTTACCTTTTTCAGAATCAAATAAATTGAGCCTCAGGAGTTGATGTACAAAAACTGCTGGCCTTGTGCCAAAATTTGAAGCCATTATTAAGAGTGAACAAGAATAAGAGGCAGAAATAGAGCATCAAATTATATGTGTACACACCTTTCTATACTTAGTTGCATTCCTTTCTCTGCTGTCAAATCTATAGCTGCAAAGTGGGAGCAGACTGACCCCACCTTGTATCAGACAGTGGTTAACAAACAGTTGAAGCAGATTGACTGTAGTTATGTCCCTTTACATTTCAGATTATTGCCAGGTTGTCAACTGATTGACTTCTCTGTCTGCTGGTTAATAAATACCAGTCATACGCTAAGTTTTATTCCCCAAATTCATGACTGAGCTGGTGTAAGAAATCCTTATTTGGTTGTGCTGTAATACAGTTGGAAGTTGTATAATTTAGGTTTCCATACAAATGAAATTATTTCAGTTACATTAAATAAGTGGCGAGGAACAAGAAAAAAAATGCCCCTCCTCTCAACATCATTAAAATCTCAGACTTGATGTCTAATATATATAAAACTTTGCTAATTAACATCTCTGGTGGCCATGTGGTGAGACTGAGTTCAAACTTGATATAATCTCTTGTAGGAATTACTTCACCCAGGGACCTAATGCTGTCAAGAAAGTCATCCTTTACTCAGTATTAAGAAGTTTTATAACTAATTTATTATTAGGGAGGTGGGGTGGATTGACAGAACCATTAGTGTTGGGCAAAACTATATTTCTCTTTATATTCTGAGTTAAAATCCTGCCACAATCAATTTTGCCTTTTAATTCCCCCTGCAGGTTGATGAAATCAAGTCCTAGCCATGATGAACTGGTTAGAGTCTATGAAGTGAATTCATTTCCTTGCCCTTTTACTTAAATTAACTGAAGGTCCATGATGATAGTTACATTCTCAAAAGAGAAGCACCAAACTTAAAAGTCTTTCATACTTAAGAGATTGATGATAATGATACCAGTAATTTATTCTGGTATAAATTATATTCACTATCTTCTTTCCCTTAAAATTAAGTTTCTGATCAAAATTATTATTTATAAATCAATGCCAAGAGGTTACGGGAAAGAATGAATGAAAAGAGAAATAATAAAATGAGAAAAAATATAAATTATCAAGGTTGAAGAGAAGTTTAAAAATATCGGATTAGTTCATGAACTGTCTGCACAGATGGGGAAACTGTACAATAAATATTTTTGTTCAAAACATCTTAGAATGGGAAAAGTGTGAATCAGCAGATGTTAAACGATGACCATCTGAGTGATTATAAACTTTTCAGGGTTTTGTCGTTAACAAAATGTATTTCTGTCTACTGGGGAGGGAAATCTCTCATCTTAATATGACTTAAATAGCACACATGACACAATACAGACTGGATAAGAGAGGCTTACTTACCATGACCACCCTTCAGGATTAATCTTCCCATCTTTAAGAAGGACAATGAAGTCGTTTATGTTGTCACTCAAGCATTTAACCTTCACTACCATATTTATTTAATTTTCTTCTTTGAGCCCATGTTCATTACAGAATAGAGAACAAAAACTATTTTGATTAAAGGAACACTAAAAGTGAACAGCTTTGAAATACTTTCCAACCTCTATATTCTCTGAACACATTTAACTGTCAATGAATGATTTTTGTACATAGTAAAAACATATCTTGTGAAACTGAAGCAGTTTGTCTTTGTGTGTTGAGACAATTGTCCAAGCATCTATTTTCAGACACTTCAACAGTTTCTCGATATTTATTCCTTTGAGATTATATTGAACAACAAGAGATGGATTTTAATAAACGTCGTTGTTTGTAATGTATTCTATTAAAATTGAAAGTGCAGGTGAACTACGTGTGCCAAGCATTTTTCTAGAGCTAAATTCAAATCTGAACTAACACAGCTACTGTGATTATATATATATATCAGAAAGACAACGTTTATATAACATATCAGACACCTGGTGCTCCCCTCTTCAAGTTGTAAGCTTATATATCCTACAGCATGTATTGCTGTGATTATTCAAAACTTATTCCAGGTTGTGAAAATTCAGGACAGGGCTTCCAAAGTTACTGAAGATGAGTTTGATGCTTTTAAGAAAAATTAAAATACAGACACACGAGCTTGCTCTTAACAATCGTGAAAATTGTTTTCTTGAAATGTATAAACAAGCTTCTGTTTGGTCTCACTTTTTTCATATATATATATATATATATATATATATATATATATATATATATATACACACACACACATACATACATACACACACACACACACACACACACACACAGATATATGTGCGGCTTGCTAAGAAACTTTCTTTCCAACAGTCATGTGGACTCAGGTTCAGTTCCACTGCACAGCACCATGGTTGTGTAGCTTGGGTGGGTTTGGTGGACAGAAATTGAAGTCTCTCATATCTGTGTGTTGACAAGCATCACTGTCATTACAAGCAGTGTTCATTGTGAAAATCATGTCAGGTCATGTATTCCCCTTGCTTGGAAACTGAAAGGGTTACCTCAACAAATTTTCATCTGAGCCAAATGTGGACAAGTAGATGTTAAATCACTATGTATGTGAGTGTGTATATATATATACACACATTTTCCTGTTTGTGTCAAATATAATCCAAAACACAAGTATAATTTTTTTTATTAACTGGAGTCAGAGTAACTCAAGTGCCGTGAGTTTCAGAGATTGGCACTTATCAATGCACAAAAGACAACCCTTGGGTCACTAAGTTCTGCCAATTAATAAATTAATTATATGTGCATACACACACTTTCATTGTATAAAAAGTTAGACTTCAGGTTGTATCACAAAACTAGCAGCAATACACAGTGTACCACAAAAGTACTAACCCAGTCACAGAGGCCATGTTTAAAGCATACATGCTGTTAATATCAATTATCCTGACAGTAAAAGAAAAAAAGTTACTTGCAGATGTCAATAGAAGTATTCCTTGAAGCAAATATCCGTTTTTACCATGTTTGCATGGATCAGATGGAATTCATTGAGACAGGTTTGCTGCAGCTGGATGCATTTTTTGTCACCAACCTTCCTCATCACGAGATGTTTGAGGGATACTGGAAATGAAAGACACCATATGATGATGTGACATCACATGTCATCAACAGGAGATGCTCTTGTGATTGGTCAACCTTACCTATAGATGCCATGCAGTAAGACTGGACCTGAAACTACAGTTTGGAACTTAAATGACATTAACTGTATCCTAGAAACAAAAATATTATTAATTTCCCTTTTTTAAGCAAGATTATTCTAATGGCCAAAAGTAACTATTACAGCATTTCACTCGATTAACAGAAGGAAATATTTTTAGATGGATTGCTTCAGACATATTTGTTGATTAACAATGCCTACATCTAAGCTCTTTTTTTTTTTAAGGGTTGTATGTTTTTGTGGGTCCTATTTTAACAGCCATTTTCTGGTGGAAAGTGTTATATTAGGACCCAGTTTCTTTCCCAAGTTGGAGTTATTTCAATTTATTTAAAATGTTCAATGTCCCTCGGAAGTATATCTCCATTTATAGATCACTCTAATCATTCAACTGCTATTATTGGAAGTGGGCTAATGAGATAATTCATAGAAGACTATGTTACATGCATGTAGCTTGTTTGTTAATCAAGAGAGTATTATAATCACTAAATTATATTGCATTTTTAATTTTTCTTTTCTACAATGACTTATTAGCTTCATTAAGAAAGCAGATTCTTGTCTTAAACTTTCTGGAAACATCTTTGAGTTCAGCGTCCCCTTTAAAAATCAGATATCCACATTCAATATCCTGCATTTTATTTACTTTAAATCTGTAGTTTTAACCTTTGTAGCTCAGCAACAAATTATTTCTAAGAAAAATCACAACCCCCTCTAAAGCAACCAGCACCACCTCCTTGTCAGCTCACATTCACCCTCCAAAGGGGTGCTACTATCCCAGTTAAGAACCTCCCTTTTAAATCTTAATGGACAATTTAGATTGAAATGCAAACCAATTCACTCCTTTTATAAAGTGAAACTACCATGGCAGAATAAAGTAACTTGCTCAAGGCCAGAATCTTATTGCTCTCTTGAAACACCAACAGCAGCAATTGTAGTAGTAGTAGTAGTTCTATTCATTTAAACTTCACAAAATGATTTGGGGGAAGAGAAAAAAAGTCACAAGTCCTAAACCAGATTTTCTCACATCTAAAAACGTTACTATCATTATCCCAATGGATAGACATGCTCAATTGTAATCTAACTCTCTCCAAAGTTATTTCTTTTAAATTATGGTAACAAAATAAAAATTATTCAACTGAATATTTGTACCTTTTTTCTTGTTATCCATCTTGCACAATTCCTTCATCTAAAACCATCCTTCCACATATTTAATCTTTCTTATTAACCATATTTCCATTGAATGCACTGCTATTGTTTCAACTAATTTTGAAAATGAAGAATTTAGGAACATTATTAAACTATTCTTTTTATATATCTTAAATTTAACATGAAATTTTGATGAACAGTTTCAATTTAGAATCACATTAAAACAGGAAGTTTGTCTCATAGAACCAGGAGCAGTTCCTTAAAAAATTTTACCTTTTCTATTGCCTCTGTTCCTCCAAGCTCACAGGTCTGGTAAATCCACCACTGTTCCACCTCCCCACTGATCTACTTCTCTTTCCACCTCAACTTTTCGCGTCCAACCCTCTTCCCCCACGCTAACACTTACACTCAGTCTTTCCTCCAAAGTCTACCTTGCTCAATGGCGGAAGAACTGCTTGTTGCATGTGCAAGGTCCCTCTAAACTTTGCAATGAAAGAATCTGGAATGTGCAACATTTCCAAAAACTCTGGAATGGCAACAGTTCTCCAACATACCTGCAAATGTTGACTAACAACTGTTTAAACTTGAGGACATGAAGCTCAGTCAGAAGTTTCTCTCACAAACAATGCTTTCTGTTACTTTTAATCTTTTTTCCTTTTACCTACTGAAAAAAATAAATAAATAAAACCTCAGTATGCCTCTCCTTATATGGAGTTTTATATGTAAGTAGTACCTAATACCAATGAAATAAAGCACTTATAGAAACTAAGATCAATACTCCAATAAATTGTTAGATCAAGAAATGATTAATTCATTAGAAAATTCGTTTAATATGTTTGCTGAGTGTTTAACTAGAATTTTATGTCCCACATTACTGCATAGTTTTCAGTTGAGCCTTTATGCTTGAATATTTAAAAATGTAGAGTTAAAATAGTGTCATTAATTCAGAGATTATGGTCTTGATTTCAAAATTGAGATTGAAGAATAATAAATCAGGCATTACTCAAATATTTCTGCATTCTTTACTTTTTACTGACCCAACTCACTAAATAAAGCCATGAAAACTATTTTAAAACAAATCAGTTCAGTCTATTTCAATTGAATTTCAACCCTTCTGATAACAACCTGTCTGAAACCACCCTAGTTCCACAATATAAAACTTCTCATTTTAAATTAAAGACTTCCATCAAAATTTCAAGTTTTATTTGTGTTTCAAACACTAAATAAGACATTTTTTATTAAATTCTTCATTTCTTTTAAAATGAATTGGAACAAAAAACAGATTTTAACAGAAATCTAATAACAAAAGGGAAACCACTTCAAAAGGCATAAAGTTGAACCAAGACAATTTATATAAAGATCCAAAATTGAGATTTTACTATTTTCTTTCAATTACAAAGAACACTCAACCTTCAGATCATAGCCCTGCTACATTTTACCAATAAATCTATATTTGCTGCAAAATGATTCTGTTAGCAACAATATACCTCAGGAGTTACAAGATCAACTTTTATAAGGAGAGAAGTATTCAGAGATAATGCAATTTTTTTGTTTTTAGTAAAATTTAATTGGTTGAAAATTTAGAAAATATCTCCACATCAAGAGTTAGAATAGACTGGGAACCCCAGTACAATCTGTTGCATGATTGGGTCACTAGCAAGCTTGCTTGGTGAGGATGGTGAATTTGGACATGCTATGGGTGGAGGAATACAGCAATGTCCGCCATCCAATAAAGTAAAGGGTGGACGATGCTCATCAGTTGTAATGAAGACAATCTGGAAGGAAAGCGAGAAAACAAAAATGGTCTGCAAGGACTTTCAACCAGCTCAGAAGGAGAAAGACAAGATTTCATCTATGGCAAATAAAGTCAGTTCGCGGCTGTAGTCTCACATAACCAGCCCCAGTCCATTCAAAAGTACCTTGGATCGTAGGGCTTGAGGAGACCTATTGAGTCAAGTACATCAACACAAATATGAAAATCAAATGGAAATTGTAGTTGTGATACCCGTGCCAGTGGCACATAAAAAGCACCATCCAAACATGGCTGATGCCAGCGCTGCCTTGACTAGCTTCCGTGCTGTGGCATGTAAAAAGCACCAACTGATTATGGCTGTTGCCAGCCTCCCTGGCCCGTGCCGGTGGAATGTAAAAAGCACCTACTACACTCACGGAGTGGTTGGCGTTAGGAAGGGCATCCAGCTGTAGAAACATTGCCAGATCAGACTGGAACCTGGTGCAGCCACCTGGCTTCCCAGACCCCAGTCGAACCGTCCAACCCATGCTAGCATGGAAAGCGGATGTTAAACGATGATGGATGACTGATATATTTAAAAGAAAAAAATTACATATGAAATGATTCAGAGCTGAGTAGATCATGAACATTTTATAGCTACATTTCCAAACTAGCATACGTCAGACAATTTGAGGTAAACTTTCGATGGCCAGATGCTCTTCCTGTCACCAACCTTCACTGGTTTCCAAGCAAAGTAATATTTCCCCATAGCTAGACTTGTTCATTGTTTCTAGTCTCTTGTGACAAAGCTACTCATTTACAATCATTGTGATCTCAAGACAAGGGGACACAATGGGTTTCTTTCAATTTCTGTTTACTGAATTCACTGAGACAACTACAGTCAGCCTGGGCTATAATAGAAGACACTTGCCCACGATGGTGTACGGTGGGAGTGAAGCAGAGACCACAACTAGGAAACAAGCTTCTCAACCTCGTAAGCATACCTGCACATTAAGCATGGCAGGATATTAAAACAAAATATAAAGCCATGTTGTGAATCTGATAAATTCATAAAAGAAAAATTGAAAATGAAATAAGATTAAACAGAAAAACTTCAATAGTTGGAACATTTGAGGGTTGAATAAAGCTCAGATTGAATGAATGATATTTTAATTATTACTCTGGAATAAGCTAAAGTACTGAGGATGATACAAAGAGACAGGGATGAGAAGTAAAAGGATATATTCTACAGATCTGACTGGCAAGATACAACACCACAACAGTAGTGAAACATGAAAAGGGGTCAGGAGAAACATTGCAATTGCTTCAATGTAAAATCAATGAAAAGAGAGAAGAAATGAAAAAAATTGTCAAACTCTGAATACATTTCTAGCAGAACTTAGAGAATAGAATGATAACTTCAGAATGCTGCAATAAGGTAAAACAACTCAGGAATGCCAGTAGTTGGGGTGTGGAAATGCTGTCACTGAAAGTAAAAGGTTTCTTATATAAAGAACTACAGCAGAAATGGAGAAATATACAAAGCAGTTTATGAAGGGTTTATTGAAAGTTTCAGCTTGTATTGATTTTAGTTCAATATGTGTATTTCTAAACTGGGAAGAAATGTCAATTACCATTCTGGAGTCAACAAAAATTGCTCCTGGCAGGATTTGGCTTCAATATACCCATCACAGAATGGAAAGCAGACATATCACAACTTACTTTGACTCCCCTTAATTTATATTAAAAGTATTATTTTGCTATTTGTAGTCGATGTGGGTGTTGGAACTCTGCAGGTATCCCTAGGTAACATCTGGATAACAAAAGACGAATTTAACAATCAGATAATTATAACTTGAGATACTAATTCACTGGATGGCAGTTGTTAAACCAACTACCAAAATATTAGGCTGTAATGCAGTTAAAGGAAAGAGTTTAACAACTGGCACATACAAGTGCTACCAGCTGAAAGCTCTGCATACCGGGAGCCAGCAAGTGTATGGGGTCATCAGGAGAGAATGCGCACCGTTTCAGGGCCTACCTTTTGTTGGCATCAATGTGCACCAGTCCCTCTCACTGATATGAAGCCCTGCTTGCTAGATCAGCTGGTTATCAAATAAATCTCAATATTCTTCTAGCCATTGCTCAGAGTCTCTTTTTAACCAAATCCAGTGACCAGCCTTTTCCACTGTAGTTTGGATATCGGTCATGGTGGTATTGACTTTACGATGAGTTAGGCCTAACGATAACAACAGTGTCCAACAAACCCTCTACATCCGACTTTGATTGGAAACTGCTCCACTTTCCAGCCTGTGTCTTCACATTCCTCGAGGAGGTTTACATAACAGCCAATCTTTCGAGCCCAAGCAGCATCCAGGTTATCTTCATAAAGAACCGTTAACTCCACTAGATTCACAACTTTCTTTCACACCACATTAAAACGTCCGGTTTTTTCATAACTGGGATGAAAAAGAGTCCCTGGCACCCTGGTAAATCTGCCGCCACCTCTCAATAGCCATTCCACTTTTCATCATTCACAGGAAGTTTCTTCTTGAAATGGCTCTGCTGTCCTGAGTGCACAAAGGTAATGAAATCTCTAGGTGGTACCTTGAACAGTTTTTTTTCATTGTTGTTGAGACCAATTTGGTTCTTTATAGCATTGAAGATAACCTTAAGGATCAGGTTGTCTCCATGTATACTTATTCAATGCTAGTGAACAGTTGAAAAGAATATGTTTCAGTGTTCCAACCTTTCCACATTTGCAAATATCATTCTCAGAGATGTTCCATCTTACTAGATTTGCAGGTGATAGCAAAACATCATAGGATGAATGAATCAGAAAACATAGCCGAGATGTGGTCCACCTCCATATCTCATTTCAGCTTATTTTTCCTCCCATCTTGTCATCTGTCCTTGTTGAGTGCATTGGATCAAATGAAGCTCTCTCTTCTCTCTGCTTCTCTTGTTTGGACGCTGTTGCTAACAACAGATCTACTCTGGATCATACTTGCAAACAGTCTGAACCGATCTGCACCAAAACCAAGCCCCTTCCATGTCTCGGTGTGTAAGACAGAATGTCATCAGTCTCTGCTTCTGCCTTCCATTTCCTGGCCATTTTTACATCTGGTGGATTACACCTGATTTCCATGTCTTTCAACTCTCAGCATCATCACCATTCGTACCTTTCCTTGTTTATAAATTTTAACTATTGACACCAGTGGTAACTTCAATGAGCCTCTCTTATGATAAAGAGCTGAACTATTCAACATCAGAGGTAGGCCTAGCCACTTTCTAATGAACACCTCATATATTAAAAGTGGCCTTGAAAATCACTGATGCAAGCTGAACTGTAAGCACCAAATTTTATGTTTACCTGGTAACTGAGTTATCAATTGCTGATAATCTAACCTTGGCTTATTTCATAATTTCTATTCCGCAACTCCTACCGGACAATGTTCCAGCATATACTTTCCCCAAGCTCTTGACAGGTTCTTCCTTGACTGTTAGAATACTTTCTTCAGCTATTTGAAACTTAACTTCTTTTTGCACTCCCTAAATAAATGTCAGACTATGCTGCGTTTTTGCTCTATATCACATCCTTGATCACTTCACAAGCTCATCTAGTCTCAAGAGGACACTCAGCATGATTTACTTGTCAAGTCATTCATGAAGGCCTTCTTGGGTGATTTGTGCCAAAAAATCCACAGCTTTCAAGACTAAGATAAACCACATGACAGATATTGTTCAGCCAGCAGCAATGCCAATCTCCAATCGGTGCCAATCTGTTGTAAAATCTCCAGCTGTAAACCTCATCTCAAAACTGTCCTCATTAATTTGATCACTTTGTCAGGAATGTGGAAGTGGTCCATGGCTCTTATTAGTAATTCGTGTGGCACCGAACGATACACGTTAGCTAGGTTAAGCCATACCACGTTCAGACTTTTCTTGTTCTGTTTGGCATCCTGGATCACTTTCCAAATCGAAAAACAGTGTTCTACGCACCCAGGGATCCCGGGGATTCCAGCCTTTTGAACAGATTCATCAACATATCTGTTATTCTGTAAATATGTCACTATTCTTCTCGACAGAATTCCCATTGCCTTCCACATTCAATAAGGATATCAGCCTAAACTGTTTTATAGTTTCTGCATTGGCCTCCTTTGGCAGATGTATGCCTTTTACCAATCCTCTACTACAGTCTCTTCGCACCACAGCTGTCTGAGCAGGACAAAGCTTCTTTCACAGACGATTGCAATATTTGTATACTTTATACAAGATGCCATCAGCTCCTGGGGCAATCTTTGCTCTAGCTTTTCTCATGAAATCACTCACCTCTTTCTCCCTGATGTCCCCAATTTGAAATTCGATATCAGGTTCTAAGAGATGCTTTAGCACATTTAGAGGTGACAGTGGCTGGTTACAGTGTGGATCGCTGTAGGTTTCTTTGATATGAGCAGCATCCAATTCTTCTTTTATGCACAATAAAGTGCCACTCTTCGGTTCAGTGAACAGCTTCTTAGTAACCCTGTACAGGTCCTTCAGAAACTGCCCTCAAGTCCTTTTACTTTCCTTTCATCCTTCATATGTTGTTGCACATAACAGCATTTCCTTTTTAAATCGTCACACAGCAGCACAAGGCCAGGTTTTTTGTCATCCGCAGCACATTTCCATCAGTTTTTTAGGCTGATCTTTTCCTTCCTCAACTATTTCATTTTCCTGATCCAGGACATGGTGAGTAAGTGGTAGATACAGCTTATAGGCCATGTGCTGCAATTACCCACAGGCGAAATGACATTGTAAGGGGGGGAAAAAAACTAAGGAAGATATGGTACAGTACATTCCTGGATGACATGCTAGTGATGGGAGTGAGCTAAGAGGAAAACAAACAATTAGGCTGTTTAGAGAAAGCCTGTTGTTCTGGAGGATCTAAGAGGTCCACAGGTTCAAAGAGGCTCCAACACCAAAGACTGAATTGAAAGCTTACTTTGGGACATTGAGCTATCATCATTTCCTGGGTTTGTCAACAGTCATTGAGACACATGAATTGCTTGTTTTAAAAAAGAAAAAAAGATAAGTCTAAATCTGAAATGCAAATCAAGAAAGGGATTTCCAAGTGATCAAGAATCTGAATCTTTGACCCATCCAAACCAATTCATTCTCAGACATTCTCAGATGCTTTTGCTTGTGGAACAGGAGCAGTAATGGTATGTAAAATGGACAATGCGAATGAAAAACATGGCAATAAAGAGGCTGAAGTTGGGCAGGAAAGGGATTCTGGAAACTAAAGTGAACAGGTTCTGATTCTCTTTCAGAATCCCTCCACATTCAACCAGTAGAATGTCTCCCACTGAATTAAGGGCTGCTTTCCACCTCTTGAAATGTGATGCTCGTCAGGTTCCAGGGGGGTCAATGTAATATTGAACAAAGGACAAAGTACGTCTACTGAATACATTTAGAAAAAATGGTCGTGTTCTTGTAAACACTGGATGGAAGACCCTGTGACCCGGCAGTTGACTGAAGCTGAAGTTTATGATATTACTGGAATACCTGCAGTTTCTGAGTTACCTGAAATGGCAGGTAAAGTTGCTGAATCACCCAAGGCCTCAATTAGTGTCAATTCTCTGCAGTGTGATGCTACTGCCTCTTCCTGTACATTTGAAGCACCAGCTGATCCCAAAGTTAGTAAGTTGGAGACTTCAACCATCCCTCAAGTTTAACATTACATGTGTGAAAATACTAATTTACAGCCAAAGATGTTGCATTGATATGAATATGGAAGCAAGAGAAACAGCTTCCATGTTCCTGCCCAGCTATCTATACAGCATCCCATCAGAGGAAAAGGTAGAAAAAGCGCTTGGAACTGATAAGTAAGACAAAGAAATAAGACTTGCTTTCAAGATCCTAACCCTTACATTTAAATCAGTTAAAAAAAAACAGTTGGAGGTAATGAAATAGAAGAGGTACCTTAGTCTATGAGGCGAGAGATGAAGAATGAGATCTCGTGAAGAGTAAGAGCAGGATGGAGAGCATTCAATTCGGCGAAGGATGTGATGAAGGTGAACTTAGACTAGGCAACTCATGCCAATCTCTTCAACAGCACAGTCTTGCCTGCAATGTTCCATGCATGTGAGACTTGGGCCTTGACGAAGAGAAAACAACCTCTGCTTACAGCATAGAGCTATGGAAAGGTCGATGTTGGGAACCTGGCTAAGAGATCACATCTAGAATGAGGTGACCAAGGATCGAACTGGAGTGAAGGACATCATCACAGAATGCCACCATGCAAAGCTACGACGGGCCAGCCATGTTGCCAAGTTCACAGACAATTGGTGGGCCCATGTAGTTGTCAAGTGGTACCCACAGGAGCAGAAGTGACTACTCGGAATTCCTTCAATAAGGTGGGAAGATGATTTAAGAAAAAACGTTAGGAGCAATGTGGAGGAGAATGACAAGAGTATGAAGGGAGTGGAGTGAATGCTGTGACCAATGGAACCAACTTGTCACCAGACAGCCTGGCCAATCCAGGTGAAAGAAAACAAGACTGCAACCCACATTATAAGCAGTTGTTTGAAGATTTAATCACAGTGTTATCTACCTACTATGACTAAAACATTGTACAATGCAATCTATAGACAGGATAATCCCGTGAATAGAATGAGATTCAGGGATGTGACAAGATAAAAGAAAAATGTGAAGTGGGACAGAAGAAAGATCAATAGCCCTGCGTTTGTTAACTATGTTGGAGATTAGTGAACTAAAAAAGAAATCTACAGTTACTTCACATGATTATACCAGTAATTATTGGGACACTTGGATAATTGTTTTAGTAATTTAGAAACAGAGCTTCAGAAAGTCAAAAGAGAAAACAACTAATTAGGAAATTATAGTTACAAACTTAATAAAACTGAAAATATGTAAACCATTCCAGAAAAGCAGTATGTAAATGAGTGTATATATACATGTGGACAAAGTAGTGTAAGTGAAAAACATACAGATGTAATGAGAACCAAGCTTGCATACATATATGTACATAGATATCTGCATACATAAATAATTATCTGTTGATATTGCCCATGTCCCAATGAAAAGCTTGTTTTTCAGCTAGAGACCTGCATTTTCTACATTGGTGAGAAATTAAAGAGATAATACCTATATTTACAAGTGTGCCTGTACACACAGACATATAATCATGATATGCTTTCTGTGCTGAGTTCGATGGCTCATTATGGTCCAAGTTAGTTCTTATTTGGGGTTATTGTGCTCTCAGATTGGAAGACAACACCTCACTAGAGCATCTGAGCTTTGGTATGGATTCTACAGCCGGATGCCAACCACTTTACAGAATGTACCAAGTGCATTTTATCATGGTACCAGCACTTGTGAGATTGCTTGTAACTTACAATGTAACCATAAGTGAGAAGTAGATTGTCAGGTCATAACTGAAAATATTGTCCAAGAATGTCCATCCCTAATGTTTACTATCTGACGATTAAGGTTTATCAAGTTGATATATCTGCCTAGATAAACACTGATATGGAAATTAGTGTATTCAATCCTAGTAAAATTCTTCCCCATTTCATTCACAGTATCAATAAAAATGTCCTGATTTCAAGCATTCATTTTCTCAAATGTTAAATGAAATACTGCAATAGAAGAAATGTGCCATAAAGGATAAAGTTAACATTAACATTGTCTGCATTACTAGGCAGAGGCTTTAGTTCAGAACTTGAGCACACACAAGCTACAATCAAATATTAACAACTTAAGCAAATGTTAACAATTAATATGAATATCATCATCATTGTTTAATGTCTGCCTTCCATGCTGGCATGGGTGGGACAGTTTGACAAGAGTCATCCAGGCAGAAGCCTGCGTCAGACATCTGTGACTTTTTTTGGCAGGATTTTTACAGCTGAATGCTCCTCCTAACAACAACCATCCAGCAGAGTGGACTTAGTGCTTTTTACATAGCACAAGTGAGGTCCGTTTTGGCAAGGTTTTTACAGCTAGATGCCCTTCCAAACACCAATTGTAGCAGAGTGGACTTAGTGCTTACAAAAAGTTTTCTCCACCGCACTCAGTACATTATTTTAAAAAATTGTTCTTACAAAAAAAAAAATTTTTTGCCTCTCTGTTTTTTTGTACACACACACATCAGTCCACAAACATATTTTTTAGTTGGTTCACTAGTTTTCTCCGTTTCTCGTCGTTTTGCTTCTACTCGTTTCCCTTTGCTCTGTGACAGGCGTTTCGAACGAACATGTCTGGACCAGGTTTGCCTTTATTCATGGGAGATGCGGGCCTTTGGGTTGCCCAAGTTGAGTCCCACTTTACCGCCCATGCCGTCTCTCTCAATCAGCGGTTACATCTCCTCTACTGTAGCTTGCCTCCTCAACTTGCCACATTGGCCAGGGATCTCATAATGAGTCCCAATCCAGACGCCACCTATGCATCAGTCAAAGCAGAGATTCTCCGATGCAACACGCGGTCAGAGGAGAGCAAGTTCAATGAGCTCATGGCTGATGAACAGCTGGGGGATAGAACACCCTCACAATTCCTGCGCCGGTTAAGGGAATTAAGTGGGAACTCAGCAGACGTGCCTCTGCTGCGCAAGATATTTTTCTCCAGGTTGCCTGCCAACGTGCAGAGAATTTTGGCCACAGCCCTGGAGTCTAACACTGTTGACCAAATTGCCATGATGGCCGACAAAATCTTGGAATTTTCTGGCCCACCTTCATCGCGTAGCTTGTGCGCGTGTACCAAGACCCCTCCGACAGCTTCTTCTCTTCTTCACATAATTCTTTAGCATATAAAATAGATGCACTTACACGATGCATGGATGATCTGTGCCGTGGGAATAGGCGTTCACGCAATCGTAGTCGGAGTGTCTCTGTTTCTCGTTCCTCTGGGCAGCGTTCCAGCTTGTGCAGGTACCACTTAAAGTTTGCCGAAAAGGCAAACAAGTGTATCCAGCCGTGCAATTTCAAACCTTCGTTAAACTAAATCCGGACAAGTTGAGCACGGCACCTTCTTCCTTTTCCCTTCCTACAAATCGTGCGTTCTTTGTCAAAAATCTGGTGTTGAAGAAATTCTTGCTGTAGCTTTTGGCCTCTTTGTCTGACTGCAGACAAGCCCAAGCGTTCTTCAATTGTTTTGCATGCCATTGACTCATCTCCTATATCTACCTTCAGTCAGACTTCACTACGCCTCGACATTAATCTTCATCGAGATTTTCAATGGGTTTTCATCATCGCTGACATCCCGCATCCTATTCTTGGTGCTGATTTCTTGAATCGGTTTAATCTATTGGTAGATGTCAGGCGTCGGAGGCTTCTCGACAGTACTACGTCACTCTCCACACCGACTAGGAGTTCCACCAATGCGGTTCTTAGCCCGGCATTTTTTGTTGCTACCTCTGGAGACGCCTTTCATTCTCTTTTGGCTTCATTTCCGGAGCTAGTGGACATTACCTTTCAGCCGGCAAAGCCTACCCACTTGACCCTTCATCTTATCACCACCACTGGGCCGCCTGTTTTTTCGTACCTGACCGTCTAAAAACAGCTAGGGCCGAGTTTGAGCACATACTCCAACTTGGCCTAATACACCCATCCACCAGCCCATGGGCGTCTCCCCTTCACTTGGCGCGAAAAGGGGAGTCTGATTTTTGCCTGGTAGGAGATTATCGACGCCTCAATGCGGTAACAATAGCCGATCGCTACCCAATAAGAAATCTTCAGGACTTTTCGGCGAATCTTCATGGTTGTACCATTTTTTTCAAAAGTCAATCTTATACGCGCTTATCACCAAATACCGGTCAACCCAGCCAATGTTCCGAAAACTGTGATTACTACCCCTTTTGGGCGTTTTGAGTTTTTATATATGAGATTCGGTTTGCGGAATACTACCAGCACTTTCCAGTGCTTCATTGATGAGGTTGTCTGCGGTCTTGATTTTGTGTTTGCCTATGTCGATGATATAATTATTGCAAGCGACACCCGTGAAAATCATCTCCGGCACCTTTCTCAGCTTTTTCAGTGTCTTTACACTTATAGTATACACATAAATCCCAACAAGTGTGTTTTCGGACAATCTTCTCTAGATTTTCTAGGTCATCATATTGATTCGAGTGGAATCAGACCTCTGTCATCAAAAGTCAATACCATTCAATGCATCGCACCTCCTACTTCCTTGCGCCAGCTCAGGCATTATCTAGGGATAATCAATTTCTACAGATGCTTTATTCCCAGTTGTGCAGATAAGCTACTTCCTCTCACCAAGCTATTAAAGGACACTCCTAGAAATGACGGTCAAGTCACCCTCTCTGTTGAGGCACTGACAGCTTTTGAGTCCATCAAGAAGGATCTAGCTTCTGTCTCTTTGCTTGCACATCTGGTTCCTGGTACTTCTCCCTTTAACTGTAGACACAGTGGACGATCATACTTGACCTCTGGCTTTCTTTTCCTGCCAACTGCAACCAGCTAAATGACGATACAGCACTTTTGATTGTGAACTCCTAGCGGTCTATCTATCAGTTCATCATTTCCAGCATCAACTTGAAGGTCGAGATTTTGTGATCTATATGGATCACAAGCCTCTTACTTTGCCCTGTCTTCTAAAACGGACAAACTCTTGCCTTGTGCTTTCTGTCACTTGGATTTTATTTCACAATTTACCAGTGACATTCGTCACATACCTGGAAAAGAGAACGTTCCTGCTGATGCTCTCTCTCGCCTTCCAGTCTGCTCTCTTTTCGTCTCCTGCTGCGATTGACTTAACTGCCATTTCGCAGGAGCAGCCACCTTTGGCGACGTTAAACTTAACTTCGCCTAAGTTCTCCTGTTGCCGGTTTGCCTATCTTCCGCTTCTGTCAGCCGAAGGTACCATTCTTTGTGATACCTCCACTGGTTCTCCCAGGCCACTCATGCCTGAGAATCATCAATGCTCAGTGTTTGAGGCACTGCGCTCCTTATCACATCCTGGCATCGCTGCTACCCTTAAGCTTATCACTGCTCGTTTTTTCTGGCCGAATATGCGTTGCACTATTAACTCTTGGCCACGCACTTACTCCAAGTGTCAACAGTCTAAGATTCAATGGCACGTTTGTGCCCTACTTGGACACTTTCCCCCTACGGAGGCCCGTTTTCGCCATGTCCACATTGATCTGGTTGGACCATGGCCTGTGAGTCTCAGGTTTTCTTATCTTTTAACTTGTGTCGATTGTTTCTCCCGTTGGCCAGAAGCCATTCCGATAGCAGACATTTCTGCTGAGTCTGTTGCTCGAGCCTTTGTTTCTAACTGGATTTCCCGTGTCGGAGTTCCATCCAGATTGACTACTGATTGTGGACGTCAGTTTGCAGCTTCGTTATTTCATGAATTGTTGCGCATTCTAGGTGTGCATCATATTCACACTACCAGTTATTATCCAGCGTCTAATGGATTAGTTGAACAGTTCCATAGACAGCTGAAGGCCGCCCTTCATGCCTCTTCAGATCCACAATCTTGGACTGAATTTCTGACAATTGTGTTTCTTGGTTGTTGTACTGCTGTCAAGGCAGACCTGGGTTTTTCTTCTGCAGAGCTACTGTATGGTACCACACTGGCATTGCCTGGTACGATGTTGGTGCCAGACACTACCCAGCCCCATGATCCGGCGTCTTATGTCACCAGACTGCGTTCTTATTTTTCCAGGCAACAATCTCCACCCTCTCATGTCCCACCGGATATAGACACGTGGTCACATGTTTTTGTTCGAGACGACTCTGTCAAGGGACCTCTTGTTTCTCCTTATAAAGGAACTTTCTGTGTGCTTTCTCGCACACCCAAAGTTTTCACCATCGAAATGAATGGTCATGCGGAGACCATTTCAGTGGACCGAATTGCATTTCAATTTTTTGTTGTCATATTGTGTGCCACATCTTCTGGGGGATCGGCAGCCATTTTGTTTTCTACAGCCACTACAATTTTCCTGTTTTGTGTCTCCGCACTCGAGGGGGTGCCATGTAGTGACGCTACTGTGGAAGTTTCAGCGCGCATGCGCAGAATTGCATTACTTCCGGTAGGCTGCCGGAAGTTCCCTCATGCACAGGAACTGCAACCTGAAAGCGTCTCCGCTAAATCTGTCTTTTTGGAAGAGCAGCCCTAACGAACAGACGTGACTAAAACTTCTCTCGGGGAAAACCCTACGCATGCGTAACAATTAAATTAATTTAACAATTAAGAAAATAAAACGAAAGGCTAAAATTTAGGGTTAGGGTTAGTGACAGAATGTTGTCTCAGTTTTAGACGCAGTAAATGATTTTAGCTCAATAGAGGCTATTGATTGGTTAAAATTCGAAAAATTAAACTACGTTAAACTTACAAATTACAATTTTCTCAAAAAAGCCAAGAGAAAAAATGTTTTATTTTGACACATTCTACCAGTATACGAAGTTTAAAAGTGTTTAGTTAACTAGAAATTGTGTTGAAAACTGCCGTTCAAAAGGAAAAGATCCTTTTGAGCTCAAATCACGCCGAGGTCAACTTTACTGTTCGTTCAAATTTCGTAGAGTTCGATTTATAATTAGTTACCACATTTCTTATCTTCTTGAACTCTTTGCAGGCGAGAGAAAATAAAGCTAAGATTAATTTAAGCCCTGGGTAGTCCTCACACTTTTCATGGGATTTCTTACTTGAGTCTCCTTGGAATAGAGGAAAGGCAAAGTCAATGCATCTGAGAAACAACTTCAGGGGTTGCCAAGAGTCAGTCGTGCCAGGCGCTAAAGCCTTAATGAAACCTCGCTACGGGTTTGATAGAAGCCCTTTGTTACAGGTAATGTGTTTGTCAGGGTGTTTATCCACCGTCATATGCCACAGCGAAACACTGTCGTCAATCCGACCACGGCACATGTAGTACTGGTCTATATTATCAGGTACACTAGACAAGAACGTTGCCGACAACATCTGGAGGCAATCACCCTCTATTACCAGCTGGGAGGCGTTTACGGACCATTGAGACACTTCCAAAACGATAAGCAGTAAATGTATTCCTGTAACATGTTCATTATCCTCCTACGTTGCAGCCGTGCTCGGTACCGTCTTAAGACAAGGGCACACTGGCAATTGCCCGGGGGCCTATAATGCTGCTAAGACAGCCCTAGCCGTGGTTCCCGCTTCCTTGCTTCTTTATTATGAGAAATCTTTTTGCACCCCAATCATATGTAAATAGTAATCCTACAAATAAAGTTACTATTTTTTTATTACTTTGCTCTCTCCCCCGACAAATTCTCTTCTCAAACCCACTTGCCTCACCACTGCTGCACAAAACATTTCTCTGGTCATTACAGCCATCATTCTCAACGTGTCTCGAACGGACTCTAGCCATTACCAAACATTCCAGCCTATTTTGCATGTGTCCCTTATTATGTGTCTTATTATCAGCCCGATCTTTCTGACCTGGCTATTTCATGTTTTATTTCCTTCAATTCTCACAATTGAATAACGCTGAAGACATCCATAATTAACAACTTTGCTTCAATACTTTGATAAACAAGTCTGGAAATCTTTTCTTCTACATCAGGATTGCAAGATAAGTTTACAAGTAATGGATTACGTTACTTTCATGACAGCACACGACTATTAATGTGTGCGACTTTTTGAGCTAAAATCTGTAACTTTTCTATTTTATTTTAAAATATATACCCATGATAATTTTAGCCAGTCAACAAAATTATAGGCAAATCAAATGAAATCTGTTTTATCATTCTAAAATACTTTGATTCATCTTGTATTATAAATGTAATTTGGTACTTTTATCTGTGGAAACTGACCTCCGACTGACTGAGCGAGGGAGAACACTTCAAATCATGCAGGGTCCGAATAGTAAGATTTCGGCGGACAAGTTTTCTATATTCTACAAATATTAAAAAAAAATTTCAGTGACGAAAGGAGTACGTTGAAATGTTTCAGACATCACATGCGTGCACTTTTATTAGTAGAAAGTCTTAATTTCAAGTAACTAACAAACTGCTTTCTACTCTTACTTTATCATTACACAGATAAAACCTTGTAACAATTCAGGCTTGACCAAAAACCCTCAGACACTTTCTTTTATTGGTCAACCTAGATTACGTTAAGAAAAAGAAGAAAAAAAACAAAAAAATATTTACTTGATTGTAAAAACTTTGCTAAAAATTTTCAATCTGTAGTGTTATTTTTGTTTATTTTATAAAATCTTTTTTTAATCAGGTGAGAAGGTAATGTCCATGACCCTTTACAGGGATCCTGAGATCAGCGTTAAGTATTCCCAAACCTGGCTCAAATACTTGCAACAGAGAGGTCTCCTCTAAAGGCACCCAAAGTGCCAGATGGTTGTATCAAACCGGACGACGGGTTTAAATCTACCACCTAAGTAGGACACGGTGGGATTTGAACTAAGAACGCAAATATTCAAGGCATCTATTCCGACGTTCTTACAGTTCCAATAATTCACTGCCTTGGATTAGTACTTTTCTATTGACACCAAAAGGATGAAAGGCAAAGTTGTCCTCAGTGAAATATGAAGCACGGGTTATGGAAACATTGTCTCACGCTACAACATTTTTCTCCCTCCTTTCAACTAGAATATCCTTTCCTACGTTCTGCATCCATTTATCTGTTCTCGCTCTATTACTCAAAAAAATTGCATGGATTAAAACAGAAACTGGCAATAACACTACCACGTTCACTATCCAGTTATTTTTATTTATTATTATTATTATTATTTTGGAGGGGATTGGGACCCGTTTCTTTATTTGACCACTAAGGGTCTTACGAAGTGGGGACAAAACATGAAAGGCGAAATTATACTATAATGGGGGTGAAATGGCCACTCGAGTCCCACTGTTTTTTTTGTTTTTTTTAAGTTTATCTTAATTATGGAGATGTACCCTTATCTTTTTACTGTGACGCAATGCGAACCATGAGAGAAATGAGTTTTCAGGCAGTTTGGGAAAGAGAGAGGGTTAGACCCCCCACACACATTTCTCACCCGTGAATTGATAAATAGTTGATCCCCGTACACTTGTATACCTAACTCCATCTCAATGTCGAGGATCTCAGTTCGGTTGCGACGATGAGAAACAAAACTTTATAGGACACAAGTCTACCTTGTGTAACAATCCGAGAAGCTTGGATGTCGCTACCCGGCAGTAGCTTGCCCTCTAAAAATAGCTGCTACATCTCTTCAAATCACACTCTACCGTTTTAGAATCGAAAGAATATGGATGAAATAATCCTAAAGAGACAGGATTGTTACAGAAAGAACTAGGGATTAATTAAGGTTGGTATGGTTGAAGTTGAGATTCCCTAATCCTCTCAATAATTCTGATACTCATCGATTTCTGCAAAAAACAAACTGAAGAGAGAACAAATATTTAATTAGCATAGTCACGTAGACTAACGAACTAACGAACGAATCTTTACAAGTCGATGATAAATCTGAGACTCAAAACGATTGAATGCCAAAACACGTTAGCAGCGGAAGACGACGGGGGCGACGGGTCACACAGATCAGCACAAGCGGTGTGCCCACACGTGACCCGCACTAATGACTATTTAACAACTTCGATACGGTATGCGGAATGAACATCGTTACTAAGGCAACAGGACAGGATGTGACGCAAGTTACTATAGCAACAGTGAAGTTATAGAATTTGGCTGTTTCGCGCAATCTAGTGAATTTCAATAAACAGAAATCCATGTAAGATATTAATTTTATAAAATTTCCATTTTCTTCTGAATCGCTTTTGTTTGAATAGTTTTCTCAGATTAATAAACATTTAAGGAAGTTTTCAGAGAATGAATGACTACGATGAACTATTTGCAGATATTACATGTGTGTGGTTTTTACATAAGTGTAAGGTCACGATTACGATACACAAGTAATTCATATTCTTTTCTCGCCACAGGAATATACGGACATAGTAAAATAGAATTTGCTTGAAGTCGATGACTTTTGAATTACTTTGTGGTTTCCATTTTTGTGATTAGTGATAGAAAAATAAAAGAAACAAACTAAAATCCGAATACACCCTTATTCAAAACTTTTATTGTGATTACATACACGCAAGCTTACATTTTCAACTAAACGATAGATTTACTATCAAAGTAAATTGGTAATAAAATTCTTGAAAACGTGAAACAAATTTTGTTTTGGTTGTCCGATCTGAACTTCACAACCAAACACAATTATCTCCTGTATCTGGATTTTACTCTTAAATTCGAGGGGTTAGTCGGCAGCTATGCCCAAATACTAATCTATATGTGATTTGGTTTGTTATCAATAAATACAGTTAATGTTTACAACTTGATCCAGAAACGAAAATATAAAATAATGGTGCAATGGGTGTAAAAAAATGTGGAGGAAACGAATATGCAAAAAAAAAAAAAGAAAAAAATGCGCACAAAGCAACGGGAGGGTGGGGAGAGGACTTCGGAAAATTCAGAAGATCCGAGTTTTCCCCCTCATAAGTTTTAGGAAAATGGGGTTATTTTGGCAATGAAATTTTATATAAATACCTTCCAAACGGCATACATTACGATTATGAAGTAATTTATGGGGAAAATCTTGTAAAAATTTAACGATACTATCGACCCGAGGACATTACTTGGCCAAAAGGTTTTCTTGTCACAGACTAATTACCTTAGGCGAGTCCTAGATCTTTTCTGTTTGGCTACCAGCATCAATTTTCTATTAATGATTTGAAAATAATTTTCGCTATAAATAAATAGATAAAGAGTTGTTAGTAAGAAGCTGAACACAAGAACTCGTTTGTCTCTCAGCGTGCCTGTTGCATAACAAGCGACTCCGAGCAGTCTTTGAAAAGTCTTAAAGTTCTATATTTAAGAGATGAGGCATTATGTACATTATTTACATTTGACGGATATACCCTTAAGCCTTCATCAGGTGTCTTGCGTAAATTTCGAACCTGGGTGGTGGTGGTTGTCATAATTATTATTATTATTATTATTATTCAGCTCGGGATCTTTGGGTTAGTAGCCCACGCTCTTAATCACTACGCCATATGCCCGTGGGCAATTATGGAGTGAATTTTAGGGCTTATAAATCTAATATTTTCCTATCCTGCCTTAATACTGGTTCTCATATGCTACTCATATCTGCACTCGGTCTGCTTAGGAGGCTGTGTCCTAACATATGTGCTGCTTCTTTTAGTTTTCGTATTTTCCAGTGGTGTTCTCTGTCTATTATTTTAACTTCATCCCGCAGGAGAAGGTGGTCTCTGTTTTTCCATACATGATCAGCTATACCCAATTTAAGGAAGGATAGGCTTTTTTTTTAGATTTATAAGCCCTAAAATTCACTCTATAATTGCCCACAAGCATATGGTGTAGTGATTAAGAGCGCAGGCTATTAATTCCAGGCAGTGACCTGAATAATAATGGTATTAATAATAATATCGAAAAATATCTTAGGAATGAGAACCCAGGTTCGAAATTTCCCCAATACACCTGATGAAGGCTGGAGGGTATATCAGCAGAAACATTGTGTTAACAACAAATAAGATGAGGACAAATATCTGTCAAATGTAAATTTTGAAGTCTTATCTGCTAGGAAGCACGTGTCAACGAATTTGAAGCCGTGTTCATTGTGATTATGGCAGCAAGCTTTTATTATGGAAACATCGAAAACAGAGGAGGATATTTTTAAAATTAAAACCGAAAGTTAAATGTTTTTTAAGCATATTTAAATTGTTTAATGTTTGTTTCTTTTTGTCATTGAGGTGATTGTGAGGTTTGCTAAAAATAACTGCTAAATAAGATTTTTTGGATAAATCTCTTAAATTAAAGTTCATTTGCCAACATCTCACTCAGAGATTTAAAACCGTTTTTTTTCTTTTTTTTAAATTAACATAGACATGTCTTTACATGAAAGCAAATTACCGGAGACATAACACGTGTTGTTTACAAATATTGATGACAAAATGTGCAGTCAGACACAAAATGACAGCTTCCAAATCCTGTTTCTTTATTGGGTGGGAAAAAAAACCCATTTTTCTAGGAAAAATGAAATAAATCCAACAATTCAGTTTGGGCCAAATTAAAAAAATTTCGGTAAACTTAAATTTTTGAAGCCACTGGCAACCAAACAGAAGAGGTCCCAAATCATTCCCACTGTAGGCTGTTGATAGCATTTTCAAACTGTATACCACAGTTTAGATGAAGTAAAGTATCTCAAACAAGAATCAGAGGTGGATCAGTGAGAAGTTAACACCATGCTACTGTACCCATTCCTCAATCCCAGTCATATTCTACCACAATTTTAAAACTGTTCTGTACTTTAGTCACTGATGGTCCAACCATGAAACAGGTGGCGCTGGTTTACATAATGAGTTGAGGCAGATCATCATTTCGAAACCCCTTTATGAGAATTTCTTTCCTCATTCTTATATTGATTTCTAGCCTTTTTAAAATACAGTGATTCCTTGTTTATCGCGGTATATTGGTTCTGAGACCGACCACGATAACTGAATTTCCGCGAAGTAGGGACACCATATTTACAGTATTTATTTAACGAGTATTTGAACTCCCTGTACTGTTAACAACTATTAATAACAAGGACGACTGTTAAGCACTTTAGATTTTTAAAAATTAAAGATTGTTACTGTACTCAACACGAAAGAAGTTGAAGTAAAATTTGAATGATGATGGTGATGAATTTGCTGCGCAGAAGAAATGATGATGATGAAGCTGACAGTGGTGCCCTTTCCTGGGACACCGTTTCCACTTCTTCCGAAGGTGCAACCGTAGTTGTAGCAGCAAGACTTGTAAATAAGTCCTGGCTTTAACAAAAATCCTGCAGCATTGCCACACATCACGAGGGTCACACGATCCTTGTATGCTTTAAAGCCAGAGGTTTTTGCTTCCTTTTTGAACAGGAAAGTTCGCGATGGCATTCTTTTTCAAAACAAGCCCGTCTTGTCCATATTAAAAACTTCGGAGATAACCTTCTTGAAAGTTTCATTCACATATGTTTCAGCAGCACTCATGTCAGCAGAAGCAGCCTCGCCATTCAGGGAGACGCGTTTCTGAAACTTAACAAACCACCCTTTGCTATCAGAAAAAAGACGTTTTTTAGGTTGTGAACGTCACCGGTTAAAAATCCGCAACAATTGAACTGCGAATTAGCGAGGGATCACTGTACTCCTATTTCTTAACATCTTAAATAGTTATGTTATTGAACTGTCAATCTGAATGGCCTGGGTGTAATTTTCCTGCAGGGGTTTCATTAATTTTTCACATTTTAACTGACCCAGCAGTTGAGAATGAAAGCCGTATTATCTTGAAAAGATATTTGCAATAGATTCAGTGGCATAGCTATAGAGTGTGGGCTGTCCTGAGAAGCCCTTGAGTGTTACTCCCCTATTCATGTGAGTACATTCAAGTGTTCTAAATGGTCTGCTCACATTTATCGTATGAATGTTATTTCAATACCCATAGTTACTCTACTGCACAGAAGATTCTTTCTTTACTTTCAGAAGAATGCTTTTTTCACCTGCCGGTGTGACTCCATCAGGAGCCAAAGTACCTGAGTATCATATGCCAACAAATAATTATTTGTCTGGCGACTGGAAGTCCCATAACTGGAGAGGTCCAGCATATTATGTACCAAGTGAAAGAAGATGGATTGCATACCATAACTACAGGACTTTACCAGATTTAATCAAGAGAGACAGTATGGACATACAATGTGAAGATGAATATGTAGACTTTGTTCGAACAAGAGATACTCCCTCATGTAAGCTTCTCCTTTTTTTATATTTCTGAAAAAAATTACTTTTGTTTAATATTATAGTGATGGTTGTTACCCAAACAAACCAACTTGAATAAAATCCTTACTATATTAAACAGAGACATTCATGGAAGTAAAATTTGTAAGTGAATGATAAAGGGATTTAATAATAAAGTAGTTTATTATTAACTGGCAGAAACGTTAGCACGCCAGGCGAAATGCCCAACAGTATTTCGTCTGCCGTTGCATTCTCAGTTCAAATTCTGCCAAGGTCAACTTATCCTTTCAGGGTCGATTAAATAAGTACCAGTTAATCACTGGGGTTGATGTAATCGACTTAATTCCCTTGTCTGCCCCTCTATATTTAGCCCCCTGTGGGCAATAAAGAAATAAATTATTATTATAGAGGAAATGTAGTTCAGCATTTTGTCCGATAATTATGTGCCAAGATGTGGCTGCTGCAAGAGTCAAACATAAAGGTTATTCCTGTTGTCATTGGAGCATTGAGTTCAATACCACCCAACCTGAAGAAATATCTAGACACTTTAGAAATCCCCTATAATCTTGCTGTATTGCAAAAACCAACATTACTTGCAACTTCATGTGACTTGACAAACAATACAAACCCCTGATACACACAATATCTTCAATCTACAACATCACAATATTGTGCGACATCTTCAATAATAATAATAATCTTTTCTACTATAGGTACAAGGACGGAGATTTGGGGAAGGGGTGAGTCGATTATATCAACCGCAGTACTTAACTGGTACTTATTCTATTGACTTTGAATGAATGAAAGGCAAAGATGAGGCTGACTGTCTTTCATATCCTTTCTGGGTCAATCAAAGGAGGAGTCAAATACTAGAATTGGTGCAATTAACTTGTCTCCCCCGCTCAAAATTGTTAGCCTTGTGTCTAAACTAGAAACAATTATTATTATTATTATCATTATTATTATAAAGGCAGTGAGGTGGCAGAATTGTTAGCACACCGGATGAAATGCTTAGCAGTATTTTGTCTGTTGCTATGTCTTGAGTTCAAATTCTGCTGAGGCAATGATGAAAGACCGCGACCTTTGGAGATAAGCTGTGATTGAGAAGACCCGGCAAGTAAAGTGGGATCACAGCTGTAGCCGACAGTGTTGCATAACCAGCCCATTTAAAAAATTCCTCTGAATCGTCAGGCGACATGCCATGCTTGAGGAGACCTATTGAGTCAAGTGAAATCAAAATCAAATGGAAATTGTAGTTGTAGCCAGTGCTGCCTGACTGGCTCCCCAGGCCTGTGGCATGCAATAAGCACTATGCATGTGTGGGTTGTTACCAGTACTGCCTGACTGGCTCCCTTTGCCTGTGGCAAATAAAAAGCACCCTCCAAATGTGATTGATGCCACCCACCCCCAGATTAGCTCATGTGCCGGTGGCACGTAAGAAGCACCATCCAAACATGGCCGATGCCAGTGCTACCTGACTGGCTCCCGTGCCACAATAAGTGGTTGGCATTATGAAGGGCATCCAGCTGTAGAAACATTTCCATATCAATTTGGAGCCTGGTGTGGCCTCCTGGCTTGCCAGTCCCCAGTCAAACCATGCCAGCATGGAAAACAGACGTTAAACGAAGATGATGATGATGTTTTATTGTTTTCAAGGCAACCAGAGATCAGAATTAACGTGAAAGTGTGAATTTTCCAAGGGCTCATTTGAACTATTCTCCTTTGTGGGTGTGAACCCTGACCAATGAGAGCTGAAGATCTCCAAAAACTCAGGTGTCTTCAACCACTACGTTGAATTCTGCGCTTACACCCGTTGGATTTCATTTCTAACCCTGAAATATGACAATGCTGCATGAACCCTCTGGCTGCCAACAGTAAAGCACAATTGGACCCTATGTCTATGGTCTTCAGCAGTGGGCATCCATTACAGTTGATGGTCAGATGTGGTCAACATTTGTGAGGAGTAGAGTTGTTAGTTGGAGCTGGCTCGACCCAATCTGGACGAATGCAAGAACAAGTAAGGATACATGCACATCTAACAGAGTATTCTAGCTTCATTTCTTTCTCGACTTCACACGTCTTCTGCACTCAGGGACTACATTTCTCTTATCATCTAACGTTGTTGTTCATATGCAAGCACCATATAATCTGCCTTTCACCCTGAAAGACAGATTGTTTGATACTAACAGAGGTAATTACTCTCTGAACTTTCTCTAGCTGGTTCTTATTCTAACAATTATGCTTTCAGTAGATCTTCCTCCTCCGCTGCTAATTATGTCACCTACATACACAACTTATCTACTTCCTCTAAGGATCTTCCTGGGCATCTGAGGAGGAAATCAATTGCCTGTGTGTTCTTAGCATTTATTGTTCCTGAACATCTGCCATGCACAAAGTTTCTTTTCTTAACTTTCCTGTGATTCCACTGCTTCTCTTATGCGTCCAGTTTGTATCAGGTACACAGCATGGAATTTTTACCTACACCTTTTCTCTATGTTGAGACTGGCCATTTTCCTGAAGGGTTTAATAGTTTCTCTGTTGTCCTACACCCAGTTTTTGCTGAGTTAACTTTAAAGCCCTTTAATTTCAGATTTTACTTTTAGAACCAAAATTTCTTTTCTAATTCTACTACAAATTCACCTTTAAGAACAAGGTCATCAGCATCTTCCTCACTCTCTCAATACAGTAACTCTTTGATATCAGCCCACCCAAGACAAGCCTGATATAAACATCGTTTTAACCCTTTTGATATCTAACTGCTTGAATCCACCCTTGGGGTGTATGATGCAAACTTTGTTTTAAAGTGATCTTAAAACCTTCCAAAAAATTTTTATGTTCCGAACAACAATGACAAAATTATTCTACCAAATTCTTAAATTTTTGAACAAAAATATGATAACAAAAAGGTTAACATGAGAAGTATTCCCTAAAAAGACCTGGCATGTAGTCTCCATTTAGGAAACCAGTTATCCAGAGACACAACAAAGTTAAAAATAAAATGAACTGATAAACCACGATTTGGTACTTCCATATTTTCTCTTATCCATTAATTTATGGTTGCCCCCTTCCCTCCTCTCTCTTTTTCTTTGCCTAATTTCATTTCAGATATATGAAGTGGTTTGTTTTGAAAGATATTTCATTCATAATTTTCCAGACTCTTGCTCACTGTATGCATATATATATATATTTCCCTGCTGTTCTCCTTTCAACAACTCTCGAAAGATTACGTTAATTGCAATAAATTTACTTCCATTGGCAGTTCTCAATCCCCCAAAAGCAAAAGTGTTTTCACCTTTGAAAATAAAGAAAAATTATTCTTCATTGTTATAAAACTGCATTTTTTTTTTCTTTGCTAGTATTAAAATTCGAGCATTTTTCATCAAGACCATCACATGTATGTCTACGAATGTGAACTATAGTTTGCATTTAATTCAACCTTAGATCCAAAAACACCCAAGCACAAAGAGATTACATTTGTTTCCAGTATAGTCAAGCAGATACAGCAAGTAGAGGCTAGCATGTGAAATAATTATGAACTATTCTTTATAACTGCATTTACACCCAAAATACATCATAAAAGACCCAATTTTCATTTTATTCAACCTAACTGGTTCTAAACATAAATAAACTTTGTTTCTCACTTTGTAAGATGAAAGCATCTTATTTGGCTGGTCAGGAAGTTGATTTGGTAAAACAATGTCACAATTGCCAAGCTTACCGTAAATATGCCATTTGAGTCATCCAAATGGTTTTCCATCTCTTTATTTTCTGTCCAATGCTCTTTTTTAACTCAATGACTTCTTATTTACAGACTCGTTTACTCATTTTCATGTTTCCCAATATTTCTAAAATAATATTTTAAATAAATAATGAATCATGAGATAAATAGACTGTTTTCTTTTAAAGAAATCTGTCACTTCTTTATTTTTTTAGGTTTTCGATATAGAAATATTGGCATACTTCCAAGTATACATCCCCATTTGATGTTAAATGGCTACAAACGGGAACTCTTGTATTCTCAAACAGCAAACAAATTTCACATGGCACCGATGCCATGCAGACGTTATTACGTAAACTATCACGATGTCTTAGATGAAAAGCTTTACAGGCGACATAAAGATGTATCTTCAATTTTTAAAATAGGGCCTTGCGATGTACCCAATTATGGCCATATTCCAAACATTGTTTCAGGGAAGACAAGCTTCACAGAAGAAATTGATCGGAATAACCCTATGTATGAGAATGTTTTTTGCACAGGAACACAGTACACTCATCGCATTGACAGGCCATACCATTAAGTTTCCAAAATGAACAGAAACTCTTCTCGTTTCACTAATTGTCTTGAGTCAACAAACAATAAAATAACATTAAAAAATATTGTTTTATATTTATTTCCATCTCCACACAACTTTTATTAGAAATAATTGCAGCATGTTACTTGTTACAGTTTCTATAACTCACATATAAATTTATAAATAAAATGTATTAATATTTAGTTTCTTGGCAGGAAATGCAGAAATGGCTGAGGGGTTAAGACATTCACTTCCCAACCATGTGTCAAGTGAATTTATAATCAATGAAGAATTAAAGCATTCAAACTTTGTTTCTTTCCAGTTAGTTTATTCATAATAATTGTCCAAAATAATTGGACAAAGAACCATATAGTTTGAAAGTTCAAATTGTTCCTTCTCCTTATTATCAATATTGTATTTTACAATGTAAGTAGCCAAGAAATAAACTTTAACATCGGATGGGAGTACGGGAAATTAACCAAAAAATGCACCATCTGAAGGAACCAGCTTTGGCATTTTACATAGAGAAATGTGGTATCTGCCTGGATATTATATCCCTCCTCTTACTATATATATATATGTGTGTACACAAGCTGGGAGGAAGATGCAACCTTCAGCACCAACAAAAGATAATACAAGTGCTGAGGAAGAAGAAAAGGTGAACAACGAAGGGAATGAATGGGAAATAGCTGGTAGAAAAAGAAGAAAGAAGAGAAAGACACAACCTGTGAATGTTGACCCCCATCCCACACCCACTCTGTCCCATCCTCCCGCTACAGACACCAACGCTCTTCACACCCCACCGACACAAGCACACAGGAGCCCCAAAACTGCCCCTCCCTGCCCTGTGAGAAAAAATGCATTGTAATATATGACAGAACCAATAGAGAACTTTACGAGGAAATAGACACATGGGACAATATAATAAAAGTATATACGACAGGATATTCTGGATTACCATGGTGATACCATTGTGTGGTGGCAAACTTGGAACATAAGTCAAGAATAAAAGACTACGAAACGAACTCTGAATATTGACACCAGCCAATCAGCAAAGTAGAAAGAGAGTATCATGATCTTTGCGATGATTATAAAATAGACATTCTTCAGAAGGATCAAGATTAACTGTGTTTCAAAGTCGTACTAACATGTTGAATGAAGTTGCTCGGATGTGGGGCCGAATAGCTTTGTTTCATTTTCCATTTGCTTTCGTTATTTTAGTCATCCCTTACTTTCAGTTTATATTCCCCCCCTCCCCATGTTGTATAGTCCCCTTTATGTGGACCCCTTGTGGATAATAAAGAATTCTTTACATTTATGGATTACATACTAAAGAGAAAAGTAATTATGCAGCTTCTGTCTACACGCAGCCATCATGGATTACTACAAAGGATTTTACCATGAGTTTATATTATTTTATCAAAATTTTTAGCCCTAGTTACACATCTTTACATCTATAACAGTAACTTTTTAAACAACATCTTTATCATAGGTTTTTAAGTAGCATCTCTCTCAGTTGATTGGACTATACGGAAATTCATCCTTTTCTCTGACGAGCGGATGTATTACCTAATAATCATTATCAATTTTGGATTTCATTTCAAAGAGTAATACATTCATAAAATAATCATACTTTATATACTCTTTTTACTCTTTTACTTGTTTCAGTCATTTGACTGCGGCCATGCTGGAGCACCGCCTTTTAGTCGAGCAAATCGACCCCGGGACTTATTCTTTGTAAGCCCAGTACTTATTCTATCGGTCTCTTTTGCCGAACCGCTAAGTGACGGGGATGTAAACACACCAGCATCGGTTGTCAAGCAATGCTAGGGGGACAAACACAGACACACAAACATACACACACACACTTATATATATATACATATATACGACAGGCTTCTTTCAGTTTCCGTCTACCAAATCCACTCACAAGGCATTGGTCGGCCTGGGGCTATAGCAGAAGACACTTGCCCAAGATGCCACGCAGTGGGACTGAACCCGGAACCATGTGGTTGGTTAGCAAGCTACTTACCACACAGCCACTCCTGCGCTTATATATTGGTCTATTAATACAATATTATTTATATCATGGATTTTTTTATCTTCTGTGATTTTTTTATGTAATTTTTCCGGCTTTTACTTCATAATATATAATCGCCCTAAATTTTAAAATGATAGTAACAGAATCAATAATATTGATTGCAGGGACAAAAAAAGTATTGAATAGCTGAAAGATTAAAATTAATCAAAGGACACGTTAAGTATGTCTAACTGCTGGAAATAGCCGTCAAAACTCTTATTTGATAATAACTACAGAAATCAACCGTTTCAAGGCAAACAGGCTAAGACAATCTCTCAGCATACATTCAAGTATTTGGACTCACATGGACCAGTTTCTGGACTGGCATTATAGCCTCACCTTCCTCAGCACGTGTTACCAAGATGGAAAGTCCCAAACCCGTTGCGTTCAAGTCTGCACTGCAACTGATTCGTTTTGTGCTGAATCCTGACAGCCACCAGTGTGAAAATAATTTCAATACAGGCCTGCAATCGCCTATATTATTGATTCTGCTATCATTTTTAAATTGTTACACTAGATAATAACACAATGGTATCTTCACAAATTATTTGCTTCATATTGAAATTATCTGGAAGGGGCATTGAGTGTTTCCTTCAGAAATATTAAACTATGATAAAAAATATATGTATTTCCCAGATTCGTAATCTCTGTATTTTTCTACGGAGATAAAAAAAAAAAAATTGAAAAAGTTACAAATTAAGAAATTGCAGTGAGGATGGGGTGAGATTAAAATTTTGAAAATGTGATTTCTGGACAAAATTGTATTAACCCACTTTTATACAATGAAACAATAAATAACTTGCGATCCTTAAGAACAGAAAGCACTTTCATGCAAACCCATGCAAATTGTACCCTAGTCCTTCACTTTTAAACAAACAATAACTTCCATTCTGCCATTAACTATGTATCAGCTGTGCTGATTCTGCCCATAAGAAAGGAGCAAATAATACAATGTACCTGTAGGTCATAACACCTGGGCAACACCAGGATGCATTGTTAGTGTATATATATATATATATATATATCATACGTATATACACATATATACATCATACATATATCTATTTTTATAATTTGTATATATTTATTTTATTATAAATGCAAAACAACACCATGGAGGAATCAATGTAACCTTAAAAAATAAACTACGATATGGCGAGGGATTACTGTATATCAAATAGATGAGAGAACCTCTACATGGATACCTGATCTGCTAGAAACAGCAGCCAAATTTTCTTAAAAAAAAACCTGTCAATTTAAAAAGGACACATTAGACAATGTCCTAGATATACATAAAGAAAGGCTGATATTAAACTACTTTTGATCAAAGGTCTTCTCAATCAATGCTAAAAAAAATATTTTTACATCTGCTCTTACATGCCAGTATGGATTGACAGGACATTCTGAGGTATTGCTTTATGGCTGGATACCCTTTCCTGATATGAACCCTTATCAAGTTTTCAAGAAAGAGAAAGATACATTGTTGTTGCCATCATCATCATAGTTTAACATGTCTTGCATGTATGTCTCCATGTAAATGTTAAGTATGTATTATTTGTACCTTGGCATAAAATTATTGTAAACCTTATATGTACTAATAATATATTTTTAATGTTTTTTCTTATTCTTCCAACTTCAGTTTTATTTAGCTAAAAATCAACATCATCATAGATTTTTAATTACTAAATAGTTCATTAACTTTTATTATGCAATTCTAATTACAAAAAGATAAGAATTCAATGGAATTGAATAATAATTAAATAATTACAAATTACATATGCCTACTTAAATGGATAATAATAAAAATAATATAAAATATGGAATCTTACAAGCTTTGACCTAAAGAATTCTTGCCACTAACTTCTATGCTATTAAAATAGACTCCATCTTAGTCAACTCTGCCCTTTGCCTGGGATAATCTCAGTCAACTCTGCCCTTTGCCCAGGATAAATAAAAAACAAAAAACTTTTGTTCTTAGAATGATGTTGAGTGTCACCAAGGAAACTTAAATATGAAGTAACTCAACTATTTTAGGGTTACAAGTGATGGAGAAATTTGTGAACGTGTATAGTAAGCTCAGACTTAAGAAAGTTTAGTTTTACAGATAAAGTGTCACAGAAATGAATCAGATGGAAAATGCCATGCAGCAGTTGTTAGACATTTGTACAGTGTTTGAAAGGCCAGAACCTCAAAATGGCATAAAATTCTGCCTCCTTTCATAAAGTAAACTAATTGAGTCAGTCCATCTGAAAGGTAAATACCATCATAACCATCCTATGACTGGTGTAGGTACTCATGCCAAATTCATTAGTCTGAGATGGCTGAAAAGACACAACAATGTTGAAACACTGCATGTCCCAAAGTTCCTTTACTCTAATGAATGAAATGTCTTCTGAATACACATTTGTTGTAAAGGAAAAGTTGTTCTGTAATGAAACACAATAGCAATACATTAAAAATGAACATGCAAGTCCTTGTTAAGAATGTAAAACAATTCACAAAAATTAGTCTAAATTTGTAGAAATTTGCTTCTACTTTAAAGATATGAAAACAATGTAAAAAACCAATATAGACAGAAGATTAATTAAAATTATGTATAAAAATATCTTTATTACAAGCTGTTGTTGATCAAACAGGAAATTTAGACAACTGTTTTTTATACACTGACTTGACAAACAGCTGCCTTCCAATAACTGTCAGGTGTACATAATACAGTAAAACAAAATCTTTGATGAATTTCGTAGCTCATTCAACTTCAGAAAAAAAAAAATCTATCATCAAAATACTTACAGGTGTCATACAACAAAGGCATTAATCACATCATTTAACATCAACTTTTAGGTTGATGTTTACAGCAGCAAGTTCTGCAACAAGGTAACGGAACACATACGGAATGGTGATATTTTTAATAGTCTCTGACTTCTTACATAACATACATGACCAATGTTGCATATCATAAGCTATTTTTGTGCTATCAACCGGAGACTGAATAGGAGAAAGTATATTTCCACATTCAGTGCAAACTTTTGTCTGAAATAAAATTAAGAAAAAGGAAAGACATATTAAAAAAGCATGATTAAATAAAAGACCAAAGACCTGAACATCAGGTGTTCAATCCCTACTATATTGAATATAAAACATAGATTATTTTTCTTAAGGGTTCTACCTGGAGCAAAAAGCATGGTTTGGTGTTCCTTGCGAGTTCATCCTGACACTTCATTACCCCTATTTTTATCTATAATCCAGCTTTACCCTGGTTATTTCCATTCTCTCTTCTATAGTATGAGTAGCCTCAACAACAAGAAACCCATTCTGTGCTGGTCCCCTTCTATAATCTAACGCTTCATCCCCGAGCATAAAGCTAGTCCCACTCTCTACTGTAGTCCCACTTAGTTGAAGGGGATCTTAACCTTGCATGCCGCATGGCAACAAACACATGAATACTGGTGTCACACAAACACACACACACACTGTAAATTGAGTGGCATTAGGAAGGGTATCCAGCCATAGAAACCATGCCAAAGCAGGTGCTGATGTAACCCTTGGGCCCATTGGATCCTACAAACTATCCAACAAAAGAATCAAGGAACATGGTCATTAAATGATGATGGTGTGTAAGAGGGGACTAGCATGCATGAGCACCTGACAGTCTCCCTTCAACAAAGAAAAAAAGCTCTGCTTAGGTGGCCTGCACATAGGTATGTATAGATCTATGGTTAACCTTGATTGATGGAGGCCTGAGAAAGATATTAAAAAGAACTTGTCAAAACTGTTGAATAATACAGATAATAAAATACAATAAGAAAAGCAACACTGACCAGGCATCGGTCAGTGCAGTTGAGTAGACGGTCTTGCAAAAGAAACGAGGAACCGTGTGCAATGAGGGCATCTCTTTCCATTTCTCCGAACCGAGCACCACCACCGCGTCTTCTACCTTTTATAGGCTGATGTGTCTGTACATCCACACGACCAGTTGTTCTCACCTAGAAACATAACCAGAAACAGCTCGTTATTACTACTAGATGGTATATCACATAATGATGACTTAATTTTTCAGCAATCTACCAAAAAAAAAATTGTTAGCAAGAGAGACAGAAAAGCATTTACACACCTCATTTGATAGAATTATTGAATCATTGACAAAAGTGATATAGGCATGTGTGTATTCCTTTTACATTTTTCTTATGCTGGTCTGTTTTTCAAGTAAAGGATTTTTTATTCCACTAAACTTGGAAAATGCACAACTGCATGATATAATGTTCCTCAGGAATACAAACACATCACTGATTTGAACTCAGAGGGTCTCATGTGAAGAAGTAGATATAATAAATACTTAATTACTGCTATATTAACAGACTAGCAGAGATACCCGGCGTTGCTTGGGATTTAAATGTCATAGTTTGTATATACGGTACAGTTCAAGTCGAAACATGTGATACTGGGGAAGTGCAGCATTGACAACAAAGCATTTGTGGGTCAAATGAAGGGCTAATTTGACTAAGTGACATATTATGCATCTGTTTGGAATATTCCAGGTCCTAACCATGTCATGGAGAAGTGGGTGGGGGTATGTAGTTTTTGAATGCACCCAAAAGCTCTCAGTGGATATACTCTCCTTTGCAGCTGCCACTATCACATTGAACAATCAGCAGACATAGGAACTACGTCTATGTGACAAATCAAGCCTGTGGGTGTGCTCAACAGCACCACATGAGAGAAATCTGCATGAAAGAAATGATGTAGTAAACGAGGGGGTGAGGGCATGCCAAGAAGCACTTGAAAACAACAGTCATGCAATATTTCAGTTTGGAATCAACAGCTGTGGCTCAACCATGCACTCCTTTGTGTAAACAGCATGAGACCATTGTGAGGACAACTCCCAAACGAAAATAATTCTGCATGCAACATCAGGCTACGCAAGGTCATATTAAGCACACGGTCTCTAACACACATGGTCGGGTCACATGACTTTGGGTTGCTGACGTGGTTGGGAATCAAAAGTCATGGCTTGACTGTGCACTCCTTCATGTAAACAGCCTGCGACCATTGTGTGGACAACTCAGCTCCCAAATGAAAACAATTCTGCATGCAGCGTCTGGGCACACAAGGTCATGTTAAAGACACAGTCTCTAACATACAGGGTTAGGTCTTAGACATGATAAATTTGTAGGTTAATGTACATGCGATATTTAAGTTTGTAATCAACAGCTGAAGAATATTTGTATGGGCTTCATCTATACTAAGAGGGAAGACTTTGATATTGAAGCTAAAAGAAAATAGTTGCTCAGGATTCAACATATTTTAGCATATTTTTCATAATAAACTTAGTGCATTTCAAACGGTTTTTATTCCAGCAAATTGCTACCTATGGTACTACAAGAACAGGCTATTATTGCTGCCACTTAGACAATGCAGTTTGAAGTCTACATCGGTTCATCCATTTAATACAACCTACTTATATCATCTCAGTAGCTGTTTTTTCCAGTTTGAACAATAGCAATGTGTGGACCATGTGAGCAGTCAAAAGTACCCCAGAGGCCCCATTACTCATTATGCAAAAAATGTTAAGAGTCTAAAACTATCTCTGGAACATAAGTAATGTATGTTCCCAATATAGAGAAAATCAGTTGTGAACTTCAGAAGTTCTTCAGGTTTACACATACATCCTCTATATATAGAGTCAACCTTAACAGTGATAAAGCATAAAAGACATAGACAAAAGAGATCAAAACAGAACCTGTATGTTAATCTCACCTGGAACTTGTCTGAAACCATATGTCTCAATTTCTGGTAGTAGACAATACCTATGAAGATATCAGCCTCTAGCTCCTCACCAGTGACCCCACTGTAGAGTCGTTCAGTTCCATAGAAGTTGTAACCAGCTGTAATGAATATAAATTAAAGAAATTCTCAAATGAAGCATCAAAATAGTAAAAGAAATTCACTTAGTTAAACACAAGAGAGTTAGCATTTATGTAGTTTGGAGATGAAGCTTATGTTTTCTTACTCATATTAATATATTGTCGCAATCATACAGCTGAGGTGGCTTAAGATAACAAAGTAAATAGATCTCTGCAGGTTTCAACAATTAACCAAATCATTTGCTCATTGAATTAGCATTCCATGTGGTTGAGTATTCCACACACACTCATGTACTCTTAAGCCTTTTGCATTCAGATTCTGTCAAATTATTTATTTGCATTAGTTTGAATTAATCATACAACATCTCATAGCTTTGTGATTTTGATAATGTGAGTGTTTATTTTTAGAATGACATTGTAGGGTAGGTGTGAGAGCCTGGATCTGACCAGTTTGAATATAAAACAGGTAAAATATTTGAGCCATATCTACACAAACAGAATAACCATGGAACAGTAACACAGCTGTATCCACTGAATGGGCTTCTATACAATTTCTATCTAACCAGTTTCATTCAGAGCAATAGGTTGACCCCGGGATATAAAAATGACATTTGCCTAAGATGCCATGCAATGGGATTGAAAGAAGGATTTCGTGTGTGTAAAGCAAGCTTCTTTTGCCATTCAGCAATGCTATGTCCATGATTTAGGATGCATATGAATACAAAGATATGGCATGATCTTTAAGTCGTTTTAATTGTTACAGCCAAAGCCATCCTGGAACATTACCATAAAGAAAGAGATATTTATAATGAAGGATATAGGGATACAATTAACACAGATGAAAACAACTCGTGTTTCTCCAACCAAACTAACCTGCAGTGAGTAGTTTTCCAAAATGGTCTGATGCCGTATAGTCATCATTGAATGAGAATGGAGTAGAATCATGACTCATGCCATGCAGAGCACCAGATTTTCCTGCCATAAATTCTAAGATCATACCTGTAATAAAGAAGAAATACATTTAACTCTCTCATTACCAGATTTCTGTTTCCAATAAATTTGAAAAGAATAAAGAATTACTGTTATATTAAGTTGGTTTTCGAACATAAATTAATGTGAAATTTTGTTGGAAGCTTTTAAATCTAGATCACTTTAACCCTTTCTTGTTACTATATTTCTGTTGAGATGCTCTGTGTTTCTTTCAATTACTTTAAATATAACAAAGAATTTAGTAAAATAACTTAGTTATCATTCAGCTAGTATTAAATTGTAACTAAGGCTTGGTGGAAGATTTTAATTCAAAACTTATGGAAACAAAAGGGTTAAGACTTTAGCACCCAGATTACTCTATCAAATAAAATGCTTGTTTATTTATTCACACTGTTTTGAATTAATCATGGATTATCTTATAACTTTGAGATTCAATGAAGTTTATTTTCACGTCATTGTAGGGTAGGTGTGAAAGGCTGGATCTAGATGCTTTGACAACAAACCAGGTAGAATATTTAGGCCAGATGCAGATGGGTCTAAATGGTTAAGACAGCAAGTTTGTATCATGAAACTAGGAGCAGTTTCAGGCAGGTTGATAACTGTGGACTGGTGCACTGTTCTGGTAGAGGTGATCTGGCTGTTTGCAATGAAATCTCTTCCTGAACTCCCTCAAAACCTTCACTCTTAGTTGGGTGTCTGGCCAGTGAGAACCCAGGAGATGTAAATGATACCCTTGTCAAAAAACGGGATCATCATGAGCTTCCTGCTGGATATGCTTTGCTTGACTGCTTCTGCCAACAAAATGCTTGCTTCATGTTAATCCATAAGCAGTATAGAGAGCAAGTCATAAGTTTGTGCAGGGTTCTTGCCCAGTTTAACACAAAACAATATGGCATAAATAAGCTTCCAAATTGTCTTCAGATCTTGACTGCATTCTGCTAGTCAGCTAGCTGTAACAAGCAGTGCTTAATAGAAAGTGTTCAAAGTGCTGTTACAGCCATCTCCTTCAATCTAGAATAACAAAATTTGGCAATTTACTTTACTAGATGTATAGTAATGGTATACTAGAATTACAATAATCTAGGACTGTTGTAACTGTCCCTCCTAAAAAAGTCTCAAAACTTCTGGAACGCACCACATATGTTCCGAGCTTATCAAATGTCACTGATGTCAAACTTTGCCTTTCACCCTTGTAGGGTCAATAAAATAAGTACCAGTTAAGTACTGGAGTTGATTTAATCAACTAACCTCTTTCACTAAAATTTCAGGCCTTGCGCCTATGTTAGAAATAGTTATGGATGGCCTACCCTCCAAGAAGGTTGTGCTAATCTAGCTTTTCAATTTTCGGGGTTTGATAAAATAAAATACCAACCAAGTGCTCTCCTCTCAGAATTGCAGGCCTTAAACCAGAATTAGAAATAATTATGAAAGGCATTAGAAAACTATATTCCAACAAGGTCATACCAATCTTGTTGCTTTCAACAGCTCAAGAAAATGTTACCATACTCCACACCACCATCACCACCTCACTCCAAGTAAGAACACCTGATTTTATATATTTTGAAAAAATAACAACAGGTTTTAATGAAATGTGGGAGTTACCTATTGTCATCCGAGATGGGAAACCATGAGGATTGAAAAGAATATCTGGAGTCATTCCACTTTCAGTGAAGGGCATGTCCTCAGAAGGCCAAAGTATACTGGAAACAAGATCAAACACTATTAGTTGACCTGGAATTATCATCTTAAAATCCTACCATTTATGGATAAATGTAAACTGGATAGATGCAAAAAATAGAAATTCTGTTAAATACTTTTTAATCCTTTTATTATATTTGTGTTGAAATAAACTGCCTTTGTTTTAATTTTGAAAATAATGGACAATTTTATAATATAACTTATCTTAATTAATCTGGCATTTGAACATAAATTAACAAACAATTTTGATGGAACATTTTAATTTAGATCACATTAAAAACAGACAATGTCAGCTGGTTTGGTATTTTACAACTTCATTTTTCACATTTAGCATGAGGAAATAATTTTTGTCAATTGCACATGCATTTTTTTTTTACTCCATTTGTCTAGAGGACCTTTGCAGGTCATCTGATGCCAGTAAACTGATGTGGTTAATGTTTCTTTCAAATAACTGCAGGTTGACAGTCATAAGAATAATATGTGCATAGAGAAATTGTAAAAAATTGAAGGTTTGTGGGTTAGTGAATGCAAAAACATTATGAATGAGGTTTTAAAAAAAATGGAAAACAACTCCTTACCTACAGATGCCTTTCTGTCCATGACGACTTGAAAATTTGTCACCAATAATTGGATTTCTCTAAGAAAAATAAAAATTTTTTGAAGTTTTTTTCATAAAAAAAGGTTTATTGTCGACACATTTAATTCTTCTTTGAAGCAGCATATTTCCCCATGGCCAGACATGTTTTTGCAGAGGATTGGAAATGAAAATGACAGCCTGTATGACAATAACACTCATTTACAACTATCATGTAACATGAAGGAGACACAAAAAAACACACGGTCACACAGACACACACACATATACACAAGTTGGAAATCCATTCACAAAAGTTTAGTTAACGTGAGGCTATAGCAGAAGATGCCCATGGTGCCACTCAGTGGAACTGATCCCAAAACTGTGAGGTTGGGAAGTGAACTTCATCACACAGCAATGCCACCAACAATATCATGGTTTGCTCAGATAGTGCCATGCCATTTGAAACATGTCATGTCTCTGAACTTCCCAGCTCTAAAGATCAACAAAACTCCATGATCTATAGTCTGGTAGTCACTAAGTAAACTATAATTTGAAGAATGGTGAGAGCAATATGTGTCATATACCGAGATACAGTCAGCAGAGTGAGGGTTGACAATGAATTCAGTGAGGAATTTAGAGTGCAAGTTGGTGTCCATCAGGTTTCAGTTCTCAGTTACAGCTCCCTTATTTATTATAGTCCTCCAGACCATAATAGTGGAGTTTAAGACCATTTGCCTGCGGGAGTACCTAAATGCTCATGACCAGTTCTTATAGCAGAGTCTGTGATAGATTTAGAGAAAAAATTCCAAATGTGGGACTGAAACCTAGAATCAAAAGGCCTCAGAGTAAATGCAAAAGATTTACTAAGGTTTTAGTAAGTCGAAAAGAAGACAGAATACTGATGGCATCAAAGAAATGAATGTGACCAACATGCACAAAAGGAGGAGAGAGAAGTTTTGTACAGTGTAACCTCTGGATGCACAATGGAGGCAACAGAGCCAAAGACTGACTGACAATAGATGTATGGGAATAGTGAGACCTCAGAGAACCAATGAAATCAATTCTTTGTAATGTTCAGAAGATTTTATAGAAGTGGTTGATAGCTTCTCTTACCTAAGTAAACTAATCTGGCACTGTCCATCCACATTTAACAATGTGGATGGACAGTGCCAGAAATTTTCATGAGGAAGGATCCAATGGAACATTCCAAATGCATATATATATATACTTATACCAACATGAAACATGGTTGTTAAATGATTGTGTGTGTGTGTTGTGTGGAAATTTGAACCAAGTAATGTTTATTTTTTCAGTTTTGTTTTTATATGTTAGTAGTGTTGGTTCTATAAAAATGATTTTATTTGTTTCAACTTTGCTACATGGTGCAGCTTCTGTAGATTTGTATGTTTGTTGAAAGGTAGGAACATCTTCAATAGATGTTAGGACTAAGGTGGTTGATGATGGGTGATTTGAGTGAACAAGGATGTAATGATCTATTTAGTTTAGATAGATCGAGTGTTACATCCAGGAAGTTGGCTTTCAATAGGCTGTGTTCCACAGAGATTTAGAAATGTGGGTTGTTGATGAAGTTATGAAAATTCTTAGGGAATTTGTCTGAGTTGACATTTGCAATTGTTGATAGCAAGGAGGCTGTCAGCATAGTATAGACCTCGTTTGATGGAAGCTACCTTTGATGTTATGCAGGAGGTATCATCCAATAAGTCACTTCTCTACTGAATCACTTGCATATATGCTGACATCAAAGGGTGTGGGAGAGCTTCTATTGTTCCAAAGGGAATCCTTATGCCTTGCAACCTTCAACTCAAAGACAGATTTCATAAGAACCTTCATAGCTTCTTCAGCAACCTATGTTTCTAAATCTGTGGAACACAGCCCAATAAAAAGTCAACTTCCTGGACATAACACTTGATCTACCTACCACTATCTTTGCATTACACTCATATGCATTCAAATCACCCTAGCAACATTGTCAACAACTTCATTGCTGTATATGCACACATATATATTACTTTAGATCATATACGTACCGGTACTCTTAATACAATGATAACATTGGTTAATTCCCCTGTGCCAGTGTCATTGCCCAAAATTTTTACTTGGTCAACATATGCCTCTTCCTTTTCATGGTAATAAACGGTATGTTGTTGCGATGTCTCCTGGTTGAAGTAACTAAATGTAAAAAATAAAAATAATAATTATAACACAAGAAACAATACTTTATAGTTATGTACTCTGTTGTAAAGAGATGAAAATCCAAGTTGAACTTGCCAGGATATTCAAGTTAAGAATCATACAGTCAGTTCAATGTCTGTTTTACCATGCTAGCATGGGTTGGATAGGATCTTATTTGAGGTAAGATTTAGTGATTGGATGCAGATCCTGCCACCAACCATTATCTGTTTTTCAAGTAAGTGGGGTTTTATTCCCCAAGTCTTTAATAGTGCAGAATCGTTGTCGTCATCATCATTTGAAGTCCATGCTGACATGGGTTGGATGGTTTGACAGGATCCAATAGGTCCAAAGACTATACCATGCTCCAATGTCTGCCGTAGCAGCATTTCTATGACTGGATCCCCTTCCTAAAGTCAGCTTCTCTGCAGCATGTACAAGGTGCTTTTCCCATGGCACCAGCAGGTCATCATGCAGCCTGCAAGATTAAGGTTCCCTTTGACTAAATGAGGATAGAACAGAGAGGGAGGCCGTTTGATGCTATGAGATGAGGGGTAAAGTGTCTCATAGTGTCAAAAAGAAGCATCAAATCATCGTTTCACTTAAGCAGTGACAAAGAGCCCCTGGGATATCGATATTATTGCACATTGACATACAGACACACACAAGCTGAAAAAGCAGAATAGGTAAATGCGTACCTGTAATAAGGAGAACTATATTCCAGATGTGTTCCTACAGGTGGAAGACCGTCAGCATCCAAACCTGGAATCTCATCCATATTATCTACAACAGAAAATGGAGATTATGTCATAAAAATCAACCTTGGACATCAAAATTTAGAATAAGAATTTAATAATTTTATATTCTCTCAGAGTGGAGGCACATTAACTCAGGCTCACAATCATGAGATAGTGAGTTCAATTCTCGGACCAGGCTCTATGTTGGTTCTTGCACAAGCCACTTTAATTCATGTTCGCTCAGATGTAGAAATGAATTGCAACGTCATTGGTGTTGAACTGTATTGGCGTTTGCCTTTCTTTTGGATAACATTGGTGGCATGGAGATGGGGAGGCTGATATGCATTGCTGACTGCTGCTCTTCCATAAACAACTTTGCCCAGACTTGTGCCTTGGCCGGGAACTCTCATGGGTGCAATCCTATGGTCATTCCTCCTAATAATAGACCTATGAGCATGAACCTCCTCCCTTATTCTCTGTTCTTACAATTGTTTCTAATTTAGGTAAAAGGCCAATAGTTTGGTGGTGAGGCAGTGGGGGGAGGAGGCAAAATCAATATTATCAACTCCAATACTTAACTGCTACTTTATTTTATTGGCCCTGAGTAATGAAAGGAAAAGTTGACCATGACAAGATTTGAACCCAGAAAGTAAAGCATCAGAAGTAATACCACAAGGCATTTTGTCCAATGTTTCAAGGATTCTACCAATCCACAACCTTGCTTCACCATTATAATAATGGTTTTCCATTGTTTTTTTTTTTTTTCCCAATGTATCAAGCAACACCTTCATCTCCTGAAACATTAAACATCTCTTCTTCCTTGCAACATTTATTCAACTTCTGACACCAAATATACACCTGTCATCATCATTATCATTAGGCATCATCCACTCTCAGCAGGTTGAATATCAAAGATCTCCATTTGATTCTTTTGCCATTCTTACACTTTCACCATATAACAATATAGTCAAGGCCATAATGTTATCAAACCAAGTTTGTTCTCAGTCTTCCTCTTAAGCATTTGCTATTTATCTTTCCTTCCTGTAATAGTCTTTGTATACCTTGTGCTCTTACTATTTGACCAAAGTACTTTAATTTCCTTTTCTTAATAGGTGAAAGTAATGAACTTTTTGTATTTACTGATTGTAGCACTTCTTAGTTAGTTTTATGTTTTTGTCCAAGATGTCCTTAACTTTCTTCTAGATGTTCACATTTCAAATGCTTCCAGTTTGTAGACAGATAATTTGTCAATGTCCAGGTTTCTGCATTGTGCAATGGTGTAGAGCAATGACTCCCAGCCTTTTCACTACCAAGGACCCCTTTTATTTAAATGAGTTTTCCCACAGACCCCAGGATATTGGAAGGGCTGTTGGCTTAACATGTTCACAGACCCCCACCAGTACTACCGTTGCAGACCACAGGTTGCAAACCACTGGTGGAGAGCTGCTAAAAGCATTAGCAACAGCAAATAATGATGGAATTTCATGTTTTGGCAGTAATACAAATAAAAGAATATATTGCAAAAGAGAAACATTCTTAAGAGGAAGAAATAAAGGCAGCAGCAATTTACTAGTGAGCTACTTCTCTACCAGACAGCATTTTAAATCTCTGTACCATTCTGTCTTTTAAATAGCTTTTTGTATTATATTTCTGGACTAATCTCAAAACCTGCTAAAGTCCAGTCTTAAAATTCATTGCTTACAGATGCCAGCATGGATAATATATGGAGGAGGAGGAGGAGGATGTTATTAGGACACTTCTAATTAATAAATTTACTTTCTATTTATAAATATAAAAATGAAAATTACTAACAAAAATAAAGTAAGATTCATTCACTTACTGAATATGAAATTTGAGTTTTCCATTTCCCTGCTCTTTAAATCAATATTCTTCAAAAGAAAAAGAAAGATAAACATAAATAAATACGAAAAGAATGTGGGATCATTACACAAGGAAGGGCATCCAGCTGTAGAAACCATACCAAAGTAGTCATTGGAGCTTGGCATCCAACTCATGGCAACCCAAAAAACAAATGTTAAACAATGATAATGATGGTGATCCCTGATTCTTCTGCCACTAAGCTCACTTCTATTCACCTTCTTGGGTATTGTTACTTTGAAGAATGTGTTCTGAAAACTCCTCCTCCTCTGTTACTCTCTCCACTACAAACCCCTCACAACATTAAATCCTTTCCTCATATCATATTGTAACTCCACCTAACACCTCACTTAAGCCCCCCCCCCTCTCTCAGTGGTGCATGCCCAGTCACTCTATGAGTTATAAAATGCCTTCACTACAACCACTGGTGGCACATAAAATTCGGAGTGGTTGGCGTTAGGAAGGGCATCCAGCTGTAGAAACATTGCCAAATTAGACTGGAGCCTGGTGCAGCCTTCTGGCTTCCCAGAACCCCGGTCGAACCGTCCAACCCATGCTAGCATGGAGAACGGACGTTAAACGACGATGATGATGATGATGATAACACAGGAGTTTCAGAGGAATCATCAGCCTCGTCATAGCATTAAACAGTTCGCAGTTTCCAAAGTTGGTATTACTTAAATTGCCGGCAACAAAATCAGAAGAGAATTGGTCCGAAATAGATTAAGCATCACTTACAGAAAGTTCATCAAATCACCTAAAGGAAATGGGTTACACCTTGAATTAATTAGCATTTGGCAAAGTAGCTTGCCAGTTCATAGTCTTAGCATGAAATCATAGAGTAGCAGTAGTAGCAACAGCAGTAGCCATCATTGTTGCCAGCAGAATTGAACTCATGCTTGCATGAGTCAGATGGAATTTGTTGAGTCAGAACTTTTTTTTTTTACAGCTGGATGTGCTTCGTGTCGCCTATTTCCAAACAAGGTAATATTTCCCATGACCAGGTATGTTTCTACAGAAGATTGGAAACAACATCCCATGTACAATAGTGATGCTCATTTACAACTATCACATGATGTCTAGACAAGGCGACACACAAATAACATGTATATAAATACATATGATGGGCTTCACCTTGGACAAGCCCTAGGCTAAATACATATGATGGGCTTCACCTTGGACAAGCCCTAGGCTAACCAAAGCCTTGTAAGTGGATTTGTTAGACAGAAACTGAAAGAAGTCATTTATATATGTGTGAGTTAGTGTTTGTCCCCCATCACTGCTTGATAACAGGTGTTGGTTTGTTTATGTCCCCATTACTTAGACGTTTTGCACAAGAACAACAACAGAATGAGTACTAAGCTTGGAAATATGTACTGGGGTGGATTTATTTAAATAAAACCTTCCAAGACAGTGCTGCAGCATGGCCACAGTCCAAAGAGTGAAACAAATAAAAAAGATAAAAGATAAACATTTACATATTTCTACTTACTATAGATTTGTAAATACAACCATGAGAAAATCCTCGTTCAACTGAACCTTTATTTAAAATCATGGCATCTTCCATATCATAACCCTGTAGGAAATAAAAAAACACATTTATCAATTAATTTGTATCCAATATTTAAGATTTCTTTGAAGAGACTTCAATTCATACCCTTAACACTTACCAAATCAGTAATTTACAAATACTTATTAATAACAAGCCATGGCTGGTGGAAGACAAACCTTTTGATGCCAATCTACCAAAGACAGCGCATGATTCTATGATACAAATGTCTTGTTTTAAAGTGATCTCAATTAAAACCTTCCATCAGAATTCCATATTAATTTATGTTTCAAACACCAGACTAATAATGACAAAGTTCTTTTACTAAATTCTTCATTATTCAACAGATTATTCTACAGAATTATTCTTCGTTATTCTACAGATTAATTGAAACAAAGGCAGCGTTGTTCAACCACAAAAATATGAAAGAGTTAACCAAATGTGATGGTTTCAGCTAATTTCAAATTCAGAACCAGAGAGTTCAGAATACTACAATGTATGCCCATGATACTGATCCTGGGTGGTAATACCCACTTACAGGGGCTCACAAGGGTTGAGCTCACAAGGGTTGACAAAGAGGATACTATGTGTGTAATGGAGCTGTGAAACAAAATTAAATAATAAACTTTCTAAGAAATAGACCACTGACTTATGTTGGTGATTTAGAACTAGAGGGAATTTAGTTGATGCTAAAATGCATGTTTAATATCAATAGTAAATATGAATAGCAAGCATTACATAGCACTGCATAAAGTTGTGGACTATAACCAAAATAGTTGTATGAACTTAATATTATGAATACTTCCAACATAAATTGGACTGTAGCATGATAATAAATTCAAATACAGTTGAGGTAGTTGTGTATAAAAGAAAATATGACACTTTGATTGCAAAGAACTGATAACGAGTTTACCGTGTATGAAAGGACAGCAACTATAACATTTGTCCCCAAAGGGTAATTGTCCATCTGATAATCATTGTAAATCTCACATCGGACTATTGGACTCTGTGGTGTCTGTAAACGATATAGCTTTTGGTCTGCTCTAAAAGAGAGTGCATAGGGTGTCATCCCAACTGTTTGTTTACCCATCTGAAATATAAACAACATATATAAATACAAAGATATATAAGAATTTAGAAACTTTGAGAGAACATGAAATAATTTGTTTTTAATAGTTCAACTCAAAGAAGGTGAAGTTATAAATAATAGCATGTAGTATATTGGGTTAAAAAATCCTTTGATCCTTTCGAAGCCTTCAACTTTTCCAATCCAATTAAGGATTTTTTAAGCCAATATTTACATGCTTTTATTTATAACTTTATCTAAGGCAGTGAGCTGGCAGAATCGTTAGCACACCAGGCAAAATGCTTACTGTTATTTCATCTATCTTTACATTCTTAATTCAGATCCCATTGAGATCGAATTTACCTTTCATCCTTTTGGGGGTTGATAAAATAATTACCAGTTGAGTACTGGGGTTGATGTAATCAACATAACTCACCTCCAAAATTCCTGGCCTTGCACCAAAATTTGAAATCATTATCTATAGCTTTATCTAATTTAAGTTCAACCATTAAAAACAAATATGACATTATAAGCACCAGTACAACCAAAAATATTTAACTCTTTTGAGACTGACTTGACTTCAATGATACAAAACCTTGAAATTATAATTATTCATATTTAAATTGAAACCCTATTATCTTAATTTTATGCAAGGTCATTTTGGTGTTCTAAACGCCAGCTTAGTTAATTTACTAAATTCCTCCAAATTCTTGACTCTTTTCAAAAATTAATTGCAATACAATAGAGTGTACTATGGTTACAAATATGGTTACAAAAATGTTATAAAAAAAACCCCCAGATATTTACCTGACACTGATAAATATTTCTGGGACTTTGATTAAAATCGGAGAATGGAATCAGATTGGCTAAAAGGCTGAGGATATTTTGTTCTTTTAATTCCATGTGAGTTGTGATCTATAAAATATTGAGAGAAAAATTATAAGTATTATTATTATTTTAAATTTACACTTTGACATACAATGACAAACTTGAAAGGAAAAAGCCAGTTCACAGACTCAGCTCCAGAGTATTAAATGCATAATATAAAGATGCAAGAGAAATACTCAAGGCATTTGTCCAATACTCTAATGATTGTGTTAGCTTATTGCTTTAATAGTTTCTAATTTAGGCACAGGGTCAGTAGTTTTAGTGGCAGGGGCTAATCAATTAAATGGACCTAAAACTTGACTGGTATTTGATTTTATTAACACTAGAGTGATAAACGGCAAAATTGACCTCAAAGGGATTTGAACTCAGGATGTAGAGCTCAGAAAAATAACACAAGGCATTTCTTCTGAGGCTTTAACAATTCTGCCAATCCATCACCGTAAATCATTTGAAATAATAATAATAACAACAGTAACAAGAGCACTCAGAGAGCGCAAACCTCCGCCAAGGCAACACCAACATACTCTCAACAATTAGCCAGAGATGAATTTGAATTTTAAAATGAGAGTATCTGAAATAAACTCGATTGCTCTCACAAACGAGAATACTAAAAATGAACCCAACCACTCTCAAAAATTAACTAAAAAATCGGAAAAACAATCCAGAATCCTTGTCTAGTACCTGATTGATCCCAATGATAGTCATGGACTGTGAAGGTGGGTGTGCGGGCCGTGTGTGTGTTGGGAATAGGGACAGTTTTCTCTATGAAGGCCTTTTTCAGTCTATTCACTGATATAGTGTCTTTATGACCATTAAGGTCTATAGTGAAAAATTTATCAGTACATGAAAGAAAACAGAAAGGACCTGCATACAGTGCTGTTAACGGAGGTTTAACAACATTATTGCACACAAAAACCTGAGTCCACAAAGTAAAGCTTCCTTCAAAGCAGAGCTAGAAATACAATTGTCAAGTAGGTAAGAGGTTTTAAATAGGAGCGATATATTCAAAATTGGTAAAACTAAAAATTGTCGAGGATAAATTAAATTTATCAATTATTGTTACTGAATATGTTAGTGTTATTTAATTTCTAAACAGTTTTGCTGCTGTTTGTTTATGTAGTTTGATTTCTTTATCCATCAGTTTCTACTAAGATAGAGACAAGTAAAATTAATAACAGAGAAACAAACATAAAACTTTGAAACAGCAATGCCGCCATAACTTACATGGAAACCATGAGCATGCTTTCAAGGGAGATAATCAGAGAAAGACTTGAAAGTCAGCACAAGATTGTAAAACTTCATGTAAAGTAAATATAACAAATAATCCCAAATCCTTGTCCGGTACCAGATCGATCCCAAAATCTAATCAGTTCGTGCCAGTCACAAGGCCAAACGTCTCCGAAATTTTCAACAGAATCCATCCAGCGGTTCTTAAGATATCTTGTCCATGGACAAACAAACATGACTGAAAACAACACCTCTGCTTTTACTAAGGCAGAGATAATAATGATCTTATAACATAAGCACAAATTTTATGGCAGAAATGAAATGATTTTAGCGACAACACATCTTGCCTGGGAGTTATTTCTCCTTAAAAAAATGGATGAAAGGCAAATTTGTCTTTGGTCAGATTTGAAGTCTAAGAGTAAAGAAAACATTAGTTAAATACTGTACTTCAATCCAGTAATGATTTGTTAGACTGACACAAAGTCATATAGGAATATATGGTAAACACCTGATTGAACCAACTCCTAATAAACTATTTTAATGTATTTCATTGTTCCAAGTGATGCAAGTGAAACTCAGTCAATTGCAGCAAGTCAGAAAGCATGGGGACAACAAAATACCACAAAATAATTTAATCTGGTACCTCTACAATTTCTATCAGTCAAATTCGATCTACTCAACAGCAATCAGTCTTTTCAACAAACACATATGCACAGAAGCTATGAGTTGTCTATAATCTGTAGAACTGTAATTCTCTCCATTTTGCAACCAATTTTCTCTTTTCTTCACAATACCTTCTGAAATAAGAGACCCATCTCCACAAGATTATTATTAGTATTATTATTCATAATGCAGGACAAGATCTATGAACCAGTCTTACTATACAGTGGTAAGAATATAGCCCACATTGTGAAGAACATCTTTGATTGGTTGATTAGCACAAATTCCCTAATACTTAACCACAAGCTTAAAAACATGCTGTCTCTTCTATTTGAAGCCATGGTTGTACAATGTTCCTCTGACTTAACAAGCCTAGTCCAATACATGCTTCTCTTTTCATAAGCTCTACTATGTTTCATGACTCAGATCCCACACTGACCAATATCCCTGTTTAAGTTCCTCCTTGCACAATTATTTCAAGTACAAGCTAACATACAGATATTCAAACTGGACATCAACATCATTGACCTAACCAAATTAGGAAGGGCCTGGAGAGGTTATGGACACTGTATAAAACCTCAATATGTAATGTATCTAGGGCAAACTAGATTAGACTCTGACCGTGTTTAAATTATAAACACAGGTTGAATTCATTGGTGAACACTAAGACAAATTGAAACAAGACACTACAGACTAACAAAGCACTACTGTTTATAGTGTTGAGATAGTCATTCCCTGCATTAACTATACACAAATAGATGAATTGCATTATTATTACTGTTAAATATCTTGACACAGATACAATGTGGTGTTGCTAATGGAATAGAAATACTCTATGCACACAATAGCATAGTGGCTAGGGAAAGAGGAAACACGTGGCTCCTATAGCAATACTATTAGTTCACCTGTTTGAGGCTGAGAAACTCATCATCATCATTTAACATCTGTTTCCTATGCTGGCATGGGTAGGACAGTCCAACAGGAACTGGTCAGTCAGATGACAGTGCCAAGCTCTGCTGTCAGCTTTGGCATGGTTTCTATGGCTAGATGCTCTTCCTTAATGCTGACCACTTTATATACACATGTGCACATGCACACACATACACAATTTACTAAAACACACATACATATAAAGGAAAAGCAATGGTGACTATTTGGAAGTTTACAATAAAAACTAAAGAGATTCCATTCCGTAAGATATTACTTGGGAAATTCCTTGTCACTTACCCCATCATGAATGCTATCAGCATTCACAGCAATATCCAGGTAAATCTGTTCAAAAGTTCCAATCATTTCTAACTTGTTCCAAGTTAAATTAAGTACTGGCCGCACTAAACGTGAAACACCTGAGAATAAATAGACGCCCGGATACAAGCTGACATTTTCTGTCTTTGGAACAAAACAAATTTCTAATGTCACTGGAACCTAGTTGAGAAAAAGTAAAAAACAAAGTTAGAAACACAGGTGAAAACGTTAATGTGTAATTAAGAATTGAACCATGAGACCATGTGGTTTCAGGTTCAGTCCTACTGCATGACATCTTTAGCATTTTCTTTCCCACATGGTGCAACAGATAGAGGGACTGTCAAACCAGAGTCTAGACAGCTTCACAGCATGAAAGACAGATGGTGGGAGCAGAAAGCTGAAGAAGTGCAACTCTACACTGACACCAACAACTCCAAGATGCTGTACAGTGCTATCAAGGCCATTTATGCCCCCCCCCCACCACCAAAAAAAAGAATTTGAGTTTTAATTCTTAAAACAGCCGAGGCTTTAACATCTTACCTTGCTTGAAGGATCCAGCTTCAATGCACGGAGTTTATTGCACAAAACGTAAGCTTCGTCTTGATGAATATATCCTAATATCTGACCATTCAGCATAACAGTGTAGTACTCCTGATAGGAGATGTCCCTTTTATCACCAATGGACAGCACGCCCAAAGAACCAAGCAATTCAGGAAAACTTGACAAATCATACAACGTATTTACAATCTAAGAGAAAAAAAAAAGAACAGAAATTATTTTTAGAGAAACACTAATTATAAAGACTAGGTCTGTAAGATCAAATTTATTAACACTAACCAGATAGTGTGACAAAGCTATTTTGGTTCTCCATTACTCCTAAAATTCATTTCTTTTTTAATCCTTTGGATAGGGTTTGATCTTGAGAAAGGATTTTATGGTTGGATGCTCTTCCAGTCACCAATTTTCACCTGCATTTTTTTCTTTTTTATTCAAGTGATTTTTAAATAGCACAGATCTTCAGAAGCATAGAGCAAAAGGTCACAATTGCAACAAAGTATGTTGACATTCACATGACTTCACCCAGTGACAAGTAAAATGTCAACATTCACACACGTATGTATGCCAAAAGTACAAGCACACCCCTAAAATATTTGGGGCCAATGAAAATCCTTTAAACACCCTCCTGAAAAACTGGGTCTGCACCCACTAAGCAAATTCCATTCCCACACTTATGGTACAAACATATTTGAAACAGCAGCTGCTGTCACCACTACCACTGCTGTTCTGAGCAAATAAAACTGTTAGATGGTCTGTAATTCAAACCAGCCCCTCCCCCAACAGAGGTGCTTGTCTTATCTTCTTAATTTTCTAAAACACTTCTTGAATTCGTTATATATTTTTTTGCAAACTTTTCTTCTTGCAGACTGGTATATTATGTAATATTCAGCATTGATGAATAAACAGCCATGCTATGGAAATATGTGTAGCACAAATTGAGTTGTCCATTCATATTCCTTTATAGGATGTCAGTGGAGAATTTTGAACACATATAACTGGAACAAACAACACAAGGTATCTAGTCCTAGGTACTTATAGTTCTACCAATCCGCCTTGGGTTGGAACTTTTTTGTCAATCTCAGCAGGAAGAAGGACAAAGTTGACTCTGGTAGGATTTGAAGTCAGAGTGCAGAGAGCTGGAAGAATAAACTACAAAGCAATCCAGCACTGTAATGACCGCCACTCCAAACACATACAGGTCCAGATATGGTTGCCTTGCTTAAGAAGTTCACTTTCCAACCACAGTTTCAGGTTCAGTCCTACAGTACTGAACCTTACAGAAGTGTTTTCTTTTAGCCTTGGGTTGACCAAAACCAAGAGAGCAGCAGAGTGACAGAGAGGAACTGAGAGAAGCCTGGTATGTGTGTTTGCATCTCCTTGTCTTGACAGTAGTCATATAAGCACTGTCCTTCATTTTCAGCCTTCAAGGAAGACATGTCCAATATTTGGGAAAATATTAGCTTTGCAAGGGTTGGTTACAGGAAGAGTATCCAGTCACAGAAAATATGCCCCAATGAAATCTGTCCAACCCATGCAAGCATGAAAAGCAGGCACTGGAATGCTGCTGAAGACGTATTGTATGTATGTATGACTAGTTTCATACAGTTCCCAACTACCAAATAAGTATGAAGACAGCATAGGCAAGTATTGTAAAATCATATAAACACATTGTAAACCTCCCCTTTCTTACAAACATGTAGATAGTGTTTTTTGCTGCTCCAACCTGTCAGCAGCTGAAGACACAGAAACACAAATACAACCCAGCAGGACTACTGATAAACAACTGTAAAAAACCTGGAAGATCTACTTAGTTTGAATTTCCCTCAAAATAAGTTAAGGACTTACAAATTTACAGTTTTGGACAAACAAACGAACACCTAACAAAAAATCCTAGAAACATAAATATCTCTAATTTTGTGTGAACATTTTGTCGTCCCCTCTTCCTTGACTATCAGAATATGTAAAAATGCCTTTTATTGTAACAACACAATTAAATGCACGTTAAAATTATGAAAGTAAGCACCTGCTAACCTTAATTTTCTTCTTGACTATCCAAAATATGCAAACATACTTTTTATTGCAATCACGGAAATAAACACGTGGAGAAAAAGAAGGAAAAAAATGATGCTAATTATAGATTCTCTCTGATTGTACTTGACTCTATTCACAAATACTGTTCATAGTCAGCCCCTCCTTGATTTTTCTCAAAGTCAAGGTCACTGTTCGCAAGTTCCATCAACAATATAGTAGACATTTGAACTCTTTTTGACCGATCGGACTTCATCCCACTTTATAAAAAGTAGTAGTTGCTGCTACAGCTACTACCACTGCTGCTATCAGAAATAACCACTACTGCTACAATTAGAAACATACAAGTTAACGGTGACATCGAGATGTTTTTTCCTGTGTCTGAATTATACCGGTGGCACCAATGAAAAATCCCTCTCTTTTTTTCTTTGTTGGGAGAAAAGAGAATTTACAGTAAAAACAAACCTTCAGCGCCCTCTCCAGCGTATAAATTACTTTTAAAAAATATTTTAAAAGGGAAAAACGTGAGAAATAATTAAATTAAATTAACGAAAGACAAAAACATGAGCCTTCTCGCACATAAACACATTTATTCACACATATACAAACATACGCAGGCGCAAATATTGAGTTACTAAATGGCACAACAAATGATATTTAACTGTGTGGAGCATTTTACATGCATATCAATATTCTAAAGTTGGACCTACTATTCCTTATCCTAAAGCTACTTACAGATAACGAAGAAGGGTTCCTGACTCGTTTCACAGTCTGCTTTCAGTCTTGGATTGTGATTCGGTTCAGCCCAAACTTTCTCAGATTTTGTCTGCGGTTGCCTACGCCTACAAGGATTGCAGCTGTTTTTGTTCCTGCTTTTAACTCAGATTTGTCCAAGAGCCCCTGGCAGCTATAGAAGATTGTTTTTGTCAACCATCTATCATGTTGTCCAAGCCTGGCTCAGCTACCTACAAATCGAAACTGAGATCTGCGAAAAGGGCTCGCTCTGCTGATCATATTTTGGAGAATTCAGTTGGTGAGGCGATCGGTGATATCAGGCTTTCACATGGGGGCCCTGAAATCAGGAAGATGGTCTTACTAACAGACATCTCAAAGAGCAGTTGCTGTTGCTCAAACAAGAGGTCAAGCACCTAAAGTCTGTTGTTGCTCATTTACTGAATAAACAGGCTGAATCCCATTCGAAGTCTCCTATTGACGCAGAGCCACCCTTGATTTCTTCCCTAAAGACGTCAAAACTGAAGGGATCATAATCGAAGCGGCCAAAGAAGGCGAAGGAACCGGCGGTCACTTCCACTCATGATTGTATCTGTGCAGATTCTTCCTCATCTGCCATTTCGGTCCCGGGGGTTCCCCAACCTGAATTGAGGAGCGTAGACTCAAACCCACCTGAAGACCGTTGTTCTCCCAAAAAGAAGAAACGTAGTCAAAACTCCAGTGGGGCAGATTTAGCTGTGAAACCTGCTCAAGATAAAATCTGTTTGGATTCTCCCTCATTTGTCCTTCCCATCAATGCCATTGCTCATCCAATTCTGAATGATCTTGATGTGAGGTCATCTGGGGAGTGGTGCTCCTCCAAAACGAACAAGAGGCAGTGCAGTTCCAAGCCAGGCGGGAAAGTTATGACCACTAAACCCATTCCGATCGACCCCAAAGGCCTACATAAGTTTGATGGCTACGGAACCGCCCTTTCTAAATTATCCGATGAAGAATCGAATGCCACAGTTCACAGTAGAGAACAGAAAGACCATTTTGCCCAGTCAAGATCAGCAATCATTTATGGTAAAGCTGAATCCACCTGTGATACAGGCACAAACCGCCTAAAAGATGACATAAATTTTGTTTCCGTTTTAGTTGGAGAATTGTTCTCTGTCAACGAAAATGTCAGTATCCACAAGGTCGCTCGGCTAGGAAGATTCCAAGTGAACTCAACCTCAGACACTAGACCACGCCCAATAAGAGTAATCTTTTCTTCCGATCAGGAGGCTTCAACCTTTCTGAACAGAGCTCAGAAGCATGCCTGGGAGGACCCAATATGGGTTTTCACGAGGAATACTCACTGAGAGAGAGAATTCGCCGGAGAAACCTAATATCCGAACTGAAGATGAGAAAACAGATGGAAGAGAAGGGTTTATGCATCCAAGATGGACAACTAATCAAGTCCTACCTCTGGTCGCATGCTGTAGTGCTGACAGGGAAAGTGAACTGAGGGCGAATCAAAGTAAAGTAGATACCCCCGACAACGATGCTATCTCTGATACCCTTTATTCTGCTTGTTCCCTAATTCCCGCCCCTCAAACTTCACAGCTCAGCATCGTCTATACCAACTCGTGCTCCTTATTTCCAAAGTTCAGCGAATTATTTACACTGGCCATGCGTGATTCCCCAGATGTGATAGCTATCACCAAGACTTGGCTGACTCCAGCAGTAAAGGACTCGGAAATCCACCTACAGGGCTACGCCCTCTTCAGATGTGACAGAGAAAAAAGGCGAAGTGGAGGTGTTGCTGTGTATGTTAAATCTGATCTCAAACTGTCCAGCGGTATTCTACCCACTAATGCTCAACCTACAACAAAATTCGATGCCGTCTATTGCAAGCTGAGCCTATCCGGGTTTTGCCTGCCCATGTTAGCTGTCTACAGGCCGCCTCTTGCCGACCCCCAGGACGATGCTCATTTACTCGAAGCGATAAGATTCATTTCAGCTTCTCATGACTGTTTGATATTAGGAGACTTCAAAGCTCCCATGATCGACTGGCCCGCATCAATTTGTACATCATCTTCCCGATTCGGCCAGGCCTGACGTGGCTGAAGATTATTTTCTATTGCAACATGTTGAATACCCAAGAAGGCATCGGTCTGGGCAGCAGCCATCTATGCTGGATCTGGTATTCTCCCGCAATCCAAGATCAGTGTCAGGCTTATCTGTGTGCACCCCTCTTGCCAAGAGTGATCATGCGGTCCTGAAGTTCGACATGCACACAACTTTTTCTACGCCCACGACTACTTCGCTGCCACGTAGTCTTCTCTGCAATCAATCTTGAAATTCTAACCGAGGCTTCCACACTTCTGGACCCTTATCAGCAGAGTCAGTTATTTGCTGAGGCTTTTTCAACTATTTTCAAACAAGATGATGGTCGTGAACCCCCTCCATTTGATAGATCGGTACCTCCAATGCCTAGATTGGTCATCACGCGGGACGAAGTCGAATGCATTATTCAAGGACTCGATGTCAACAAGGGTCATGGCCCTGACGGCATACACCCACAAGTTATCAAAGTGTTGGCTCCGGTCATCTGCGAACCTTTAACACTTCTAAAGTATGTTGCTTCACCTCCAAGACACAGCCTCTATCTCTGATTCCCAACACGGCTTTGTGCTGAAGAGATCATGCTTGACCAACTTACTGGTAATGGAAGAATTGGTGACGCGTATCCTCGATGATGGTGATGCTGTTGACATCGTTTTATTGGACTTTGCCAAAGCTTTTGACTTGGTAAACCACCGCCTATTACTTGTCAAGCTTCAAGCATATAGTTTCCATCCGGATATTGTACGATGGGTTGGTGCCTTCCTCTCAGATTGCTCCTTCCAAGTCCAAGTTAATGGTTCGCTGTCCGACGTCTCCAGTGCGAGCAGTGGCGTGCCTCAAGGTTCAGTGCTTGGGCCGTTATTGTTTTTAGTCTTCATCAATGACTTGCCCGACGACCTCACGCAACACACCCTTCTATTTGCCGACGATGTCAAACAGGTCGCTCCTCGCGGTGATATAGATGATCTTTGTCGATGCCTCCACCTAGTTTGGAGATGGTCTAACGAATGGGACCTGTGCCTGAACGTGTCAAAGTGCTGCCATCTGCCTGTTGGCTCTTCCCCTGCAACTCAACTTGATTTCGAGCCGGGTTGTCTGCTGCTGGAGAGGACCGACCAGGTAAAGGACCTGGGTATCTTGGTGGATTCTTCCTTTTCGCCTTCGGCCCAGTGCGTCCATACTGCCAACAAAGCACGCGGAGTTCTGTTTTTGATTCGACGGTCATTCGTAATGCTCACAGCAGCCATATTCCTACCGCTCTATGTCACGCTGGTGAGACCCATATTGGAGTACGGGATTCAAGCCTCTTCTCCTTATCTCCTCAAAGACATACAGCATCTCGAAAGAGTCCAGAAGCTGGCTACCCGCATGGTTCTTGGTCTCAAGCATTTGTCTTATGAAGAAAGGCAGAAGACGCTCGACCTTTATTCTCTAGAAAAACGACGACGACATGGTGATCTCATTCTTGCTCACAACATCATAAGCAGAAAGTGTAACCTCTTGAAAGAGCTGTTCTTCACTCCTGCTCCAGGGCGTCGGCTGTGGGGTCACTCCGAAAAGCTCTATCTGCGACGATTTCATCTCAATCGAAGGAGAGAGGCCTTCTCTGTTCGGGTTACAGATCCGTGGAATAAGCTGCCGGATGAGATGGTGAAGATGCCGACGACCGCTCGGTTCAAAGTCTCTCTTGACCAAAAATGGCCTGAACTCTTTGCATGAACACCCTCCCTGTACATAACTCCATGTCCCCCTACATGGCCTTGCTTTTTGCTTTTTGAGCCAAAAAATTAACTTAACTAACATAACATTGTAATGAAGTCTTTTCCATTCGGAATTATTTCTCCAAATCTAAAAATCGCAAAATAAACCCTGGATTTAGTTTGTATATAGATTTTTTTTTAAATGGATGTAAACAAATATTAAAAGAGAAAGGTACCTGGCATCCAATGGTCAAATGATTCAGTAAACCACAGGGTGCACCATCTGGGGTGTGAACAGGGCAAATAAATCCTAGAAAATGAATAACAAACCTTAAAACCGGGCACATTTGATATATATATATATATATAAAATTAAGTCACAATGTACAGATTCAACCAATCCAGTGGTACACTGAAAAAAAAGTTCTTTAATGTTTTATTCTACAAAACACATAGAATATGGAGTACAATACAAGAGGAAAACACAAGAAGTGTATAAAATTATAAATAGAGAAATATACTCTGATAAAATTTATTTAACCACTAGAAATTCCTGACAATTAATTAGAGCTTAATAAACATGTATAGATAAATTATCCACACATTTTTATGAAGCTGCAATACAATTGTTAAATAACAATTTCCAATAAATTCTATCAATTTATAATTTTATATTCATACAAATATATATATATATATATAAGTAATCCCTCAACTATCACAGGTGTTACGTTCCAACACCACCTCCCTCGGCAATAGATGAAAATCTGTGGAGTAGAAACAGTACTGTATATTCATTTTATTATTTTTAAACACTCTCCTTATATAACAACTAACTATTCACTTTTTACTCTTATATAGGTACATCCTTATTTTTCTTTCTATAACTGTACATGTGTGTGTGTGTGTGTGTGTGCATCTGTATCTATATGGCTGTTTGTGTATATACAAATACATCCGTGTATGCACATATGTTGATTTACAAGTACCTATATGTGTGACAATAGGCATGGCATGATATACATGCATATGCATATATATACACAATATTTTTCTAGATTCCATCTTCCATTTCACCACCCCTCTTTCATGTTATCTGAAAAACTATATAAGTCACTTTATTTATTATCATTCACATAAAAATATATATTATATATATAGCGAAAGAGACGGGAATTCGTGCGCTCCTATGCGCTTGTACGGTCGCACATTGGCGCACTTGATGCCATCTTTGAGAACGAGCGGGGCAAAGATGGCAAGAATGGAGACGATGAAAGAAGTCACCCCCACCTGGTGGACGCCCGGGAGGAGGTTTTGAGTGAGAAACCTGCCCGGGAAGTGAACCCAGGTGCAAGTTCTCCATCCGGCAGTAAGGGCCATGGAGACGGAGAACCCGGTGAAGGGGTAGAGGGGGGAGGAAGAACTAAAAGAAGGACTGAAAGAGATAAAGGAAAAGCTCAAGCAGGACCAAGGGGTGAAACAACCAGGAATAGAAGTGGAACCGCAAAGGATGGAAACAAACAGCGCACACGGGTGTGTAGGTTCTACCTGAGAGGTACCTGCTGGCATGGAAAGGAAGGTGCAGGCTGCCGCTTTGCACATCGGGGACCCTGCCACAGAGACACGAGGCAGATGGACAAACCATCAACACAAAGAAAAGGGATGGACCACGCACCACCTGCCCCAAAGCGGAGGTACGCAGATGTTGTGCGTGCCACAAACCGCCAACATGATGTTGCCGAAAGGGCAGCAATCTTTTTTGTGCATGGCACAAAAGATTGTACAGCAGCTGACCTGGCTTCATCAAACCCAAGCCCACAGATGGGACTACCCACTATATACAAGACCACCACAGCAAACAGACCCAGGATGGACACCGCCGGCAACAACATACACCTCACCTCGATGCTCGTACTGAACATCAGAGGGCTGCAAACACTCAGTAACAGGACAAAAATCCCGTTCTTGAGAGACTTTGTTGCATGCAATCAAGCCTTATGCATAGCACTTACGGAAACGCACCTGAAACCGGACATAGCAGATGCGGAGTTACACATACCACAGTATGTTGTACAACGGACCGACAGAAAAGAAAGGAGTCATGGAGGAGCTGCTATGTACATCCGTGAGGACCTCACACCCCAGGTCCTTCTGTCATACTCAAACTCGGTGTGTGACACACTAATTGTACATATAAGGCAACTTGATGTAGTTGTGTGTGCTACATATCACCCTCCAATTGCCCCAAGCCATGTGGGCAAGTTTGAAGACTGCCTTATAAAAACAGAAGAAGTTCTAATCACATTAGAACAACACATAAGTGTACTTCTTATGGGAGATTTCAATCTACCCAATGTCAGATGGCCCGAGGGCCTTTCTCTCCCAGGAATGACAAGATGTGAACGAGGACAGGCGAGGTCCCTCCTGAACCTCATCAACACCCTGTACATGGAGCAGGTAATACTCCAACCAACCAGGGCAGGTAACACACTGGATCTCTGCTTCACAAATGACATGGATCTCATCCATAATGTGAAAGTGACACCGACACTACTCTCAGATCACAACATGATAGAGCTGACCATGTACGGGCCAAAAGAGAGCACGGACATGCAGCCTACAAGAAACCCTCAGAATCTTTCCAGCTTGAACTACCATAAGGCAAACTGGAAACAAATTGAGAAAGAGATCCTCAAACAAAACTGGCCTAAATGTCTCTCCTCGCCAGACATCGACGTGAAACTTCAACAATTCATGTCTGTAATGCAAGCCATATGCTACAAATGCGTCCAGAGAGAAAGGCCACTGTACACAAGAACAAAATCCCCAGAGAGAGGAAAATTTTAATGAGACGGCGTACAAAAATTTCAAATCGCCTAAACAAACAGATTGAAAGCAGTGAAAAGTCCCGCCTAAAAATAAAACTGTTGGAAATTGAAAAATGTCTGCAACTCTCCCATGAAAAAGAAAGAGCAGACAAAGAAGCCTGGGCTATAGACAACATAAAATCTAACCCCAGAGCTTTCTACAGGTATGCCAAAGAAACAGCTACGGTGCACTGTAGAATAGGGCCACTCCTTGAAAAGGATGGCACACTTACAGGAAAACCGATGAGGGTAAGTGAAATACTGAATGAGCAATTCAAGAGTGTTTTCACTCCAACCCTTGGGCATCTCCAAATCACCAATCCAACTGACTTCTTTACCACTGCAGATATAAAATCAGAGGCGGCGACGATAGATTACATCGATATAAAGGAAGACGATGTAATCAAGGCTATAGATGAAATGAAAACAGACTCGGCTACTGGCCCCGATGGATTCCCGGCAATCCTCCTAAAAGTATGTAAGAGAGTCCTAGCAAGACCACTGCAGTTCCTCTTTCAGAGCTTCCTTGCAGCTGGCAAACTTCCAAGAAAACTGAAGGAAGGTAAAATATGCCCCATTCATAAAGGAGGTAGCAGAGCGGAGGCCAAGAACTACAGACCTATCTCTCTGACCTCACACATCAGCAAGGTCATGGAATGAATAGTCAGAAGGAAACTGATCACCTTCCTTGAAGAGAATGACTTGCTGCCCGACACCCAACATGGTTTCCGACCAGGGAGAAGCTGTTTAACTCAGCTCCTACAACACTATGACTGGGTGCTGAAACGGCTGCTCAACCACTCAAATGTGGAAGTGATATATCTCGACTTTGCAAAGCCCTTTGATAAAGTCGATCATGGAATGATATGTCACAAACTGCGTGATCTCAACATAGTTGGAAAACTGGGAGAATGGCTTCATGACTTTCTGAAAGATAGAAGTCAGGTGGTAGTAGCCACTTCCATTAACACGCAAATAGTGAGCGGTGTTCCACAGGGCACTGTTCTGGGACCACTACTGTTCATAATGGCCCTCTCAGACATGCCCTCAGCCACGCAGAGAGCCACGATCACTAGTTATGCAGATGATACAAAAGTTTCACAGGCAATACAGAACCCTGAGGACACTAAACGCCTGCAATGTGAGCTGGACAAAATATACAAGTGGGCTGAAAAGAATAGCATGCAGTTCAATGCTGAAAAGTTTCAAGCTTTATACTATCAGCATGCAAAACTAAATGCAATACCCAATGAATACACTGGACCCGGAGGAATAGCAATCCCAGAGGCACAATCAGTGCATGACCTAGGTATTTACATGAGTGATGACGCAACCTTTCGTGTACATGTTGCTAAATTGGCAATGAAATGTAGACGACTGGCCGGATGGATCCTCAGAACCTTCAGAACAAGAGAACAAGAAACCATGATGGTCCTCTGGAGGACACTTGTCCTAAGCCACTTTGACTACTGCTCTCAGTTATGGTCACCATCCAGTGTCAAGTTGATCACAGAGCTCGAGGCGATCCAACGTAGCTACACGAAGAAGATAGCCTCTATGCAGAATGTGAGCTACTGGGAAAGACTCAAGAGATTAAAACTATATTCCTTGGAGCGTAGGCGGGAAAGATATGCCATAATATACATCTGGAAGATCCTGGAGGGACGTGTCCTAAACTTTGGCATCGAGATTTACGCAAATGCCAGAACTGGGCGCCACTGCGTGGTGCCTAGGACTCCAAACTTGCCATCAAGATGTAGGACAAGATACTGTGATAGCCTGGGCTTCCGAGGCCCACAGCTCTTCAATATCCTCCCGAAGAACCTGAGAGACCTGCATGGGATAGATGCAGATATCTTTAAAATGAAACTGGATCTCTTCCTGTCAGGTGTCCCAGATGAACCAACTTCCCGGCAGGAGGTGCAGATGAGGGCAGCTGCATCGAACTCTCTCATGCACCAAATGGCAGTTGCTAAAAAGCTTTCGTGAAGTAAAACCAAGTAGCAACACCAAATGGCAGTGCCCCAGCATGGCCACAGCTCATAAGCTGAAACTAGAATCAATCAATCAATCAATTAATCATATACAATATATACATATATATAACTAAAACAGATAAGTGTTCCTTTCGTAGCTACACATGCATAGATATGGATACAGCCCATCCATCAATACATATATATTACATAATATAATACATAAACAATACTGATTAAACTGTCTTAACCAATTGAAAAATACATACAGACGCCTAAATATTACTTGTAAAATCAAGAATCGCCTCCCCTTAACAACCAATATTCTCAACCGTTTCCTACTATATATTACTAGCTGACGTAGCCGGTAATTCCCAGGAAGCAGCAAAAACAACAATACAAACCCGACAGAAACGAATATATGCGTTTTGACCGAAATCGTTTTTTTCTATCTCTGGCGAGTTAACTCGTCAAAAGATAGACTCGCCAAAATCGACAGCAAACGAGTTCCTTCGTCTATTATAAACTCTTTTTTGACATATACGAGTATATTTTGCTCACTTTATACGTCTGGCAGTGACGATTTCTGCCACCTTTCGCTTGAGTAAGGCATTGAAGACCGAGTATGATTTAGTCACCTGGAGACAGTCGAAGGGTTGGAAGGCACATTTTATGAATAGAAGTATTCACTTTGTTTTTACGTTGTCGAGCTCTGATGATGATAGCGATTATGAAGCTTCTCTTGGAGGGTTGGATACATCTGATGAGAGTGAAAGTTCGTCAGAAGAGTTTTGAAGTAATAAAATCAACAGAAGTAAACAATCATGTTTTGATCATTCATTCTAAATTTGGAAAATAAGATAACCAAATAAAATAACATGATTTTTTGTAAAAGTAATATGATTTATGAAAAAAACGGGTTAACTCGTTTCTGCCCAAAGCGGTAATTTAAAATCAATATTATTGAATTAAAATTCATAATAAATAAGGTTTGAAATATACCTCGAAATCACCATTCAAAACATAGTAAAATAAAACAATTAAAAAATATGTCTGAAAAAATACATTTATTTTCAAAATAATTGTTGGGTAAGGGGTTAAAACAGTTTTTGTGTCTTACAGAGGATCTTCATCATCATCATCGTTTAACATCCGCTTTCCATGCTAGCATGGGTTGGACGATTTGACTGAGGGCTGGCGAACCAGATGGCTGCACCAGGCTCCAATCTTGATCTGGCAGAGTTACTACAGCTGGATGCCCTTCCTAACAACAACCACTCCGAGAGTGTAGTGGGTGCTTTTACATTCCACCGGCATGGGGGCCAGTCAGGCAGTGCTGGCAACGATCATGCTCGAATGGTGCCTTTTATGTGCCACCGGCATGGAAGCCAGTTAGCTGCTCTGGCAACGATCATGCTCGGATGATGCTCTTAGCACCCTACTAGCACGGGGCACAAGTGCCAGTAAGGCGACGCTGGTAACAATCACCCTTTTATTTGTAGCCTTTTATGTGCCACTGGCACGAAAGCCGGTTAGCCGCTCTGTCAACAATCACACTCATACGGTGCTCTTTGCACCCCACTAGCATGGATGCCAGTCATCGAATTTGATTTTGATTTCACTTGCCTTAACAGGTCTTCGCAAGCAGAGTTTAGTGTCCAAAGAAGGAAAAGGTACACATAAGTGGGCTGGTTATGCCCCTGGCATAGGCCACGAAGTTATGGTCTCACTTGGGCTTTGCCGAGTCTTCTCAAGCACAGCATATTTCCAAGTCTCGGTCACTAGCCATTTCATTGGTGAGGCCTAAAGTTCGAAGGTCGTGCTTCACCACTTCATCCCAGGTTTTCCTGGGTCTGCCTCTTCCACAGGTTCCCTCAACCGCTAGGGTGTGGCACTTTTTCACACAGCTATCCTCATCCATTCTCGCCACATGGCCATACCAGCACAGTCATCTCTCTTGCATAGCACATCTGATGTTTCTTAGGTCCAACTTTTCTCTCAAGGTACTTACACTCTGTTGAGTATGCACACTGACATTACTCATCCATCGGATCATACAAGCTTCATTCCTTGCGAGCTTATGCATGTCTTGTTTTTAGGAATTCCCAATAAGTTATGAATACCCAAATTGTGAAGTTAGTTATATAATAACATGAAATTAGTTACCCGATAATAAGAATTCAAATAAGGTAACCCCGCAAAGGGCTTTAATGCATTCCCAGAGTATATAGAACAAGTAAGGGGAAGGAGTTTTGGAATCGAAGTCAATTTTCTGATGAGACTAAAATTAACTTGTTTGGGTCAGATGGTATTAAATGAGTATGGCAACAACCAGGTGAAGATAATAGCGACAAATGCACAGCACCTACTGTAAAACATGGCGGCAGAAGTGTCATGTTTTGGGGATGGGAGAAGGAGGGAGAGAGAGAGAGTGCATATGTGAGTGTAAATGTTTCCATTCCACAACATTTTCACATGGGACTGTCAGCAAAAACAACGAACCAATGACATTATTTTAACTGTTACTGTCAACAAATTATCATGTGGATTAGCACTTTTGAAGTAGAATTAGAAGTCTTGTATCTTAAAAAACAGACAAGAATTAGCAACAAAAAGAGCATATAGTTGTAAAAACAGGACCTCAAATAATGTCTTATCCAACCTGTGCTAGCATGGAAAAACATACATTAAACAAATGACCACACACACACACATTTATACATGCACAAACATTATGAGCAGTAGGTTTGCATCCATTTAATAAAACAAAGACAACTCAAAAGAAAACTGCAAAATATGCCTTGATGGGAATCCATCAAAACATTTTATTGGCAAAATGGTAGAACTTACCCCAAGATTCTGGATAAAGTTTGCGTACACCAGCAATGCTATGTTTTTTTAAGCTAGAACCACGGTTAATAGCTCTAAAATGTGACAGAAACCTGTGGTAATTCAATCGCTCAGCTATGACACAAAGACCAGTTTTCTACACAAAAAGAAAGGAAAAAAACTATTAAAAATGTGTCCTGGACATAATACCATCATCATCATTTAACATCTGTTGTCCATGTTGGCATGGGTTGGATGCCTTGACCAAAGCTGGCAAGCTGGAGGTGCATTTGGCATGGTTTCTACAGCTGGATGCCTTTCGTAACAACAACCACTCAGAGAGTATAATGGGTATTTTTACATGGTTCTCCACAGGTGCTTTTATATGATAGCCTCTGTAACCATTTAGTCGAGTTTCTGACACTAAATCATTAATCTGCTGAAGTTTACGGATCTTTACCCTTTGAACAGCAGATCGAGAAATTAATTTTTTATAACTAAACACTTTCAAACTTCGGACACTGGTAGAATGTGTCATATAAAACATCTTTTACTCTTAGTGTTGTTGAGAAAAGCTTATATTTTCAAAGTTATTTCATGTTAAAGTTGTTGTATTTCGGTAATTTCAACCAACCAATGACGTGTGTTCAGCTGAATAAAATTACTGCTGTTGTTTGTCAACAACAACTTCCGGCTGTGTATATTTCGTTTGTCACTGTTGTTTATGACATATTTCATCTCCGTTATGTTTGTATGAACAAATGAGTCTATCTGAAGCATGTTTACTTCATGGCACTACCACAATCGTTCGTGCATTTCTACTGCTTTTAGTTCTTTTTTTTTCCAGTTTTACAGCTACTATTTTCGGAAAAACTTTTTTGCTTCTCTCCCTCTCCAATTTCTTCAATTTTCACTTTTTTCCGAAACTCTAACTCTAACCCTAAAACTTTAAAGCTAAAACCAGTTCAAATGCATGAATGATGTCATAAATGACAAACGAAATATACACTGCTGATAGCTCTTGATGACAAACAACGGCAGTAATTTTATTCAGCTGAACACACGTCATTGGTTGGTTGAAATTACCAAAGTATGACAACTTTAACACAAAATAACTTTGAAAATATGTTTTTTGCAAAAATGCTAAGAGTAAAAGATGTTTTATATGACACATTCTACCAGTGTCCGAAGTTTGGAAGTGTTTAGTTACAAAAAATTGATTTCTCGATCTGCCGTTCAAAGGGTAAAGATCCAAGTTTACTACTAAACTATGTGATTTCAGCTTTGGTCTTACTGTGTGCCACCTTGGACACAGAGTGCTACTACTCTAGCCTGAATTTGACCAAGTCGCTCTTAATAGATTTGGTAGACAGAAATTAAAGAAAGCCCATCAATACATTAAGTGCATATTTATGCATGCACGCAACAGGCTTCCTTTGGTTTCCATCAACCATGCATGCACATATATATATTTGTATGTATATATGTGTGTGCTTATGCCTCCTTGTGTTTACATTGCGTGATAGTTGTAAACAAGTATCACAGCCATGTCATTTGTTTCCACTCTTCCATGGACCACTTATCGAGCCACAGGGAAATATTACCTTGCTTGAAAACAGGTGAGAGTTGGTGGCAGGAAGGGCATCCAGTCATAGAAAACATGCCTCAACAGTTTCTGTATAACCCATACAAGCATGAAAAACTGCATATTAAACGGTGATCGCAATGGTGTTAGCAAAAAGGACTGTAGAAATTTGCTTTTAAGTAAGATTCAGTTTACATATCATAGACAAAAATATAAGACACATACCTGCCATAAAGGTGCACTGGATTGAGCAGAAACGTTACCAGTAGCCATTAAATAATTCAATGCATAGCTTAC